>NW_027555847.1:454728095-454956630 GCF_003287225.1 Phascolarctos cinereus | reverse complement strand
GTCCTAAGAAAAATGTCCATTTAGTTTAATTTCTTTCCTAATAGGTTCTAGTTAGTTGAAATTTAGTGCATTCTGAATTTCGCCTGCTTAATAAAAAATTTAAAACCAACTAATGGAGCTGCTGAGATCACAATAACAGAGTTTCAAACAAGCAAAAGAATGCCCCATATTGAAAATAATTGTTTTCAAGTGTATTTTTCCCCATTTCACCTCTGCCATTACAAACTGAAGAGATGAAGTATTTGAAAGGCCTTGAAAGAATGTAGAGCTGCTTTTAGTGTTTTCCTATTGAAAATACAGAATTATAGAATCTGAGAGCTAGAAGGATGATCTGTATCTTCCAGCTTATTTAGTTCAAAAATTCAGGCCCAGTGAAATGAATTGAATTACTTTAGGTCCATACAGATAATGAGGAACATAGTCAAACCTGAAACCTAGAACTGCCCAGTTTTATTTTGTTTTTTGGGGAAAAAAAAAACAGAAGCAAACAAACAAAAAAAACCTTTTTATGTTGATACTTTGTTTTACATCACCTTTTCTTCTGAGAGCATCCTTTCCCTGACTTGTTCTAAAAAACATTTTTGCAAGAAATAGGATAAAAAAAAGTAAAGAAAACCAACAAATACATTATCTAAGCAAGTCTACAACCATATTCATTAACTCATCTTTTCAAAGTAGGGAAGAAGGTCCATTTTCTCAATTTTGATCCTGGGATAGGTTTGTTCAACATAATTACACAGTGCTTAGTTTCCCAATATTCTTTCTATTAAAATAGAATATTAGAGTTGGAAAAGACTTCAGTGGCCTTCTAGTCCAACCAATAACTCTGTAAGAATATTGTCTTCAACATTCTCTAGTGTCCAGCCAGCCTTTTCTTTGTGAAAGACCACGGGTAGTAGAGTGGAAGAAGTCTTGACTCAAAAGTCAAAGGACTTGTGTCCAAATCTTGCCTCTGATTCTTATTCCCTGTATAATCTGGTGTATTTCACTTGACCTCTCTGAACCTCAGTTTCCTATTTGTAAAATGAGTGTGTTGGACCAGTCAATAGAGTTCTCTCTGTCTCTAAATCTGAGCTCTTAGGATATTCAGTGAAAGTGAATCTATTATGTCCTAAAGCAACATATTCCATTTTGATATAGCTCTTATTAGTATTTTTTCCCTTACATCATGCATGATAAACCTGTCTTCTTTATAACTTCCATCCATTGCTTCTAATACTCTAGGGCCAAACAAAGCAAGATTAATCCTTTTGCCACATGATAACACTTCATATGCTTAGACATATCTTGTCACACACTTCTCCCTGTTCCCAATCTTCTTAAGTCTAAATATCCCTACTATCTTCAACTAATATTGATGGCCTCCTCTCACAATCTTTCACCAACCTAATAGTCCTCCTCTAGATGTTATCTAGCTAATTGTTGATTTTCCTAGTGTATGGCACCCAGAACTATACTCTAGATATGGTCTGGCTTCCTTGCCTCATACATATTTTGGGAAACAGTGATTTTTTTCTCTTAGTACTCTTGTGTTTTTGACCCTCTATTATGTAGACAGAATGTAAGCGACCTTTTTGTTTCACTTTTGTCTTTTTATCTTAATGTCTAATTCAGTGTCTAGGATAAAATAGATACTTTTAATTTTTTGATTAAGTAAAATGTAATGTGTCTAATATCTCTAGTTTTTGTGCCTTTGGATAAAAAAAAAGATTAATAACCAGCATTTGAAATGATGCATAAGCCTAGCAACTGAGAAGTTGATTTTGAATTGAAACAGAAAGATTTCACTTGAAAAGAGAAATCTCTTTCTTATATGCCCTTCTTGGGAGAGCCAAACTCTACTTGAAGAGTCAGCTCTTCAGGATTGGAAGAGACCTCTGAGAATATTTTGTGCAACCCTTCGATGGTGCATGAATCCCATCTTTTCTGAAATGCAGTTGTAGCCAGTGCAGAAAAGCATTAGCAGCAGAAAGGAGCTATCAGCAGGTGAAGTACAAAGTTATAGGGAAAGCTAACTAAGGCACAAAGGTAACATACTCAGGGAAGTGAGTGAATAGTATTGTGTCTTGGACATCCTCTTGCCTCTAGGCCTAGCCTCCCTTATATCTGGTATTTTTCTCTTGCATCTAGTTTTTCTGTCAATGAATCCATATATATCCTCATTACCTCACTTTCTCTTCCCTATCAGACTAGTGTTTTAATATGAATTAAGTTTCTGGTCAGGCTTCTTCCTAGCCTCACCAGTGGATGGTGCAAGAATGGAATGTTAAATCTATAATATCAATTACATTTTGGACTTCTTGAAAACTTTCAGTGGAGGTGAACTTTTCTCATCCTGACAGTGTTTTTCATTTTCATACATCTCAAGATGTTAGAGCATTATTTCTTATATGGAACAGAATTTCTCTCTGCCATTTGAATATCTCCAATGAAGATCAACAGATCTTCAGGCAACTTGTATGTGAATAATAAAATGCCTGTGATTGGTGTCCAAGGGTACAACTCTGTTTTACTTTCCATTTGAGCTCTATTAATTTAATAAAATGAAGAAAAGGCCAATACTTGATGAAAATATACTTGGGGGTGTTAATGGTGAATTAGTGAAATGCATTTGCTAACATAAAGAGACATTGTGAGTAATTTAAATACATTTTAAACAACTTTACATATAACATTCACTGGAGAAGACTAAAACCAAATTGATAAAATGAACAATATCAATCCTCTTCTTTGTTACTGTACTGTACTGCATATTTATTTAAAAAGCAACAAATACTCTATGATCTACAGTTGAAACATTATGATATAAAAAAGTTTGGGCACCCCTTTAAAGTACGGATTGCATAAGAAAAATTGGACTTACTAACAATCATATTGAGAACTTGCAAAGTTAACAAAGCATAGTAAAGGATGGTGTTTTAGCTCACCTGTGGCAGCAAAGTTAGCACATGATTCTACTAAGTCTTAACTGATCTGAAACAGTATTGCTGGAAGAGAATCATGGAGAGCCAAGAGAAGAGCCAAGCCAAAACCAAACAATTTTGCAACAGCTGATGACTTCCATATTGATTGGAAATGTAGAATCATAGTAAGAGGCCTTAATGGTCCTGCCTTCTTTGTTTAAGAAGTTTTCTTTTTTTTTTTTTTTTCTTCTCCAGCTCATTTTACAGATGAGGAAACTCAAGCAACCAGGCCCTGGTTGCTTTCCTGGTGCTCTGCTGGGCTGTAGGGTGCTTGGCTGCTCACTCAGTACTGAGCTAAGATTCATGGAAGAGGGGGACTGGTGCTGTACCAGGGTTGCAAGGGAGTCTGATCATTTGCTTGGTGCTTCTCTGGGGCCCAGGGTGGGCCTGGTGCAATGCTGTGTTCATTGAGTGGAGGGGACCTGGTTGCTAGCCTGGTGCTGTGCTGGGAAGGGCTGGAGGAATGGGGGTGCTGGTGCTGTGCTGTGACCCAAGGTGGGGCTGGTGATGGACCAGGGCTGTGGAGTGGGGAGGGGATGCTGGCCATTTGCCTGCTGCTGTACCAGAGTGCCGGCTAAGGCTGGGTTTGGTGCTGGCTTGCTGGGACACTACCTACCCTGGACTGTGCTCCCCTTTTTACCCAAAACAGACCTTTCTTACCAACCTTCTAAATTATCTTGGCTCAGAAAAAATTGTTTCATCCCATCTTTTTAGTGATTCTTCCAATCCAGAATTTGTTTTGAGGCACTATTTATCGTTGTTTGCAGGTGACTGTGAGAGAGTTCAGGCAATTTCCTGCTTATTCTGCCATCTTGGCTTGCTGTATTCCTAGTTCAGCCATTCTGAAGAACAATTTGGAACTATGCCCAAAGGTGTATAAAACTGCACATACTCTGATGCAGCAATATTGCTATAAGGTCCATACTCCCAGGATATCAAAGGAAAAGGACCCATATATACAAAAATATAGCAGCTCTTTTAGGGGATGCCCATCAATTGGGGAATGGCTAAACAAGTTATGGTATGTGAATGTGATAGAATACTATTGTGCTGTAAGAAATGAAGGGGATAGTTTCTGAAAAACCTGAGAAGACTTATATAAACCAATGAATACTGAAGTGAGCAGAACCAGGAGAATAATCTACACAGTAACAGCAATTTTGTAAAGCTATTCACCTATGAAAGGCTTAGTTTCTTTGATCAATACAGTCAACCAGCAGAAGCCCAAAGGACTCATGCTGTAAAATGTTACCTGCTTCCAGAGGGAGACAGATGAACACTGAGCACAGATTGAAGCATGTTTTTTTTTGTTTTGTTTTGTCTTTAAAATGTGGCCTAATGTGGAAATATGTTTTGCATGACTTAATATGTATAATAAGTATCATATTTCTTAAATTCTCAATTTGGAACTGAAAATAGAAATAAAATTAAAAATACTTTTTAGGACCCTACAAATGCTGATAAATTGGACTTTATCAGTACCTCTGATTGGGTTAGCATCTGGCTTAATGTCATACAACTACTTCTCAAAAATTAAAAAAAAAAAGTAAAAGATGCCATAGCATATGCATATATCCTAGCTCTACCCAGAACTGTCATGTTGGTAGGCTTGGTGTGACCAATGATAGTACTCCTTTGTATTCTAGTACCACACGAAGGAATGATAATGCTTTAAGGGCATATGATGCTGATCACTGATGTAGGCATACTATGAATCCTCATAAAATAGATTGAAGACATGGAAAACTTGTGTTATGTAATAATACTGTACTATAATGAATCTTGACAGACAGTTAGATTGGTCAGTGGATAGAGTACTGAGCCTTGTGTCAGGAAGACCTGAGTTCAAATCTGGCCATAGACAGTAGGTGTGTGACCCTGGGCAATTCACTCAAGTTTTGTTTGCCCTAATTCACTGTAGAAGAAAATGGCAAACCACTCCAGTATCTTTGCCAAAAAGGCCCCATCAACAGTATTGGCATGCTGTTATCCATGTGTTTATAAAGAGTCAGTCATGATTGAACAACTGAACAACAACAATAATGATGTCATAAAGGATTTTTTAAAAAGAGATGAATATACTTGGACTGGAATTCTGAAAAAAAAAGTACTTTTTGAGTTTGATGGCAAACTAGCAAAATAAATTTTACCAAAACAGTAATACCAAAAAAAAAAAACCACTAGTAACTGCAATAATCCTTATGAATGAAGGCATTCTCACACAGGATTTAACATAAAGTATAAAAATACCTTTGATGATAAACACCATGATGACAGAAGCAAATTGAGTGAGCAATTGAGAATCTGCAGAAAGACAATGGGAAATTACTTGTCTGTCTAGCTGATGCGCACACAGAAAACTTGAATGCCTTAAAGCCCTGTGTAAAGGCAACAGCAAAGAAACATTCAGAAAGGAATCCAGAAATCAAAAGCCTATTGGAAATTCTGGTTTGCCTTAGTTAGCAGTCAAAGGAAATAAAAATATTAAGGCAGTATAGAATCCAAAAAGCATGAAGAACAAAATAAGCTAAGAACAATTTAAAAATTATTAAAGGCTTCATAAGTAAATAAATCAGAGGTGAGAGAAAACTAAAGAAAGAGAATGTGGAAATTTTCTGATTTTATATAACGTAACAAAAAATCTTAAATTAAAAAAAAAGCAGATTGAATTGCATAAGACCTTAACTGTCTCCCATTCCTTCCCACCCCCCCCAAAAAAAAAACTTGCACATTTTAAATCAAAGGAGTTGATTGAAAGTTTCTTATCTCTTTAAAAGTGGAAATCGAGAGGGCAAGATAAGGTCTAGATGATTTGCTCTACTGACACTTTTGCTTCTGGGGAAGGGAAGTAAATCCTAGCCCTGCCCTTCCTCCCAAGGCAAAGAGTTATTCCATCTCAAAAATGAAGAAAGAACTTCCAGCTCTCTCTTTTTTACTACCACAGATGACTATTTTGACTAACTCTTTAGAGGATAACTTGTTAAAGACCATAAGTATATGGCTAATAATACTTCTGTCGGCTGTTAGCTAGCCACTCTATAATTCCATCAGATTTGACTCATGAATCAATCAATCTTTATACTTCATTAAGAAGGAATAGAGTGTAAACACTTTCTAATACTTGCTTTATTGGCTTAACACTGTCATCTCTGTCATCTCCCTTTACATCTTATAATTTTTGTCAAGTGAGCTGGGAGAAACTCCAGTTGATTTGGGGTTATCTATTCATCTCTCCCTTACTATACTTTACCCTAAGTTAAATATTGTATGCCCTCAAAAATTGACCTGGATGATGTTGTTATATTTTTGTATATCACCCATTTTGAGTGGCACCATAGTGATTTTTTTTTGGGGGGAAGAGGGCTTAAAATTGTTCTTCTGAGTGTCTCCCAAGTGTCTTTTTGTTCTAAAGAATCTCAGGGAAAGCCATGTGGTACATTTCTCAGATAATCTTCAGATTGATGGTTTTCCATGAAGTCATGAAGTTCCGATAGATTGTGGGCCTAGAAATTACATTTATTCCCAAATACATGTTTGCAGAAAAAACAACTTAATGAAACTGTTAGGGGAACTGGCCTAACCTTCTTACAGGTATACTGTTCTGCCTCCATACATAGCCTTGTGGGTTCTTTAGACTGCAGATTTTTGGATATTTCTAGTCCACTTACTGAGTTGTGAAGAATTGAGTGTTCATTCAAAAGGACACTAATTAGCCAAAGAAAGATCCCTTTCTTAATTAGTGGCAAATAAAGATGAGCTGCAATGGGCCTCTGGGTCAAGGAGGTACCCCAGATCCCATCTCACCTATAGCCAACATAAAGCTATGAGGGCATGGCTATGTGTATGCTTCTGTTATTGTGTCTGTTATTTACTGTTATAAAATAAAGGAAGATAGAGGGAAAAGTACAACCTGGTGAATTTTGAAAGGTCAGAAGCCCATTCTTGAATTGGCTGGCAGCCTACCCTGGTGAGGAGCAACCTGCTCAACCGGGTAAGGTTGATATAATGAGGGATGAAAGGTGGACAAAGAGAGACTTGTACATCAGAAGGGCCACATTCAGAATTGGACTTGGTGGGATAAATGCTTTGTAGCAACTACTTAGGTTTGATCCCACTTGCCCCAGTGAGGCAGGTCATATAAGGGAGAAAGTATGCCCCTAGGTTGGGGGAATATATTTATACTCCTTACTATATCTCCTGAATTCTATCAAGGCACTTTATGTATTCTGGGAAGTCCAAAAATCTCTTTAGAGCTAATTAATCCTTTTAACAAATAGAATACATTCTAAATGAAAGTTCAGACTCACCACTGATTAGGACAAGGGGAAGAACTTACAAAACAAATGCTGGTAAGTTCCAAAGAGATTTTTGGACTCCCAAAGTATATCAAACATTTTGTTGGATTATTTAGGGTTTTTTAGGCCATCTGGAAAATTTGTATCTTATGGAACTGTTGTTCAGAGGGATATCAGATAAGCTGTCCAAATTAATGCCATATTAAGTCAAACTTGCTAAAACATTTAAAAAGTAAGAACATAAATGAGTCCCCACAATGTTGCTAGACATCAGTACTTTAGAAATGTAACATTGAGGATACATACTCATCTTTATTTTCAGTAAACTTGGAAAATAGAACAGATAACAACTTAAAAATTCAACAATTGCAAGTTGTCATAAATAAACTGGTCTGATTTGTAAACGGACCTCATAAGAGAATTAACTCCCTATTTGCAGTCTCAAAATACAGTACAACAAAACAAAATGTTAATGTTTCTCAAACATATCCTACGATATTAGGGTATCCACTATGAAAAAGAGTCTGGAATAAGCCCCAATAGCATAGCATCTATTCTGGGCCTACCCCTTGAATCAATCAGTCAGCCAATAAGCATTTTGTCCAGTGCCTACTATGTATCGTGTAAAGTGCTGTGGATACAAATGCAAAGAAAGATAGTCTCTGCTTTCAAGGAACTTACAGTCTAATAGAGGGAAGACTATACACTAAAGGAAGCTGAAAAGAGGGGGTGTAGTTGGGAGTGGATGGCCAGTGAAGGTACTTTATGAAGAAATGTCAAGTGAAGTCCCAAATTAGTTCAGCTTGGTAAGAAATAAGCATTTCAAGGTTGTGCCCATGGAAGAATGACTGCTGCAGTACTTTGAAAAATGCTATGTCATTCTGCATTCTTAAAATTGGAGTCCACAATCTAATAGATTTTACCTTCAATAGTCTGCCAAAGGACAACAAAGCAAAATCTTGATCAAAATGGCACAACATGAACAATAGTAACAAAGAATTCCACGTGAACATAGTGTGAATAATTTAAGCAATTTTCCCAGAAAAATAAACAGTACACTTTCCCATAAATATATACAGCATCATTGGGAAAATGGGAAGAATATACCAATAAAGTAGAGGTATACATATAGCAAACAAAGATGGCCAAGACAACAGTGAATGGTCCATAGTAGGTACTTAATAAAAGTGTGTGGTTGTATGTAACAGTAATTACTTTGTCCCCCACTGACTTGAAGGTCAGGTGTGTAACATTTCACCCCTTCTTCATAGTCCTCTGGTACCCTTAAATGAGTACTAGTTATTCATCTCTGTCTTTGGATAAGTCCCTGACTGGGCAGGGGGTAGGGGTAGGGGATGAGGGAGAAGGTATGGGGGCTGTGTAAGGTGAAGAACCTGCATTCCTTAATGGGTATGTGTGTGTGTGTGTCTGTGCCAAGGCAGTCAGTTATTCAATAAGCATTTATTTAAGTGCCTTTTATGTGCTAGGCACTATGCTATGCTTTGGGGATACAAAAAGGGCCAAAAGACATTCTCTGCCCTCAAGTAGCTTACAATCTAATGGGGGAAAATATGCAAACAAGTATATGCAAAGCTATATACAGGATAAATAGGAAATAATTAACAGAGGGAAGGCACTAGAATTGAGAGGTTGGGGAAGGTGTGCAGTAAAAGATGGGCTCTTAGTTGAGACTTAAAGGAAGCCAGGGAGATCAGTAGTCAGAGCAGAGGAGGGAAAGCATTCCAGGCATAAGTAATAGCAGAGAAAATACCAGGAGCAGAGAGATGGAGTGTCTTGTCTGTGAAACAACCTGGCAAATGTCACTAGATAAAGAGTACAGGGAAAAGAGAAGGGTATAAGAAGAATGGAAAGATTGGGGTGGGGGTTGGGGACTTTGGAGGACTTTAGAAGCCAGAGAATTTTATATTTGTTCCTGGTGGCCAGAGGGAGCATCTGGATTTTTTGAATGGGGGAAGGAGAGTCACTTGGACACTTTAGGAAAATGACTTTGGTGTCTGAATGGAGGATGGATAGGAGCAATTGCAACAGTCCGTGTGTGAGATGATAAGGGTCTGAACCAGAGTGATGGTGGTGTCAGAAGAGAGAAAGGGATATTATTGGAGGGATGTTGCAAAGGTCCTATACATAGACTTTGGCAACAGATTGTATGTGGGAGTGAGTGAGAAGTCAAGGATGTGAGCCTGAGGGTTTGGGAAGATGGTGGTGCCCTCTGCAGTAATGTGTATGTAGAAAAGTAGCAAAGTTTGTTTCTCTATACTAAAATGCTGAGAGGGAAGCAAAGAAAAATTTAAATAGTTAAGCCAATACCTGGCCTCTGACACTGCTTGGGCCAGTCACTTAACCTCTCTGTAGCCCATACACTTAAGACTATAACTTTCAGAATAGCTGCTGATTTACCTTGGTAGGGGAAGTTAGCTCACCAGGAGTCCCTATACCAATGAATCATAGGTCTGAAAAGGGGAGAAGGGAGTTAAAGCAATAAATCTAATAATAACCACTCCGTTCAATTCAGCAAGCATTTGTTAACACTAAGACCAGGAGTGTCAACACCCCAAAAATTATGGTTTTACTTTGGAATAAACATTTTCATTCTATTTCATTTTTTTCTTACAGATAAAAAAAGTGTTCGTGTCAATTGACTCAGCTTGAGAGCCATTTTTATGTACTAGGTTAGGGTACAAATACAAAATCTACTTCCTTGCCCTCAAAAGGCTTACATTCTATTGGTGGAAGTAAAACATATACACAGACAAGTAAATATGGAGTATAGGCAAAGTAAATACAAAGCCAAATTCATAAGTCATATGGATTCACAAGTACATTTGTTTTATTTTTTCCTTAGAGGCTGAGTGGCATAATGTCAATTGTCTCAAAAGACCCTTTAAGCTATGCTTTAAAACTGCCTTGAATCTCTTGCGACACCTTGTAGCTCAAGTGCAAGTCTTGAAATCAGGAAGACCTGGGTTCAAATTTCCTTTTTGACACTTTAAATTCTCTGGAATATATCTGTTAAGTCACAGACCCACAGGCCAGTTGGTGGAGGGAATTCCCCAGTTTGATAAATCACAAAGCCTTCCTGTATCTCTTCCCTGTGTTATAATCACTTTGTAATCAGAGATTGCATTATTTTAAGTCCTGCTTTTTACATTTTCACATTCATTGATGCCAAGGGGTCTCTCCAGTCATTCTGATCCATATCTGGCCACTGGACCCAGATGGCTCCAGATGAGAAAGTGAGGCTAGTGACCTTGCACAGCCCTACCTCACTCAAATCTAATTCACTTGCAAGTACTGGCATCCTCCTCCTCATGTCATGGTCCTCTTTGACAATAAGAACAAAGGACAAAAACAAGGATCAAGTCCAACAATAGTGTTTCCCCAGTTTGGGAGATTAGAGTACTCAGATTAGCTAAAGTATATACATTCTCCCCACGGGGAAGAAGATTAGGTTGACAGCTCAGTTCCTTTGCAAGTCCTCTTTGATTCCCTCTGTCTGTGAGTCTTCCTTCTCATTTGTCAGTCAACATTTATTAAGTACCTACCATGTGCCAGGCACTGCTAAGTGCTGAAGATTCACAGTATTGTGTACTTCATTTATGAACTTTTCATATTTTAATTTGAATCCTGTTTATTAGTGTATCTGTGAACATTGCCAATCAACCCACAGGGCATAGATAGACCTCCCATGTCTTCCCTAGTTCTCAGCATGGTCCTTTCCACATAGCAGGTACTTAGTAAATGTTTGGTAAATGAGATAATGAATGAATAAGGTAGATTAGGTTGATCTAGAGAATCAGTAATAACTTTCATTGGCCTACTAAAATGTTTTTCTCAAATGTCTTGACATACTTTCATAGTCATTTAAAAAAAGAAAAGCAGCATATAGTCTAAATAGCACTCAGTGAGTGAAATATCTTCTAAATTACCTTTGGCATTCCTCTGGGACAGTAAGTAAGAACAATTTGGGGGTGAGAATTTTAGAAGAGACAATATTTCTTATAATAGCCATGGATGGTCCTGTTCTCTATAATTATTTATTATCCAAAAATGCATTTGGGAATCAGTGCCCAGAATGCTCTTGCAACTTGATACTGTCTCAAATCAGGGTATGGATACCAGCGCCAGGGGGGAAAAGAAATTAAAGGTTCCAGCTTATTTGTATTCTGTCTCAGAGTGCATGCTTCTCAAAAAGATAGATTGTTCTATTCTTTGGAACTACAGTATAATGCATTGAAAGTAACTGCTCTCCTACTTTTGGAATTAGCTGGGCAATCCTTGTTGTTGCCTTAAAAGATTTTTAATTGTATAGTTTATTTCAGTAATGCTTTATTTTATAGTGTTCTTACTTCCTGTAAGTGCACTTTGTGTACGTGGCAACTGTTGTTCCTTCAATCATATGGTTAAGTATTATATAATTGCAGGGTAAGCATGTAGTTATTTTTGTCCAGTGTGACCAGTGTTTAGGTTACACAGTTTTCTTAACAAAAGAACCAAATGGTGCTTGTGAGTTCTTCCTGTGATGCCCCTAAACAGGTTCAGGCACAAACCTAAACCTTCATCTGATTTTCCCTCTTTCAAATCAAAACAGCAGTGCCGGGCTAAAGTGCACCTTTATGTGGAAAGCTGTGTTACTTTGAAAGTGAAAGCTCTAATACCACTGAGTTTTTGATGCTGTTTTAACATCTTAGTAATACAAATATCAAGCAAAAACATTCCAAGTTCAGTTCTCATCTTTCTCAAAGAATCACAGATGCTCAAAGTTAGAAGGGACCTCAGAGGTCACCCCGTCCAACCATCCCTGAAACAGAAATACCCTTTCTATTGCTGCATATTCTTAGAAATTGGCTTACCATCCAATGTAGCACAATGATTTCAATCTAAGAGCTATTCTTGATTTTTTTAAAGGAAATGGAGGGAGAGTTAAAGTGACAGAGAAAGTTTCAGTGAGTAGAAGTGCCAGAGTTAGTTAGGGGTAAATTATACTTCTTACTCTGCTATTCAATGGAACATTATATTTTAGAATATTCTAAACTGTTATCACTGCTATTTGAAATTATGATTTGATCTTCATCAGTTTAATTGCTCTTTTTTATCATGAAATGACCTACCAGCTTATATCATCAGTTTGAAGTTTTATGAAATAAACATTATTATTTTCTTGTAAAATGTTGAAGATGTGCATGAAAGGATGCCTTAGCTTTTAGAAATTTATTATTGAGTTGTATAGATGTCAGTCATTGTGTTAACTGTTACCCGAAATTCCTTTTTATAAAAAATCTGTTAGTTTGCCTTTGTTCTTTGGAAAAGTAGGGATGTATCAACTTTTATTTCATTATTCTATTCCTTTTTTGTATTTTTATTTTTCTCAAATCAAAAACATTATTTTTCTTTGTTGTTGTTGATCAGATATAATGTACAGTGGAAAACCAAACTCAGTCTTCTGGGGGAGAGGAATGAGTTAAGTACTATTTACAGAGCTTCAGGTGTTTTGTTTTGTTTTGAACCAAATCTTCACAACATTCCCTCAGAATAAAGTGAAGTAGCTACAGGAGCTTTTATCAATAACCAATCAATGAACATGTGCTGAACACTCTTAGTTTCAGGCAGAATAATACAAATATGAAACAGTCTGTACCCTCATGGAGCTTATAATCTAGTAGGGGAACCAGTATGAACACATGTTAAATACAGACGAAATAGGAAGTGATTATGGGGGAGCGATGGTCAGTCAAGGCCTCAGGTAAAAGGTATCACTTGAGCTGAGCTTTGAAGGAAATTAGAGATTCTACAGAGATTTAAAGGAATTGCATTCAGGCATGTGAGGCCACTAGTACAAATGAATGGAGATGGGAAATTGAGTGCTGTGGGTGAAGAAAGACTAGAATCTATCAATAAGCATTTAGTAAATACCTGTTATGTTCATGCCAATGTATTAAATGCTAGAGACATAAGGTAAAAGCAAAATGGAGCTTACAAGAGAGACAGGCTGAATCAAGCATGGAAATCCTGAAGGAGAATGATGTCTTCTCTTAGTACACAGAGGACTTTGGATTTAGCACTTAATCTCTCAGGGCCTCTAGTTTTTCATTGGCTAAAAAAAGGCTAGACTAAACACTTCCTTAGGTCCCTTTGGTCTCTTCTAGCTGCAAATCTATAATTCTAACATCCATAATTATTTTCCACCATTAATTATACCTTGTCATATTTTTCCTATCTGCCTTGTGTTTTTCATTATAATCCTTATTTTTTAGAACAATTGGCAACAACATGTTGAACACATAAGAGATACCCTAAATGTCTGAAACACTGTATCCTCAATATTCTTCTCCAGGCATGTGCATTCTATGTTTGTAAGCAGTGTTTGCTTTCTGACAGTGAAATTTGAAGGTTAGAGTTTTCTTCAGGCAACTGTCGACACTTTGGTTTTTCAGGTATTTCATTCTGTTACCAACATTAGCTTTTTCATAAAAAACATTGATGTGGAGAGATTCCTGAAAGATACACTGTAATCATATTTTTATTTTTATGTTCATGTTGTTATACATCATATCAATTTCTTTCATTTTCTTGACATATACATGCATTCCCAAAGAACAGATGTTAATGTAGGCAGCCTACAGTTATCAAAGTAAGTCTGGAAGATACCCCCCTTGCAATTTGTGTAAGTTAAGCCACAGATTCTTTCAAAAAGACAAATCTGCATTTATTTGGGATGTGAAATGGTTTAGATAGCTTATCATCAAAATTATCTGTTTTTATGTTGTTATAAACTGGGTTCCACACAACTATGGAAGCCCTATATTCACTATATTTTCATGGTGTTTCAAGTCACATAATCATGCACACATGCACAAATCAAATAGGAATGGTAAATCAAAAAAGTAAAACATTTAATTGGGACTGAATAACCATGTATATGATACAGAACTATTTTCTATTCTTCCCCATGCCCCGTATATGAAGAGCAAATCTCCCATAGTTTCCATGGTGATGATGGGAAAGAGAACTCTCCGTGGACAACTTACAATCTGAGGTGGTTTTTTCATGGCTAGAATACATTTAGAAATGCAATGCTTGGTGTTATTCCAGAAATTTCCTCTGACTCCAAACATTATCAGTTGGTGGTACTCAACCCTTGCCCTTTGATCTCGGCCTTCAAAATTGCCATTTGGTGCTTCTCTGAGGAGTTGTTTTTGCTGACATCTGCTAGGGTTGCTGTTTTCTACATTATTACTACTACTATCTGTTAGAACAGTTTCTTATTGCTGAGAGGGAATATTATTGCTCTTTTGTGAGACTGGCCACTGCTTACATGGTTGGTTAATAAACTTGTTATTACTTTTTATTTTATTTTTAGTTTGAAGTAACTTATTCCTGTGGGATACTTATTTAAAGTGGATTTTTATCTCTTTTTTTCTGCATTTTGATAGTATTATGTAAAAATACTGCTTATTTATGTGGGTTTATTTTAGATCTTTCAATTTTGATAAAATTCTTAATTGCTTTGACTGTTGTTAGTCAGTTTTTTAGTTTTCTAAGTATATCATCATATTTCAAAAAGTGATAGTTTGTCTCCTCATTGCCTATTTTTATTCCTTCAATTTCTTTTTTAATAGTTTTTGTTTTTTTTCCAATTACATGTGAAAAGAGATTTATCATTCTTTTTTTTTTTAAATGTGAGTTCCAAGTTTTCTGTCTCTCCGCCTCACCTCCTCCATCCCTAAGAGAGTAAGCAATTTGATATAGGTTATATATGTGCAATCAAGTAAAACATTTCCATTTTAGTCATGTTGCAAAAGAGGAAATAGACCAAAAGAAAGAAAAAATAAAAATAATATCCTTTATATTTTATATATTTTTTTTCATGAGTCCTTTGGAATTGTCTTAGATCATTGTATGGCTGAGAATAGCTAATTCATTCATAGTTGATCTTTATACAATGTTGTTATCATGTAGGAAGTTCTGGTTCTGTTCACTGTACTTTTTGTCAATTCAGTAAGTCTTTCTAGGTTTTTTTTTTCTGAAATTTGACTGATAGTTTTGTCTTATAGCACAATAGTATTCTCTCTCTCTGTCTCTCTGCCTCTCTTTCTCTGTCTCTCTCTGTCTCTTTCTGTTCTCCATCTCTGTCTCTGTCTCTGTCTCTCTCTCCACATAGAGGTATCACAGTAGTTCTAGTATAACATTGAAAAATAGTGGTGATATTGGTTATCTTTTTATCAACCCTGATCTTATTGTAAAGGTTTCTAGCTTATCCCCATTACATATAATTTGTGATGATTTTAGATAAGTACTATTTATTATTTAATGAAATCTTCATTTATTCCTGTGTTCTCAAATGTTTTTTAATAGGAATGGATGCTGCATTTTGTCAAAAAGTTTTTCTTCATCTGTTGAGATAATCATGATTTCTGTTGGTTATGTTATTGATATGGTCAGCTATGCTGATAATTTTCCTAACATTGAACCAGTCCTACATTCCATGTATAAATCCCACCTGGTCATAGTTTATAATCCTTGCAACATTTTGCTGTAATATCCTTATTAGTATTTTATTTTTTAAAAAATTGCATCAGTATTATTAGGGAAATTGGTATGTCGTTTTCTTTCTCCATTTTAGCTCTTTCTGGGTTAGGGATCAGCATTATATTTGTGTCATAAAAGGAATTTTATAGGACTCTTTCTTTGCCTATTTTTACCGAATAGTTTATGCAGTATTGGAATTAATAATTTTTTAAATGTTTGGTAGAATTCACTTGTGAATGTATCTGGCTCTGGGGATTTTTTCCTTAGAGAGTTCATTTTATGGTTTGTTCAATTTCTTTTTCTAAGATGGAGCTCTTTTGGGAATCTGTTTCCTCTTTTATTAATCCATGCAAGTTATATTTCTATAAATATTTATTGATTTCACTTGGATTGTCAGATTTAGTGGCATATAATTGGGCAAAATAGTTCCTGATGATTGCTTTAATTTCCTCTTCATTAGTGGGTGGCTTTTCCCTTTTCATTTTTTGATTCTGTTAATTTGGTTTTCTTTTTTTTTTTGACAATCAATTTAAAAAAAAATCAAATTAACCAATGGTTGACATTATTGGATTTTTGCATAAAACCAGCACCTAGTTTTATTTATTAGCTCAATAGTTTTCTCACTTTCAATTTTATTAATCTCACCTTTGATTTTCAGGCTTTCCAATTTGGTATTTTATTTAATTGGGGATTTTTAATTTGTTCTTTTTCTAGCTTGTTTTAGTTGCAGGCCCAGTTTGTTGATCTGTTCTTTCTCTGTTTTATTGAATTAAGTGTTTAGAGGTATAAATTTTCCCCTAAGTACTGCTTTGGCTGCATCCCATAAATTTTGGTGTGTTGTCTCATTGTTGTCATTCTGTTATATGAAATTATATATTTTTTTCAAAGTACCTATTTAAAAATTTTTATTTGTTTATTTATTTATTTTTAGTTTTCAACATTCACTTTTATAAGATTTTGAGTTCTAAATTTTCTCCCCTTTTTTTCCTCCCTTCCCCAAGATGGCATATAATCTGATATAGCTTATACATGTACAGTTATAATAAACATATTTCCATTTTGTAAAGAAAAATCAGAACCAAAGGGAAAAGCCACAAGAAAGAAAAAAAAGAGAGAAATTAGTATGCTTCGATCTATATTCAGACTCCATATTTCTTTCTCTGGGTGTGGATAGCATTTTCCATCTTTAGCCTTGGAATAGTCTTAGATCATTGCATTGCTGAGAAGAGCTAAGTCTATCAAAGTTGGTCATTGCACAGTGTCACGATGTTGCTGTTGCTGTGTACAATCTTCTCCTGGTTCTGCTCACTTCATTCTGCATCAGTTCATGTAAGTCTTTTTGGGTTTTTCTGAAATCCTCCTGCTCATCATTTCTCATGTATTTCATTACATTCATTTACCACAACTTGTTCAGCCATTCCCCAGTTGATGGGCATCCCCTCAATTTCCAGTTCTTTGCTATCACAAAGAGAGCTGCTATAAATATTTTTGGATATGTGGGTCTTTTCCCCATTTTTGTGATCTCTTTGGGATACAGAACTAGAAGTGGTATTGCTGGATCAAACACAGTTTTATAGCCCTTTGGGCATAGTTTCAAATTGCTCTCCAGAATGGTTGGATCAGTTCACGACTCTACCAACAATGCATTAGTGTTCCAATTTTCCCACATCATCTCCAACATTTATCATTTTCCTGTTATTATGTTAGCTAATATGACAGTTTGATATGGTACCTCAGAGTTGTATTGATTTGCATTTCTCTAATCAATAATGATTTAGAACATTTTTTCATTGATTGTTTCTATGATTTGTTCTTTAACACTCTCATTCTTTACAATTAGATTATTTAGTTTCCAATGAATTTTAATCTATGTTCCCGTGGCTATTTATGGAATGTAATTTTTATCGTGTTATGATCTGAAAAGGATGCATTTTACATTTCTGCCTTTCTATATTTGATTGTGAGTTTTTTATGCTGCAATACATGATCAGTTTTTGTGTAGGTGTCATGTACCACTGAGAAAAAGATCTATTCTTTTCTATCCCTATTCTGTTTTCCCGAGAGGTCTATCATATCTAACTTTTAAAAAATTCTATTCATCACCTTAACTTCTTTCTTATTTATTTGTTGTTAGATTTATCTAGCTCAGAGAGGGGAAAGTTGAGGTCCCCTACTAGTATAGTTTTACTATTTCCTTGTGTAACTCACTTAACTTCTCCTTTGAGAATCTGGATGCTCCACTACTTGATGCATATATGTTTAGTATTAATATTACTTCATTGTCTATGATACCTTTTTGAAAGATGTAATTTCTTTCCCTATCTTTTTAAATTAGATCTATTTTTGCTTTTGCTTTGTCTGAGATCATGATTGCTACTCCTGCTTTTTTTTTTTAACTGTAGTGGAAGCATAATAGATTCTGCTCCAGCCCTAATCTTTACTCTGTGCATGTCTCTCAGCTTCTGGTGTTTTTCTTAAAAACAGCTTATTGTAGGATTCAGGTTTTAAATCCACTCTGCTATCTGCTTCCATTTTATGGATGAGTTCATCCCATCCATATTTGTGGTTGTGATTACTATGTATTTCCCTCCATCATACTTTTCCTCTTGTTTAGCCTTCTTTTTTCTCCTTTCTCCCTTCCCCTTCTGACTTGGTTCTGACCACCACCTCTCCCCATCTGCTCTCCTTTCTGTCAGTCCCCCCTACTTTTTTTTACCCTACTCTCCTCCTATAGGGTAAGGTAGATTTCTATACTCAACTGATTATATTATTCCCTCTTTTAATATACATTTAAGTACATTTAACATTTCCTTTAAGAATTTAGATACTGTCCCATTTGAGGGATATACATTCAATATTGATATTTCTGCATTGTCTATGGTACGTTTTAGCAAAATGCAGTTTCCCTGGTTATCTTTTTCAATTAAGCCTGTTTTTGTTTTTTCTTTGTATGAGATCATGATTAATATCCTTGTCTTTTTTATTTCAGCCCAAGCAAAATAGATTCTGATCCATTTCCTTATTTGACTCTCTGTGTGTGTCTTTGTTTTCCGTGTGTTTTGTATAAAACAAAATGAAACCAAACCCATGTTTTTGTATTCTAATTTCTAATTTACTCTGCTGTCCATTTCCATTTTGTGAGTGAGTTCATCCCATTCACATTCCTATTCTTTTCTTTTTCTTTTTCTCTTCTTTGACCATATCCCCTCCTTAAAAGTCTGCTTTGTTTTTGACCACTGTCTCTCTTAATCTTCCCTCCCTCTTCTTATTCTCCCCCTTTTCTTTTAGTCCCTTTCCCTCCTACTTCTCTGTTGGGTAAGAATAATTTCTGTACCCAGTTGTGTGTGTGTGTGTGTGTGTGTAAAATTCCCTGTTTGAAGTAGTTCAGATGACAGTGAGTTTCAAGTGTTTCCTATGCTCCCCATTTTCTCCTGCATTGTAAAAACTCTTCCTTGAGACCCAAAACTGAGTAATGGGAAATGGAGTGGCCAAATGATGGCTGATCCTACTTCCAGTGCTAGCCCAGATGTCTCCTGTTAGTTTTCCTGTCATTCAGGTATTCAGTCCTCTACCATCTCTGGACAATGAGTGCTGCCAAGACTGTTGCTACTGCTACAGCTGCGGCAATCAGTGCCTCCTGCAAGGCCCATAGCTTGTGTCACTTCTGCCAGCCTGCTCTCTCACCCATCTCCCACCTCAATGTCTTCAGATATTTCTTTCTTCCTTCCTTTGATGTTCAGGGCTGCAAAATGACTCACTGTGACGTTTTTTTTTTTGGTAATTGATTTAATTTTTATTTTTTTAAATTTTTTTTTCCATATGCTTTTGAGTTGAAAATTTTTCTCCCTTTTTCTCCCCCCCACCCTCCCTAAGACGGCGCACAATCTGACATAGGCTTTACATTTACATACCCATTAAACATATTTTCACATTAGTGACGTTGTAAGTAAAAATTAAAACCAATGGGAGGAACCATCAGAAAGATGAAACAAAACTCAACAGAAGGTAAAAATAAGTGAGAGTGATTCGACTTCCATAGTTCTTTCTTTGGATGTGGACAGCATTTTCCTTCCCGAGGCTTCTGGAGATGTCTTAGATCCTCGTAATGCTGAGAAGGGTTCAATTTAACATTCTTAGTCATTGCATAACGTGGCTGCTATTGTGTACAAAGTCCTCTTGGTTCTGCTCACTTCACTCAGCATCAGACAATATAAGTCTTCCCAGGTTTTTCTGAAGTCAGCCTGGTCATCATTTCTTATAGCACAATAGTATTCCATTATATTCATATACCACAGCTTGCTCAGCCATTCCGCAATTGATGGGCATTCTCTCAATTTCCAATTCTTTGCCACCACAAAAAGAGCTGCTATGTATATTTTTGTACATGTGGGTCCTTTTCCCATTTGTTTTATCTCTTTGGGATATAGCCCTAGAAGTGCTATTGCTGGATCAAAGGGTATGCACATTTTTGTATCCCTTTGGGTGTAGTTCCAAATTGTTCTCCAGAATGGTTGGATCATTTCACAACTACACCAACAGTGTATTAGCGTTCCAATTTTCCCACATCCTCTCCAACATCTATCATTTTCCTGTTTTGTCATGTTGGCCAATCTGATAGGTATGATGTAGTACCTCAGAGTTGTTTTGATTTGCATTTTTCTAGTCAATAACGATTTAGAGCATTTTTCATATGACTATAGATGGCTTTAATTTCTTCATCTGAGAACTGTCTGTTCATATCCTTTGACCATTTATCAATTGGGGAATGGCTTGTGTTCTTATAAATTTGTCTTAATTCTCTATATATTTTAGAAATGAGGCCTTTAGCAGAAAGACTGGTTGTAAAAATTCTTTCCCAATTTTCTACCTTCCTTCTAATCTTAGTTGCATTGGTTTTGTTTGTGCAAAAACTTTTCAATTTAATGTAATATTATTTCATTGTCTATGGCACCTTTAGCAGGATGTAGTTTCCTTCCTTATCTCTTTTGATTAGATCTATTTTTGCTTTTGCTTTATCAGAGATCAGGATTGCTACCCTTGCTTTTTTTACTTCAGCTGACGCATAATATATTCTGCTCCGGCCTTTTACCTTTACCCTGTATGTGTCACTGTTTTTCAAATGTGTTTCCTGTAAACAACATATTGTAGGATTATGGTTTTTAATCCATTCTGCAATCTTTCCTTTTATGGGAGAGTTCATCCCATTCACATTCACAGTTATGATTACTATCTGTGTCTTTTTCTCCATCCTTTTTCCCCCTATTTATGCTTTTCTTTCTCCTTTTTCCTTTTCCCCTTCACTAGTGTTTTGCTTTTGACCACGCCTCCTTCAGTCCCTTCCCCTTTTATTATCCCTTTCCCTTTTCTTCCCCTTTAGTCTTACTGCTGCTTCCCTCCTTCTTCCCTTTTTTTCCCCCTCCCTTTTCTTTCCCTTTTCCCTCCTACTGCCTATAGGGCAAGTTAGATTTCTATACCTAACTGATTATATTATGCCCTTCTTGAGCCTAATCTGATGAGAGTAAGGTTCAAACAATGCTCCCCCTTCTTTCCCTCTGCTGTAATAGGATTTTGTGTCTTTTCCTGTAATGTAATTTACCCTTGTCTGCCTCCTCCTTTCTCAGTATCTTTTCTAAGATTAGATTGATCCACTTATTTGGATCCATTTAACCCACTTGATTAGATTTTTTTTTAATCATTACATCAAAGTCAACTGATATCCACCCTCTTTATGTATACTCCTTTAACAAGGTGTAATAACAATACAGTTCTCAAGGGTTGCAAGTCTCATATTCCCTTGTAGGGGTTTAAACATCTCCCTCCCCTCACTTATTAACAACATATTGTATCCTTCTGTCCCATTTACCTTTTCAAGTCCTTCTTGAGTCCTGTACTTGAAGATCAAATTTTTTGTTGAGCTCTGGTCTTTTTATTAGGAAAGTTTGGAAGTCTCCTATTTTGTTGAATATCTACCTCCTCCCTTGAAAAATGATGGTCATTTTTGCTGGGTAATTGATCCTTGGCTGCATTCCAAGCTCCTTTGCCTCACGGAATATCATGTTCCATGCCCTGCAGTCTTTTAATGTAGAAGCTGCAAGGTCCTGTGTAATCCTGACTGTGGTTCCATGATATTTAAATTCTTTCTTTCTGGCTGCTTGCAGCACCTTCTCTTTCATCTGGTAATTTTGGAATTTTGCTATAATATTTCTTGGCGTTGTTAATTTGGGATCTCTTTCACGTGGTGATCAGTGGATTCTTTCTATGTTTATTTTCCCTTCTGGTTCTAGGACTTCTGGGCAGTTTTCCTTTATGATTTCCTGAAAGATACTGTCCAGGCTTTTTTTTTCATCATGATTTTGAGGTAGTCCAATAATTTTTAAATTGTCTTTCCTGATTTGATTTTCCAGGTCAGTTGTTTTATTGATGAGGTATTTTACATTTTCATCGATTTTTTCATTTTTTTTGTTTCTGTTTGACTGATTCTTGCTCTCTCATAGAGACATTAGTTTCCATTTGTCCAATTCTAGTTTTTAACAGATTGTTTTCTTCTGTTAGTTTTTGTACTTCCTTCTTCAACTGGCCAATTGTATTTTTTAGGGACTTGTTTCCTTCAGCATACTCTTCTGTTAGATTTTGTACTTCCTTCTTCAACTGGCCAATTGTGTTTTTTAGGGACTTGTTTTCTTCAGTGTATTTTTTTTCCAACTGGCCAATTGTATTTTTGAAGGAC
The DNA here is from genome assembly GCF_003287225.1 of Phascolarctos cinereus. Lineage (NCBI taxonomy): Eukaryota > Metazoa > Chordata > Mammalia > Diprotodontia > Phascolarctidae > Phascolarctos > Phascolarctos cinereus. Next base: position 454,934,098 of record NW_027555847.1, on the reverse strand, counting down.
TCTTTTACCTCTCTCATTTGACTATTAAAATCCTTCTTGAGCTCTTCTAAGAAGGCTTTTTGGGCTTCAGACCAGTTCATATTCCCTTTTGTTGTTGCAGATGTGGGTTTGTTGACAATGTTGTCCTCTTCAGAATTTCTGTCTTGATCTTCACTCTTCTCATAATATGAACCTATGGTATGTTTCTTTTTACTCATGGTGTTTCTTTATTCCCTGGCCTTTAAAGAGATTGAGCTCTCCTGCTGGGGCACAGAGGGTACTGACCCAAGCTTCTTGTGTTGGGAGCCTAGGTCTTGGTCACTGGCTTTGCGTTTCTGGGGCCTCTTATGCTGGGAATTGGAGGCTGTAGGTTTCTGGCAGGCTTACCTGTGTTGGGCTGGAATCAGCAAGGCTGGAACTTTCAGGCAATTCTAGGTTGCCTGCTTTTGCTTTCCTTTAGCTTTCTTCAGGTCCTTTTAGATGGCTGCTGCAGGATGTTTATCTGCCTGGGTCCCCCTGCAGTGTTGTCTCCCTCGTTTCTGTTAATGCACTGGGAGATTCCTTTGTGGTGGATTGCCGAGACTCCTGGTGGTTTTCTGAGCTGGTTTCTACCGGTCCCCCCTGCCCCCCAGGCACTCGGAGGTCCAGGTGTTGGTGTTTGCCTGCTGTACCACCTGGGCTTCAGGATCTCTTCACAACTGGGAGCTTCAGGGCTCCTACAACTCACCTGGTGTTGGGTTGGAATCAGCAAGGCCGGGGCTTTAGGAAGCCTTTAGGTTGTTTTCTTCACCTCCTTTCAGATGAATGCCACAGGGTACTTATCTGCTTGGGGCCCCTTGTTTTTACTGAGGCACTGGGAGACCCATTTGCTGGGCTACTGCACTGCTGCTCCTTGTCTTTCTTCTAGTTCAGGTGTTCCAGGGTTTTTTTTTTTTCTGGGGTGATATTTTCTGGGTTTTCAGAGGTTGATAGGGGAGAGTGAGAGCCACTACCTTTTCACTCGGCCATCGTGGCTCTCCTCATTGTGACTTTTTGTTGGGTATACTGCTTAGAATTCAATTTGATGTGCTTTTAAAAGTTGTTTAGAGGAAAATGTGTGAGCTCAGCAAAAATGTTCACTTTACTCTGCCATCTTGGCTCTGCTCCTGATTTATCACAATTTCTGTAACCATTTCCTAGTCAAAGGACACTATAAACATTGGTGCTACAAAAACTTTGGTGTATAGAGGACTTTCCTTTCCATTTGAACATGAAATCTTCTCTTGTGACCTTGAGCTTTGTTGGACAAGTAAACACATTGACTACACCATTTCTTAGGAAAGATAGACAGGAAGGCTTCTATCACCTCCCTTACTAGCAGGTTCGTTTTCAGTCCTGTCAGACAGGAAGACAGGAATGGAGTCATAATTAGAAGCTAAATAAGCTTACTTTATTCTAGTCTAGTCTTCTCAAAGGGAGTTGCTGATAATGGGAGCTCCAACTTCTACAGCATTCCCTAATAACCCTTCTTGTAGTGGCTGGTGTGACCCGGGGTTGGCGGGGGAGGGGGCGGCAATAACTCTTACATTTCAATGGAGTCAGTCAGTCGAAACCAGCACAATTTGTGCACTCCTCTCAATGCCCTCAAGCCTCAATGGGGGCCGTTTGAGGCAAACACACAGATTCCTCCTCCCAAGCCTTGATGGGGGCCAATCAAAACAAATACAGCATTCCAGCCTGCACATTCACCCCTAAGGGGGTCCTCAGTCACTGACCAGTGCCCACTTGCCTTGTAGGACAACAGACAAAGAGAGCATATTGCCAGCAATAGCCTTACAATTTTACATTACTTCACCCCTATATCTACTGTGAGTGAGCAGTAGAAACTGTTTTGAACCATGATAGAAATCATATAACTCATAGCTGGGAAGTAGAGATTGTTATGGCTATGGTTCCTGGGAAGAAAACGCTAAGAAAGAATAACAAAAAATCCACTTTACATATACTAAAATTCACCTTACATACAAGCATAACAAATACTTATTGATTGGCTTTCATAGGTGAACTTTTGTCATTTATTGCCTGAAACCTGGCCATTGTGTTACTCTTCTTGGACCCTTCCAGAACATATTGCCATGCTCAGAGCATCCCTTATCCTCTTCAACTTTCTAGTTTACTTTTATTCATCTGCTGTCATTAGAATATAAGTGTTTTTTTTTTAAATAGAGACTGCCTTGTTTTCATTTGTGTCCCCAGTACTTAGCTCAGTATCTAGTACTTAATAAATACTTAATCATTTTTTTCTTTCATTATTTCACCTCCTAAGAATATATACCCAGTAATACAAACATTTTAGTCACTTGATTCATACAATTCCAAACTGCTTTCAGGAATGGTTAGAACAACTAACTCTTCCCAAGCAGTGTATTAATGTGCCTGACATTATACAGTTCTATCTTTTGTCATCATTGTCAATTTGCTGGATGTTAGGTAAACATTCAGAATTCTTTATTTGCCTTTATCTTGATCAGTTATTTGGAGCAATATTTCATTTACTTCTAAATAATTTTCAGTTCTTCTTTTGAAAACTATTCATATCCTTTTGAACACAGTCATTTGGAAATGACTCTTTTTATGTATTTTATAAATTCCTTAAATATCTTGAATGTCAGAACCTTATCAGAGATATTTGATTCAAAGATATTTTTCCCAATTTGAAAGATTTGCTTCTGATCCCAGTTATGCTATTTTATTCTTGAAAAAGTTTTTAAAAATTATCTATTTTAGTTATATGATATCTTTTATTCCTTGTTTGGTTAAGAAATGTATCTCACACATAACTATGGAAAGTTCCTGATCTGTTTGTCTCGGGTTTTTGTATGTTTGTTTTTGTACAACTTTGTTTTTGTATGCATTTGTAACTTGTATCATATGGTGTAGGGTGTTCATTTATACCAAACTCCAGTTTTCCCGGTAATTCTTGGCAAACATGGAGTTCTTACTGCGTACATGAGTAAATCATGTACATGAGTTCATTAAATTTATCCATTTGTTTATCCATGTTTATTTTTTTAATTTTTTTTTCATTGTTTCTCTTATAATCTGGTCCACTAATCTACTTTTTAAAAAAATTTTTAACCAGTATCACATAGTTTTCTGCATTGCTGCTTGTAAAATTAGGGCCTGAAATTTATATCTCCCATTTATTCCTACATTTTTTATAATTCTTGATATTCTATGTCTTTTGGTCTTCTACATTAGTTTTTTAAAAATTATTTTTCTATCTCTATTAAGTATCCTCTTTATGGTTTGATAGCACTAAATCTATAAAGTAATGTAGGGATTATTGTCATTTTATTATAGGTGCAGCCTAGCTATTAACTTTGTATATCCTTCTAATTATTTAAGTCATTCACTGTTTCTTTAAAGAGTGTTTTATAATAGTATAAGTCTTAAATGCTACTTGGTAGGGGGAAGGGAATAAGCATTTATTAACTGTCTATTATATTCCAGACACTGTGCTAAGTGCTTTATAAATATTATCTTATTTGATCCTTACAGCAACTCTGGGAAGTAAGTGCTGTTCTTATTTCCCTTTTACAGTTGAGGAAACTGAGGCAGAAAGAGATGTAAGTGACTTTCCAGGATAGCACATCTAATAAGTATTTGAGACCAAATTTGAACTTAGATTTTCCTGACTCTCAGCCATTCAGAATACTACATGCCTGTTTAATATACCACCTATCTGCATAGGTAACTCATAGATATTTTATGTATTTTGTACTTTTCTGAATGTTACTTTTCTTCCTTTTGTTTATTATTGAATTTTTCTATTACCATGTGGAATACTCCATAACCTAGACCTTTTTTTACCTTTCCAGATTTCTTATATTTTAATCTCCATCATGTTCTTTTCAATGTGACACCATTAGCCTCGTTCTTTCATGAACATTTCTGTCACTTTCCCTCTTCATCTCTGCTTGTTGATATCTTGAGAGAAAATCTCATTTTCTACAGGAAGCCTTTCCCAGTTCCTCTTAATTCTAGTTCCTTTCCTCTGTTAGTTATTTCCCATTTATCCTATAGATATTTTGTTTGTATATATTTGTTTGTCATCTTTCCTGTTAAATTATGAGCTCCTTGAGTACAAGAACTGTCTGTTTCCTTTTTTGTATCCTAAATACATAGTACAGTGCCTAGCATATAATCATGCTGAATAAGTATTTAATGAGTGATTGATTGAGTATATAGAATATTATTTAATTTGTGGGGTTTTAATTTCTTTGTGAAGGCAGTATTTCTGTAGGTAAGTAACCACAGAAATTAGAGATGTAGAAATACATAGAAATTTTTGCATGAGTGGCAAAAGGCTGTAGAAGTGCCTAAAGTTAGGTGAAGAGATAGAGACACAAGTGAACCTGCAGATATGAAAGGTGGAAGTCTTAGGCGGTGGAGGAGCTCATTCCTGTGTATTATTTGATAGCTTCTTATTTTAAGTAATCATCCTTCTAAGCATGGCCAGTTTAGCTAGAATGTTAAATGGGAATGGTATAGTGAATATAATTCTGGACCTGCGGTTAGGAAGACCTGAGTTCAACTCTAACCTCAGGCACTTACTAGATGTGTGACTCTGAGCAGGTTGCTTAAGTGCTGGCTATTCAGTTTAATCATGTGTAAAGTGCATATGATAATGGTGCCTCCCAGGATTGTTGTGAGGATAAAATGACACAAATTTGTAAAGCATTTGGCAAACCTTAAAATTGCTATGTGGATGCTGTTGTTGTTGTTCTTATTTTCAATGTCTTGACTCGTCTACCAGTGCTCTCCTTATCTATATGTAACACCTATCTCTCCCTCTTATTGCTGATAATGGATGAGATCTGCCCTTAGTCAGAGTTAAGATCTGAGACCATCTGTTAAGTCCAGAAAACAGAGGTTTATGGTGATAACTAACCTGACCCAATGCATGAATGTCGGTAGGTGGTATAGTAGATAGAGCACTGGGCCTGGTCAAGAATATCTGAATTCTGGTCTGGCCTCTCATTTTTACTATGTGTGTGACCCTGGATAAGTCACTTAATCTCTGATTCTCTCCATTTCCTCATCTGTAAATAGGAATAATAATAAGTAGCACCTACGTCTCAGGGTTGTTGTGAGGATCAAATGAGATAGTAATTGTAAAGTGCTTAGCAAAGTGCCAGGTACATAATAACTGTGATATAAATGTTATCTGCTATTATTATTGTTGTTGTTGTTATAGAAGCAAGCATGCCCACATTGAAGCATATATGATGGGAGGCAGAGAGTCATAGACTGTTTCCTACCCTATAGGATCCATATGTGGTCCCTGACAACCATTGTGTCCTCTTGATTTTAAATTGGATCTGGCCAAAAAGAGAAAGGGCTAACATGCTCCAGAAAGATATGAGGATAGGAACTTATGATAGTCCTATACCCCATGCTAACTGGATATTCCTGTTCTACCTACACCATGGTAGTCATAATTCATTAAAAAAAAATTGCAGGAGGCTTGGGAAATTAAAAAAGGGAGGTATGAAGAGGCACATGACTGGATGGGGCAGGTACAGAGACCAGGATAGAATTCAGGAGGTGTCCAAACTGTGGATCATGGGCAATGATGATATCATTCTATGCCCTCCACACTGGGCAGAAGATGCCTCTCCTGGGGTTGGGTACTTGGAAGAGTGAGCTTGGGCAGATGAAGGCAGCTTTTAAGGCCTGGCCTTCAGATTTTGTTTAGGCCAGGCAGGAGCCAGTATGAATGTACACATTGTAGCCTCCCTGGGGGAAAAAGAAGTCCACTTACCCAAACTCTACTCTAGTTCAAGCTTCTTTTATACCATGGGGAAAGTGTAGCAGATCCCAGATCTGGCCAAGCCCAGGATGGGCAGATTGATAAATGGCTAAAGCCCCACCTTTGGTAGTCAAGTAATTCTATACTTTCCTTAACTCTTTGTCCAGGTACTCAATATATCCTTAGCTGGAAGATTTACAAAATTTAAGGGTCACATGGAATTCCCAATCCTGGGCTTTTCTTCCTGCCTTGGCTTAGGTAGGAAGCACTTAGGGTATTAAGAATGAGTCAGGCCCATGAGAAAAGGAGATGCCTGGATGCAAAGAAGGTGATGGTGAACTGAAGGAGGATCAGTCCCATATCAAGCAAACTGTGTTTGTTAGAAGAGTTTGGGTCATCGGGACAGATTGTGATGGCCACATGTATGGGAGAAGTTAATATTAGAGGTCATTCCCCTTCTCACTTCTTCCCACCTCAATTATCTTCTTGTGCACGGACCCACAGTTGCTTGTCCAAGGTCGGAGAGGGAAGAGAAAGATTAATTTTGGCATGAGCCCTTTAAATTGGGCAGAGCTTAGGACAAAGTTTTGGTTGCCTCATTGTAGTAGAAAATCTTCAAAGAAGATAAGCCACAGGAGATTATTTCTACTTGTAGACACTTATCTTTAGGTATAGCTAAGTGGCCCAGTGGATAAAGTGCCAGGCCTGGAGTCAGGAAGACTCCTGTTCCTCAGTTTAAGTCAAACCTCAGGCAGGTAGTAGCTTTTTGATACCTACATACCAGGGTTTTTGTGAGAAAGAATCATGACAAAATGTATGTGATATGTATTTGAACTTTAGAAAGCACTATATACATATTTATTGTTGTTGTTCAGTAGTTTTTCAGTTGTATCTGACTCTTCATAACCCCATTTGGGGTTTTCTTGGACAAGATACTGGAATGGTTTGCCATTTCCTTCTCTAGCTCCATTTACAGATGAAGAAACTGAGGCAAATAGGATTAAGGTCACACAGCTAGTAAGTGTCTGAGGCCATATTTCAACTCAAGAAGATGAGTCTTCCAGACTTCGGGCCTGACACTCTATCTACTCTGCCACCTAACTGCCCTATACTATGTACATACAAATTATTATTATTATGAACAAGTATAATAAAAATAGCCATATTCAACTCTGTAACTAGACATATTTTGACTAAGGCTTTTTTTTTCTTTGGTGAGGCAGTCTGGGTTCAGTGACTTGCCCAGGGTCACACAGCTAGTGAGTCAAGTGACTGAGGCTAGATTTGAACTTAGGTCCTCTGAACTCCAGGGCCAATCCTCTATCCTCTGTGCCACCTAGCTGCCCCAAGACATTTGTTTTAACATCGAATCTTTTAACAAAGATAAAAGGCAGAAAAAAAGTTTAAAATGCTAGACTTGAAGTGAAGAAATTCCAATAATCCCTAATTTTTCCATTAATTTATTAAACTGTCCTTAGGATAGATCTTTTATGTTGCCTTAGTTATCCCTGCAATGTGAGCAAAATATGTAGTGCATTCAGTATATGTACAATTAATATTTATAAAATATTTGGGTACTTTTTAAAGGAAATCTATTACTTATATAAATAGAAAGCATAAGTTATAATATATTCAAATTTTATGAGACTGAAAATCCTTAAGTGGTTCTTGGAAATATCCATGGAACCCGAATAGATGTCATGATAATGTTCTACTTTTGTGTAAAACTTTTATGCTTTTAAAAATGTTTTCACAATGATTACTTTACAACTGCCTGTGAAATATGTAAGGTGGGTTTTTTAATATTAGTCCCATTATCAGTGTCCCAGGTGCTTGTGAATAAATAAATAGAAAAAATTTACTGAGTGTTAATAATGTGTCAGGTATTCTGCTAAATTCTAGAATATGAATACAAGGAATAAGACATTTCCTGCCCTTCAAGGAGCTTATATTCATTTATGTTCTAATAGAGATAGAGTTGAAAAGATGCCAGCAGGGGCTTATGACAGAGAAATGGGTAGGAAGTGGTGTGGAGGAACTGAAACCAGGTCAGACAAGTTGAAATGTTCACTAATCAGAGCCCATGGTCACATTCGTGGAACTTTCAAGTCTTGAGGGAGATATAGACTGAAAAGACACACACACACACACACACACCACCATCAGATGAATGATCAACTCTGTGGGACTGAGCTCTTTCAATTGGCTCTCTGGAGTAAGTGGTAGGAGTTTTATGAAGGGCACTAACAGGTCACATCCTGTTTTAAGGCATACATATCTTGTTTGGACTAGACTCTTGATGTTTTAAAAAAGTATATCTATTTTATTTTATTTTTGGTTGTATTTTGAGCTCCAGTGTGTCTCTATCCCACCTTCCCAAACCCACCCTAGACAAGGGCAACATTTGTTTTGTGTGTGTGTGTGTGTGCGCCTGTGCATAAAATCCTGCAATACATACTTCCATATATCAATTTTTCTTTGGAAGTAGATAGCATTTTCCTTCATAAGTCCTTTATAGTTGATTTGAATATTCATATTACTCAGAATAGTTTGGCCATTCACAGTTACTCTTTGAACAATATTGTTACTGTATCCAACATTCTCTTGGTTCTTCTCATCTCACTTTGCATTATTTCCTGCAAGTCTTTCCATATTTTTTTTTCTAAAATCAACCAGCTCATCATTTTCCATAGCACAGTAGTATTCCATCACAATCATATGCCACAATTTATTCAGCTATTCCGCAATTGATGGGCATTCCCTCAATGTCCCATTGTTTGCCACCATAAAAAGAGCTACTATAAATATTTTAGAACTTATAGGTTATTTTCCTTTTTCCCTGATCACCTTGGGAAACAATATCTTATAGTGATATTGTTGAGCCAAAGGGTATACACAGTTTAATAACTCTTTGGGCCTGATTCAGATTGCTCTCCAAAATGTTTAGATCAGTTCATAGAGTCAGTGGTGTATTAGTGTCCCAATTTTTCCACATGTCCTCCAACATCCCTGTCTTTCATTTTAGCCAGTCTGATAGGTGTGAGATGGTACTCAAAGTTGTTTTAACTTACATTTCTCTAATCAGTAATAATTTAGAGCATTTTTTCATATGCCTACAGATAGTTTTGATTTCTTCATCTGAAAACTGTCTGTCGATATCATTTGACCATTTATCAGTTGGGGAATGACTCATGTTCTTAATTAATTTGACCTAGTTCTCTATATATTTGAGGTATGAGGCCTTATTTGAGAAGCTATAATTTTTAATTAATCACAGTGATTCTTTACACTTCATTATGGTGTTTTACAAAAGTCCTACTACTTTTCCTTAGTTATGATATGGAAGTAATTCTGCATTCTGAAAGACAATACCAGCACATGAGAGGTTCTATCTAAAGGCTTTGAGTACAGTTCTAGAAGGAGCCTATGCCTTCTCTCTGAGGACCATCCTATACGTTCTTTATGGGAACCAGCAAAGCTGAGTGTGAAAAGAATTATTTTCAGATGGTTGGCTCCTAGGTGATTAATATTTTGTCTATGATGAGTTATGAAACAGATAAACACACACACACACACACACAACCAAAATCCAAAAATCTTTCAATCCCATATGCTTTCCATCTTCCAAAGTGATTGCAGCAATCTAGTGCTTTCCTCTAAGATTGTTTCCAATTTATCCTTTCTGTATCTTCTTTGTGCATGATTCATTACATATTACCTTCTGATTAGATTGTGAGCTCCTTGAAAGCAAGGACTTTGTTTATTTTCTTGTTTTTTGCCTTCTTTTTTTTTTTAATCCATAATGCTTAGTACTGTGTCTGGCACCTAATAGGAACTTAATAAATGCTTCTTGATGTGACTTCACTGATGGTAGAATGGTGGAAAAGAGACAGGATGCCAAACAGTTTATAGTCTACAAATACACATTTGGTAGTCTAAAGGTGAGATATTTGTTCAAGGGTTTTATACATAACTGGAGGAATTAAAACACATCTATTTTGACATCTTTATATAAATGATTCCAGCTGAGATGAAGAAGTGACAATATGTGGAAGAGCAGGACACCGGTTCTCCATGAAGGAAAAAATAAAAGAATTGGCAAAATCATTTTAGAAGCTGTACTTTTTAACAGTGAATTAAATTTGTAGTAACAAATATCTTACTTGACTTAAATTCTGTTGTAATCCAGAAAATGAAATACCCTCTTGGGAGCCAACTGTTTGCCCAAGTAAGATGAATTATCTCAGGCAGCTGGAGTAAATTGCAAAATTCCCAGGAGAAGTACCACAACTGGATCAATAGCTTTTGCATAGGGGGTATTTTTCTTACTCTAGTGAACCCCTGAAGAGCTTTCTGGCCTTCATTTAGGGCACTTGCTTATTCTCTGAGACTCCACAACCATCCCAAATCTACATCTCCAGATCTGTCACTGTTTTTGTTTCCATTTACCTATGGGTATCTTTAGTTAACTATCCTCTTGTGTTATAATAGTAAATTAGCATAAAGTAAAATGTCACAACCACTTTTCTAACTTTCTTCCCATATAGGTATCCCTTTTGCACTTTCCCATCTCTGTGAATGTCATCATTCTATTCACAGTTCTCTGGAATCAGTCTGGTCTCGGACTTGTTATGATATCCTTTTCTCTTTGTTTTCCTGTGGTGGACAGAACAGCATAGTGGGAAGAGTACTGTATTTGGACAGCAGAAAACATGGTTTGTATTTCTGGCTCTCCTAGAACTGATGAAAGCTGGGAAGTTAGGGAAGTCACTTCCTTTTATTGGTCCTTGGTTTCAATAGCAGCAAGAGAGGCTGAACTAGATGACCTCCCAGTTCACTTCCAACTTTAGAGGTATGTGCTTATTTTTTTTTTAAAATTAATTTAGTTTGAATTATCAACAATCACTTCCATAAGCTTTTGAGTTTAAAATTTTTCTCCCCCTTCCTCATCACCTCCCTCCCCAAGATGGCACACAATCTGATATAGGCTATACGTATATATATATTCTATTAAACATATTTTCACATTAGTGATGTTGTAAGTAAGAATTAGAACCAATAGGAGGAACCACCAGAAAGAGGGAAACAAAACACAACAGATGAAAAAAATAGCAAATAGTATGCTTTGATCTGCATTCAAACTCCATAGTTCTTTCTTTGGCTGTAGATAGCATTTTCCATCATGATACATTCGGAGATGTCTTAGATCCTTGTATTGCTGAGAAGGGTTAAGTCTATTGATATTAGTCATTGCACATTGTGGCTTGTTACTATGTACAATGTTCTCCTGAATCCGCTCATTTTACTCTGCATCAGTTCATGTAAATCTTCCCAGGTTTTTCTGAAGTCTGCCTACTCATCATTTCTTATAGTGCCATAGTATTCCATTACATTTATATACCACGACTTTTTCAGCTATTCCCCAATTGTTGGGCATCCTCTCAATCTCCAATTCTTTGCCACCACAAAAAGAGCTGCTATAAATATTTTTGTACATGTGGGTCCTTTTCCCATTTGTATGATATAGCCCTGGGATATAGCCCTAGAAGTGCTTTTACTGGGTCAAAAGGTATGTACATTTTTATAGCCCTTTGGGCATAGTTCCAAATTGCTCTCCAAGATGGTTGGATCATTTCACAACTCCTCCAACAGTGCATTAGTGTTCCAATTTTCCCACATCTTCTCCAACATGTATTATTTTCCTGTTTTGTCATGTTGGCCAATCTGATAGGAGTGATGTGATACCTCAGAGTTGTTTTGATTTGCATTTCTCCAGTCAGTAGTGATTTAGAGCATTTTTTCATATGAGTATAGATGGCTTTAACTTCATATGAGAACTGCCTGTCCATATTCTTTGACCATTTATCAATTGGGGAATGGCTTGTATTCTTATAAGTTTGACTTAATTCTCTGTATATTTTAGAAATGAGACACAGGCTATAAAAATTCTTTCCCAATTTTCTACTTTCCTTCTAATCTTGCTTGCATTGGCTTTGTACAAAAATTTTTCGATTTAATGTAATCAAAATTATCCATTTTGCTTTTTAATGTTCTCTATCTCCTGTTTGGTCATGAATTCTTCTGTTCTCCATAATCTGATAGGTAAACTATTCCTTGCTCCCAGTTTGCTTACAGTATCAGCCTTTATATCTAAATCATGGACCCATTTTGACTTTATTTTGGTATATGGTGTGAGATATGCCTAGTTTCTGCCATACTCTTTACCAGTTTTCCCAGCAGTTTTTTCAAAGAGTGGTTTTAATCCAGAAGCTGGGGTCTTTGGGTTTATCAAATAATAGATTACTATAGTCATTGACTACTGTGTCTTGTGTATTTAACCTATTCCACTGATCCACCTATTGTATTTCTTAGCCAGTACCAAGCAATTTTGATGATTGCTGCTTTATAATACAATTTAAGATCTGGTATGGCTAGGCCACCTTCCCCTGCATTTCTTTTCATTAGTTCCTTTGATATTCTGGACCTTTTGTTTTTCCAAATGAATCTTGTTATTATTTTTTCTAACTCTATAAAATAATTTTTTGGTAGTTTGATTGGTATGGCACTGAATAAGTAAATTAGCTTAGGTAGGATTGTCATTTTTTATATTAGCTCGGCCTACCCATGAGCAACTGATGTTTTTCCATTATTTAGATCTGATTTTATTTGTGTGAAAAGTGTTTTGTAATTGTGTTCATAGAGTTCCTGGGTTTTTCGGAGGTAGACTCCTAAATATTTTATAATGTCTACAGTAAGTTTAAATGGGATTTCTCTTTCTATCTCTTGCTGTTGGGCTTTGTTGGTAATATATAGAAATGCTGATGATTTATGTGGGTTTATTTTATAGCCTGCAACTTTGCTAAAGTTGTTTATTATTTCAAGTAGTTTTTTACTTGATTCTCTAGGATTCTCTAAGTATATCATCATGTCATCTGCAAAGAGTGATAGCTTTGTTTCTTCTTTGCCTATTCTAATGCCTTCAATTTCTTTTTCTTCTCTTATTGCTAAAGCTAAATTTCCAGTACATTGAATAACAGTGGTGATAATGGACATCCTTGTTTCACCCTGATTGGAAATGCTTCTAGCCTGTCCCCATTACAATGCTTGCTGAAGGTTTTAGTAGATGCTATTTATTATTTTAAGGAAGACTCCATTTATCCTATGCTTTCTAGTGTTTTTAATAGGAATGGGTGTTGTATTTTATCAAAAGCTTTTTCTGCATCTATTGAGATGATCATGTGGTTTCTTTGGTTTTTGTTGATATGCTCAAATGATGCTGATAGTTTTCCTAATATTGAACCAACCCTGCATTCCTGGTATAAATCCTACCTGGTCATAGTGTATTATTCTTGTGATAAGTTGCTGTAATCTACTTGCTATATTTTGTTTAAAATTTTTGCATCTATATTCATTAGGAAATTGGTCTATAATTTTCTTTCTCTGTTTTGACTCTTCCTGGTTTAGGTATCAACACCATATTTGTATCACAAAAAGAATTTGGTAAGACTCCTTCTTCACCTATTTTCCCAAATAGTCTATATAGTATTGGAATTAATTGTTCTTTAAATGTTTGATAGAATTCATGTAAATCCATCTGGCCCTGGAGATTTTTTCCTAGGGAGTTCATCAATGGCTTGTTCAATTTCTTTTTCTGAGATGGGTTATTTAAGTATATTTACTTCGGTTAATCTGGGCAATTTAATTTTTGTAAATATGTATCCATTTCACTAAGATTGTCAAATTTGTTGGCATATAGTTGGGCAAAATAATTCCTAATTATTGTTTTAATTTCCTCTTCCTTGGTGTGGTATTCACCTTTTCATTCTTGATACTAGTTTTTTTTTCTTCTTTCTTTTTTTTAATTAAATTAACCAAAGGCTTATCTATTTTATTGGTTTTTTCATAAAACCAGCTCTTAGTTTTATTTATTAGTTCAATAGTTTTCTTAATTTCAATTTTATTAATTTTTCCTTTGGTTTTCAATATTTCTAATTTGGTGTTTATTGAGGATTTTTAATTTGTTCTTTTTCTAGTTTTTTAGTTGTATGCCCAATTCATTAATCTCTTTTTCTGTTTTATTTATGTAAGCATTTAGAGATATAAAACTTCCCCTAAGAACTGCTTTTGCTGCATCCCATAAGTTTTGGTATGTTGTCTCATTATTGTCATTCTCTTGAATGAAATTATTGATTGTTTCTATGATTTGTTGTTTGACCCAATCATTTTTTAGGATTAGATTACTTAGTTTCCAATTATTTTTTATCTTTCCATGGCCCTTTATTACATATAATTTTTATTGCATCATGATCTGAAAAGGATGCATTTAATATTTCTGCCTTTCTGCTGGATTGTGAGGTTTTTATGCCCTAGTACATGGTCAATTTTTGTGTATGTGCCATGTACTACCAAGAAAAAAGTATATTCCTTTCTATGCCCATTCAATTTTCCCCAGAGGTCTACCATATCTAACTTTTCTAATATTCTATTCACCTCCTTAACTTCTTTCTTGTTTATTTTGTGTTTACATTTATCTAGGTTCAGGTCCCCCACTAGTATAGTATTGCTGTCTGTTTTTTCCTGTAACTCCCTGAACTTCTCCTCTAAGAATCTGGATGCTATACCATTTGGTGCATATATATTTAGTAATGATATTACTTCATTGTCTATGGTGCCTTTTAGCAGGATGTAGTTTCCTTCCTTATCTCTTTTGATTAGATCATTTTTTTTTGCTTTGTCTGAGATCAGGATTGCTACCCCTGTTTTTTTACTTCAGCTGAAGCATAATATATTCTGCTCCAGCCTTTTACCTTTACCCTGTTTGTGTCCCTCTGTTTCAAATGTGTTTCTTATAAACAACATATTGTAGGATTGTGGTTTTTAATCCATTCTGCTATCCATTTCCATTTTATGGGAGAGTTCATCCCATTCACATTCACAGTTATGATTACTATCTGTGTCTTTCTCTCTGTCCTTTTCTCCCCATTGATACTTTTCTTTCTCCTTTTCCCTCTTCACTAGTGTTTTGCTTTTGAACCACCTCCTTCAGTCCTCTTCCCTTTTATTATCCCTTTCCCTTTTCTTCCCCTTTACCCTTACCTTCTTCCCTCCCTTCTTCCCCCCCCTTTTCTTTCCCCTTTTCCCTGCTACTGCCTATAGGGCAAGTTAGATTTCTATACCTAACTGATTATGTTATTCTCTTTTTGAGCCAAATCTGATGAGAGTAAGGTTCAGACAATGCTCATCTCCCTTCTTTCCCTCTGCTGTAATAGGTTTTTGTGTCTTTTCCTGTAATGTAATTTACCCTTGTCTGCCTCCTCCTTTCTCAGTACATTTTCTAAGATCAGATTAATCCACTTATTTGGATCCATTTAACCCACTTGATTAGATTTTTTTTCATCATTATGTCAAAGTCAACTTATATCCACCACCTTTATGTGTAACCCTTTAACATGGTGTAATAACAGTACAGTTCTCAAGAGTTACCAGTATCATTTCCCTTGTAGGGATGTAAACAGTTTGCCCTTATTAACAACATATTGTATCTTTCTGTTCCATTTACCTTTTTATGTCCTTCTTGAGTCTGTACTTGAAGATCAAATTTTTGTTGAGCTCTGGTCTTTTTATCAGGAAGTTTGGAAGTCCCTATTTCATTGAATATCCATCTCTCCCTTGAAAAATCATGCTCATTTTGCTGGGTAGTTGATCCTTGGCTGCATCCAAGCTCCTTTGCCTTATGGAATATCATGTTCCATGCCCTTGGTCTTTTAATGTAGAAGCTGCAAGGTCCTGTGTAATCCTGACTGTGGTTCCATGATATTTAAATTGTTTCTTTCTGGCTGCTTGCAGTACCTTCTCTTTCATCTGGTAATTTTGGAATTTTGCTATTATATTCCTTGGTGTTTTCAATTTGGGATCTCTTTCAGGGGATCATTCTTCTTCAGTGGATTCATTCTATCTCGGTTTAACCCTCTGGTTCTAGGACCTCAGAGCAGTTTTCCTTTATGATTTCCTGAAAGATACTGTCCAGGCTCTTTTTTTCATCATGATTTTCAGGTAGTCCAATAATTTTTAAATTGTCTCTCCTGATTGATTTTCCAGGTCAGTTGTTTTACAATGAGGTATTTTACATTTTCATCTATTTTTTCATTTTTTGTTTCTTTTGACTGATTCTTGCTCTCTCATAGAGTCATTAGTTTCCAATTCAATTTTTAACAATTTTTTCTTCTGTTAGATTTTGTACTTCCTTCCAATTGGCCAATTGTTTTTTAGGGACTTCATTTTCTCAGGTCCTTTTTTTCATTGGCCAATTGTACTTTTTAGGGACATGTTTTCTTCAGTGTACTTTTTTCGAGTTGGCCAGTTATATTTTTAAGGGACTCTTCTACCTCTCTCATTTGACTTTTAAAATCCTTCTTGAGCTCCTCTTAGAAGGCTTTTTGGGCTTCAGAACAGTTCATATTGCCTTTTGAGGTTCCAGATGTGGGTTTGTTGACAATATTGTCCTCTTCAGAATTTCTGCCTTCATCTTCACAGTTCTCATAATACAAATCTATGGTACGTTTCTTTTTGCTCATGGTGTTTGCTTATTTCCTGGCCTTTAAAGAGATTGAGCTCTCCTGCTGGGGACAACAGAAGGCACTGACCCAAGCTTCTTGTGTTGCAAGCCTTGGGCCTGGTTACTGGCTTTGTGTACTGGGGCCTCTAATGTTGGCAGTTGGAGGCTGTAGGGTTCTGGCATCTTACCTGGTGTTGGGCTGGAATCAGCAGCATTGGAACTCTAGGGGTAGGATTGGGTGGTCTGGCCTCTGGAGGTTGCCTGCTTTTCCTTTCCTTTCACTTTCTTCAGCTACTTTCAGATGGATGTTGCAGGATGTTTCTCTGCCTGGGGCCCCTTGGAGCACTTCACAGAGTTTTGTTGAGGCATTAGGAGACTGCTATAGAATGCCAAGGCTTGTGGTGGTTTCCTGAGTTGGTTTCCAGCAGTTACCCCACACTCACTGAAGCACTCTGGGTTTCAGGTGTTGGTGTTTGCCTGCTCCACCACCTGGGGTTCAGGATCTCCTCCTGGTATGATGAGGTAGAACCTTCCCCTAGGTTGCTGGGATGCCTCCCATTCTGTACTACTCCTCTTCCCTCAGGGCAAGAGGGGCCTTTCCTGTGAATCCCTCATGCTATCTGGGCTGCTGGACTGCTGCACCACCTCTTTCTTCCAGTTCAGCTGTTCCAGAGTTTTTCCTGGGGCAATATTTTCTGGGCTTTCAAAAGTTGTTAAGGGAGGATGAGTACGTATGTTGGTCCATTGGAATGAGCAAAAGCTCATAGTCATTTTTTTTCTTTTCTTTTATCTGTTTTTGGAGAGAAGGGGAAGGCAATATACCTTTTAATATAACTGTATAGCTCTTATGTCCTTTTTCCTAGAAGACCACAAAGATAGATGTCATTTGGAGGAAGCATCAAAGTAAGCATAAGGCTCAATGGGAACCATTGACATTTATATACACTTCAAGATTTTTAATGCATGTTACATACATTATCTCATTTGTCCCCTTTTACTACCTATGAGGTATATGTTACAGGTAATAGAATTCCAATTTTGTAGATGAAGAAACTGAGAAACAGAGAGTGGGAGTTACAAAATGGTATAGTCGTTGAAATAATACTAGATTCAAAATCCAGAGGACTTGGGTTTGAATCATATCATTCATCCAAAAATGTATTAAGCACCTACTACTATGTGCTGGGCACTGTATTAAGCAATCAGGATACAAAGAAATGCAAAAGCCATTCCCTGCTCTCAGGGAATTTATAATCTAATGAGGGAGACAACATGCAAACAACTCTGTACAAACAAGCTATATACAAGATAAGTTAGAAATAATCAACTGAGAGAAGCTACTAATCCTAAGGGGATGAAGAAAGGTTTCCTTCAGAAGGTGAGATGTTAGCTGGGATTTGAAGGAAGCCAGGGAAGTGAACAGGCAGAGATAAAGAGAGAGAGAATTCCAGGAATGGGGGAGTACCAGAGAAAATGTCTTGTTTGAGGAAAAGCAAGGAAGTCAGAGTTGCTAGAGTAAAAAGTATGTGGAAGTGGTAGAATATAGAATGAGACTGGAAAGCTGGGAGGGGTGGAGGGTGTTTCATAATAATAAGAATGATAAAGATAATAATGATAATGAAGGATTTATATTGAAAACAGAGGATTTTATATTTGATCCTGGATATGATAGGGAGCCATTGAATTTACTGAGTAGAGGGGTGACATAATCAGATCTATGCTATAGGAACATCACTTTGATATCTGAGTGGAGGATAACCTGGATTGGGGGGGAAATCTGCTGATTATTATCTGTGTGACTTTGGAAAATCAATCTCTCTTAGGCTCAGTTTCCTGATTTGTGAAATGACCAAGATATATTAGGTGACCTCTTATGTCCCTTCTAAAGTTTAAAAGCTGTGATCCATTTAGAATAACATAAATAAATTAAGTGCCACAGTTGGAATTCAAATTTAGTTCTCTATCCACTATACTATACTGCCTCAGTATTTAAAAGAAAACCTTTTTCTAGTCGGAACCTTCAGAATGTATGTATGTTTTTTGCATAGAATGATATAACTAAATAGGTCAACTTATAGCCTTTTTTTTTAGTTTCATCTTTTTAAAAAAGTTTTATTAATTTATTTTGATTTATCAACAATCACTTCCATGTATTTTTGAGTTGAAAATTTTTCGCCTCCTTCCTCCCCCCCCCCCCCAAGATGGCACACAATCTGATATAGGCTTTACATTTACATTCCTATTAAATGTATTTTCACATTAGTGAAGTTGTAAGTAAAAATTAAAACCAATAGGAGGAACCATGAGAAAGATGAAACAAAACTCAACAGGAGGTAAAAATAAGTGATAGGGATTTGACTTCCATCGTTCTTTCCTTGGATGTGGACAGTATTTTCCATCCCGAGGGCTCTGGAGATGTCTTAGATCCTTGTAATGCTGAGAAGGGTTCAGTTTAACAATATTAGTCATTGCATAACGTGGCTGTTATTGTGCACAAAGTCCTCTTGGTTCTGCTCACTTCACTCAGCATCAGACCATATAAGTCTTTCCAGATTTTTCTGAAGTCAGCCTGTTCATCATTTCTTATAACACAATAGTATTCCATTACATTCATATACCACAGCTTGCTCAGCCATTCCCCAATTGATGGGCATCCTCTCAATTTCCAATTCTTTGCCACCACAGAAAAAAAAAACTGCTATGAATACTTTGTACAAGTGGGTCCTTTTCCCATTTGTTTCATCTCTTTGTGATATTGCCCTAGAAATGCTATTGCTGGATCAAAGGGTATGCACATTTTTGTAGCCCTTTGGGCATAGTTCCAAATTGTTCTCCAAAATGGGTGGATCATTTCACAACTCCACCAACAATGTATTAGTGTTCCAATTTTCCCACATCTTCTCCAACATTTATGATTTTCCTGTTTTGTCATGTTGGCCAATCTGATAGGTGTGATGTGGTACCTCAGAGTTGTTTTGATTTGCATTTCTCTGATCAATAACGATTTAGAGCATTTTTTCATATCACTATAGATGGCCTTAATTTCTTCATCTGAGAACTGTCTGTTCATATCCTTTGACCATTTATCAATTGGGGAATGGCCTGTGTTCTTATAAATTCATCTTAATTCTCTGTATATAATTTTAGAAATGAAGCCTTTATCAGAGAGGCTGGTTGTAAAAATTCTTTCCCAATTTTCTACCTTCCTTCTAATCTTAGTTGCATTGGCTTTGTTTGTGCAAAAACTTTTCAATTTAATGTAATCAGAATTATCAATTTTGCTTTTCATAATGTTCTCTATCTCCTGTTTGGTCATGAATTCTGTTCTCCATAGATCTGATAGGTAAACTATTCCTTGTTCTCCCAGTTTACTTATGGTATCAGCCTTTATATCTAAGTCATGAACCCATTTTGACTTTATTTTGGTATATGGTGTGAGATTTGGGTCTATGTCTAGTTTCTGCCATACTCTTTTCCAGTTTTGCCAGCAGTTGTTTTCAAAAAGTGAGTTCTTATCCCAGAAGCTGGGGTATTTGGGTTTATCAAATAATAGATTACTGTAGTCATTGACTACTGTGTCTTGCATATTTAACCTATTCCACTGACCCACCTCTTTATTTCTTAGCCAATACCAAGCAGTTTTGATGATTGCTGTTTTATAATACAATTTAAGATCTGGAATTGCTAGGCCACCTTCTCCTGCATTTCTTTTCATTAGTTCCTTTGATATTCTGGACCTTTTGTTTTTCCAAATGAATCTTGTTATTATTTTTTCTAACTCTATAAAATAAGTTTTTGGTAGTTTGATTGGTATCGACTTATAGTCTTAAAGAAGTGCCTGGACTTAAAGACTTTTAATGACTTGTCCCTGGTCACATAGAGAGTAGTAAGTGCCAAGGGTGAGATTTCAACCCAGATCTTCCTGTCTAGAAATCTAGCTTTCTAATCCTTATGTCACTGCCTCTTTTAAAGCATATAATAGTTACTTAATGACTTTCTGTGGATTTAAGTTGATGATTGTGGAGGTTGTTTAGAGTTACAACTTTACATTAACTTCAGTAATATTTCTGTAAGCTTACACTTGTAAGCTACAACTAAATATCACTCTTTATGCCAAACAAAGCCTAAATTGGTAAATATGCTTTTTGTTAGCTCCTATCCTTATGCCAAACTGAACTGGCTTTAAAGGAAGAAGATGCTAATCTTCCTGTGTCCCTTTAGTTCTGTGATCCAGTCACTCAGTAAACATTTTTGAACACTACTGCACCAAGCTTTTTGTTTTTACATTCCATTCAACTTTCATAGAATCTCCCACATCTGTTCTCTTCTCTTTACTCACACAGCCACTAATGTGGTTCAGATCCTAACCTAGTAGTCTAGCTTTGCCTGCAATAATAGCTCTTGAATATTCTCACAGATTCTCTTCCCTCCATTCTCCAATCAATTCTCCATACAACTGCCAAAATATTCTTTTTTATGGTCTTGATTTATCCCTGTTCTTCCTCTGCTAATGATCCTTGGGTGTGACATCCTGCCTGTAGGATATGACATAAACATCTTAACTTGATAATTAAGGTCCTCCACAATCTGGATCCAACTTGCAAAACTGGACTGCTAGCTGTTCTTTGAAATCTATCCTACACTTACCATCTCTAGGCATTTATACAAATTCTTCCCTATGCACAGAATGCATTATACATTTTTGCATTCTTAGAATCCTTATCTTCTCTCCTGTATCCATTTCAGAATTGCCTACTTCACCATGAAGCCTCCTCAATTCCTTTTTGAATTCTTATGGTCAGTTATAGTCATAGCTTTCTTACTGCTGAACCAGCCCTCCATTTCTGCTGTAAACCCAACTTGGTTATAGTATATGGTATTTGTGATATGTTGATGTAATCTCCTTGCCAGTATTTTTTACATCAGTATTTATTAGGGAAAATGGCCCATAGTTTGTATGTATGTGTTTTTCCCTCTGCTTTTGCTCTCCCTAGTTTAAGTATCAAAACCATGTTTGTGTCATAGAAGGAATTTGGTATGAGAGTAGTCTAATTTTAGTTGAAGCATAGAATGCATGAAAGAAGTAGTGGAAGAAAAGACTGGAAAGGTAAGTTGGGGTCCAGTTATGAAGAGTCTTTAATATTCCAGGGTCTGAACTTTGCTTAGTAGAACACAGGGGGCCACGGAAAGATATTGACCAGATTAGTGCATTAAATAGCAAGATAGCAGAGATAAGACCTCCATTGTCGACATATGTTGGAGGAAAAGGAGAGAGTCTCTGTAGACATTTTCAGACCAAAAACACTCAGATAAATGTGAGAGCACTTGACTAATCTTGTTGCCTCAGTCTCCACATTATTTTCTTTTAGAGGCCTAGGGAGATAAGATAACTAGCACTCTGAAAGCCCCTTTTCTTAGGAAAGACAAGCATGTCAAACTCTAGGCACCTTCTTGAACTGAGAAAACCATTAGAGAGCCCCAGAGAATATGGCTCTAAGAATACTCCCAAAACCTTAAGACCTTATCAGCTTCCTATGTGAGTAATGGTTCTCAACTCTCATTTCCACCACTGAGGCACCTTACTCTCGACTATTGCAAAATGGGCTTATTCTGTTTTCTGTTCCCCCATGGCATTCCACCACTGAAATCCTTGTTTAAAGTATTCTGTGGTCAATCACTGGTTAGTTGTCCTTTGTCTTGGAAGAGGACCAAAATGATATCACTATGCATGTTTAGAGTCAAGCTACAGTGTGTCTGACTGTGGCTGATCGAACCAGTAAAAGCTGGGAATGTTCTACCACAGGTCGCGCACAAATAATGCATGTGAACATTTGGGGTGGATTCTCTGAATTTGCACATCTTGCATTTCATTTGAGCTATTCCAATTCCACTTTGCTTGTAGAGCACAGCATCTTCTCTGGTGTGGGCGCACACCATGCAGAGTGGTCCTGTGCCAGTGTCTCCCATGTCACAAAATCCAACTGCTTGAAGAAGAAGACTAAGTTTAATGTCCTGAATGCCTCCTGTCTCTGCCTGCTGCTGACAATAAGAAGGATTTCTTGGGGAATGTGAAAGGTCAGACTTGGGAGGGGAGGAAGGGCAGAAAGTAGAGGCAGGAGGAACTGTTAAGAGGTTATTATTCTGTTTCTTTTATATCCCATAAATTGTCTTGGGCATCACTGTGCACATTATAAGTGTTCAGTAAATAATTGTTGAATGAAATATTGCCTTACTTATCATAGTTCTATAAAGGGTTGAGTTCTTAAACATTAACGAGAGCAATGGAAGGGTTTCACTATGTGCAGTACTGAAATAATATTGCTGATTAATCAGGTTAGTTAAATATTTAGTTCCTTAAAGAAGATATTGAACCTATTTTAAAGTGCAAATTAAGTCCACCTTTTCAGGCAAGGGTGCAATATTGACAAAGACTCAAAGTTTAAAGTTTAAAAGCAATGAAACTGATTTTCCTTAAGGAGAGGTAGGTCCTCTGGTGAGTCCATTCTCCCCAGAGGCTCAGTCAGTCAGGCAGCTAAGGCACTGAAACCCAGTTAAGATCTTTCCCTTGTCCTATCAGTAAGGTGCCAATGGGTACACCCACACATTTCATGGAGAGATACCTGTCATTTGCTCAAGGGTTCACTTACCTCCCTCACCAAGCTGATTGAGGAGTTCATTGAATTTATCAGGGACCTCTCTTGATCAGCCCTCCTTATATTACAAAAGTTTGTTGTTGTTGTTGTTTTTATAAAGCATCATGGGAAGATTAGGTAATATTCTATTTACTATTGTCTGCTACTTGAACTTAGCCTCTGGACTTGTTTCTAAGTGTGAAAAGAATACTATACTGTAATTCACACAGGGGCAACAGAACAGTAAAATACACAAAGAAAAAAAAATGAAGGAAATGACAAGTTTTAGATTTAACTTTTTTTTAATATATATTTTAGAACTATTTTTTTTTTCTCAGTGTGTTCTGCTTCCAGGTGTTACAGTTGGCTTTTCCAGTAAATATTTTGTGGAGCTCCCTAGGGAAAGGGGAGGTCTGTGGGTTGCTTACAAGGAAAGAGCTTCTCATGCACACATAGGTGTCTCTGAGGAATTCAGCAGTGATTTAGGTGTGCTGTATATATGTTTGCCTTGGTAAGATTGACCACCTTATCTTTTGTTTATATATATATATATATATATATATATATTTCATTTTAAAACATTACCCACTCCTACCCTGAGGCCAAATCCAGTTGCAGTCCAACCCTTTCAGTGCTGAAAGGTATACTGTTGTATTCTGCAGTGAGGATCATATAAAGGGCCATGCCCCACAGTGAAAAGGGCACTAAAATACAGAGCTCCCAGGGTTTATCTTTTCTCCCCCAAATTATTGAATTTCTATCTCTGGCCTACAGAATTTACTTTCAAATCCTTCTGATACCTCTGGCCTCTCACTGTGGAAAGAGAAATAGTCTGTCCTCTCAGTGGAGGCTTAGCAGAAGGGTAAGAATTGTCCCTTTCTGGCAGTGAGCCATTATTTCCAAGGGAGAGAAATTAAAGGGTCACTAGCTTGCTCTTCTTTTAAAAAAAACAAACAAATGAAAAAAAAAAGTTGAAAGATTCTGTGGCTTGATGAAATTGACGCTGGAACTTAGTGTTTGCACTTTTAGTGGATCAAAGACCAGTGGGATACTTCGTCTTTATTCAACAAACATCAAAGCTCTGCTCTTTGGACATTGTATTACCATAGCTTTACCACAAATGGTGAACTGCAAACAAATGGATTTATGTCCTTCCTTGATAGTATTTGGCAGGATGCTGCCTGTGGTCTATATGGTGTTCATGTGTGCTTAATTGAAATATTTATGAGTGGCTGTATCATAGAACAGTGCAGAAGCTGGAAGGAGGTACTCCAAATGCCACAGACTAGTCTGGTAAAAGTTACCCAGAACAAGGGGTCATGGTACTCGTGGTACTGCCTCTAAAAGATGAGGGGACCTAGAATCATATGTGTGTTCCACATTTTCCTGAAATTGAACAGAAGAATGTTGCTTTGCCAACTCAAATTGTTCCTTTTTTGGCTGGTTATTGCCTGAATTTCTGTTGTTAGAGAGTCATTATGCTGTGATAGAAAGAGTTCACTTTCTGGAATCATAGGACCTAGGTTCAAATCCTAATGCTTACTGTCTACGTGACCTGTGGTAACACATTTAACCTCACTGGGCCTCAGTTTCCTCAACTATAAAATGAGGGAGTTATACTAGACAACTTCTGAGGTCTCTTTCAGCAATAAACCTATGATTCTTTGGTCATCCTTTTATTTTATGATTTCAATGACAGGAGGCAAATACCTGTGGGAAAAGTAACATTGGAATCTTTTATTAATAACTTCCACCTTAGTGAGAATGAAGGAACTAAGAGATGATTTTTCTAAGGCCACTAGAGAGATTAGAGCATAAGGGGCCAGTATTTGGTGCCTAGAGTAAGATAACTGGGGTGGGATGGAATGTAGGGGAGAAGAAAGAAGTACTGTTCAATGAGCTAAAGAGTAAAGGCACAGAATTGGAGCCTGGGACACCAAAGGGAATTTTTTCTAACTTCAAAATTTTGTTCAAGTTTGACACTGGGTATGCTGTATCTTCCAAGGGCCTTTTCCAGATTTCTGTTCCTTCTGGTAGATTAAGAAAACTTAATCATCTCCCCATTGGGAATGAATATAGGAAGCAGAGCCTGAAGTTAACTTTCTCTTAATCTCTTGACTGCTGGCCATCTTCTGTGTGGAGGTAAGATTCAGAAGTTCTCTTTCAATCAGTCAACATTCTGAGTACTCCCTATATAATTTTGACTATTCTTGGCATGATTCAAGATGAAAAATAAGCAGCAAAGATTCTTCCTGCCATCAAGAAACTTACATTCAGCTGGGGAAACAAAACAAATAAACTGGAAACTACTAGAAAACAGTAGTAGAAACTACTTTCATTATTAACTGGCAGAATACCAAACAATGAGGACCTAACTGCAATGTGGGTGGAGAACAAGGATCAAGGCTGACTTGGAACTTGTCAGTCATGTCAAAATGCCAAATTTCAAGAGGGCTAAGTTCAAGTTTTCTGAGATGTAAAAATCCTAAGAGTGTGGGAAAAATGAATCAGAGGAACCAAATTTGGAGAGCTTAGGGTAGAGTATGACTTGATTAAGAACTTTGGGTAAGACATAGAGACTGAATATAGCATCATCATTATCCTAAGATCATAGAATTATAAATTTAGAGTTCGAAGGGACTTTAGAAACCATCAACATTTCAGCCTAATTATTTTATTGATCAGGAAAATGAAACCTCAGAAGGTTAAAGGTCAAAGAGGGTATAAAATAGCAAGTAGGATTTGAACCTAGGTCCTGTAATCCCAAAGCTCTGGTTCTTTCTATTAAACAATGATAATGACTGAAGGCATTTATAGTCCTACTGAGAAATCAGTTAGTACCATTTTCCTCTGTTATTTAAGTCTCTCTATATAAAGAGTTGAAGTTCCAATTCAGGTGGATTTAGACCAATCAAATGGTTTAGCCACACATCTTTAGGATCACAGGAAGGAAATAATGACAGAGAGGAAGGTTAAGATCCCCATCGTTCTTAAATTATGGATCTCTCAAAGAACACTTCTTGGAGGAATAAAGGTTAAACAGGACAGTAACACTGACGTGATTGAGAAAGTTGAGAAAGGAGACCAAAAAGCAAATATCTGTAGCCACCGTGAAGTCTGAGGCTAGAAGGGTATCCTGGGACTCTAAATAGAAAATACTTTCCTGACTATCCATTAATTTCTACCTGAGCCTTTAATCAAATCAGGCAGATTCATACAGATATGGACATGCCATGTAGTTAATGTAGCTATATCCTCTTAATTTAGATAACTAGCCACAGTAAGCCATTTGTTATCTGGCATTATCAGGAAATGATGTATCAGGTTAGTCAAGTAGTCTTTCTTAATAGAGATATATCACATTTGCTAGGGGCAGCATAGTTTAATCAGTAGAGATCTAGCCACAAAGCCAGGAAAGTTTTGGTTCATGGTCTGCCTCTGACACATACAGTTTTGGTAATCCATAGCCAATAACTTAACCTGCTGCTGCTGCAGACAGTTCTCTAAAACCATAAATTGTGGAGAAGGTACCAGTCTGCAGCATAGAGTTTCCTTTTTCAGTAGTACTCTAAATCAATGATATCACAGATCTAGTTGCTATCCCTATTGAAATATATAATATATTTGGACTCTAATTAATAGAGTAATATTGAATAGTTACCTTTAATGGTAAAGGGAGTTTGCTCCATAGGAGTTCGCTGTACTCATGAAATCACAGGCCTAGTCACAGCTCCGCCTTGTTCCCTCCAAGAAAATAAGGAAGATAAAACATGTTTTCTCTTCATGGATTGCTAATTTTCATAGAAGTAGAATTTAATAAAAGATTCCTTTAAACATCTTATTGAATATATCTTTAATTTTGATTCAAAAGATATTTTAGAGATTTACAAAGCAACATCATGTTACCAATTACTGCCGTATTCTGCTTATGCAAAAATATCTGTTAATAGTTCTCCAGAGGAAAGGAATGGAAGGGGATGAGAGAGAAGATGAGGGGAGGGGAGGGAAGGAGAGGGAAGGAGAGGAAAGGAAAAGGAAAGAGAGGGAAGGAAAGGGAAAAGGATAGGAATGGAGGGCAGAAAATATTTGTAAAGCACCAACTTTGTGCCAAACACTGAGCTAAATACTTTCTAATATTATCTCATTTGATCCTCACAAAAATCCTGTAAGGTAAGTGCTATTATTACTCCTAATTTACAGTTCAGGAAAATGAGGCTTTCTGGTTGTTCTACAAACAAGGCACTCCATGTCTCAACTCCAAGCATTTTTCTCTGGCTATCTCCCATGTTCGCCCTCCTCCACCCTAACTATTGACCTCCCTGGCTTCCTTTATGTCCCAAATAAAATCATTCCTTCTACAGGAAGTCTTCCCTAACATCTTTTAATTCCCATGCTTTTTCTTTCTTAAATATTTTCTGTTTATCCTGTACATAGTTTGCTTTGCAGGTATTTGTTTACATGTTGTCTCTCGCATTAAATTGTTAGCTCCTTTTTTAGGGCAGGGACTATTTTTTGCCTCTTTTTGTGTCCCTACCTCTTAGCACAATGCCTGGGACATATAGCCACGTAATAAATGTTTATTGAATTGAATTAAGGTAATCAGAGGAAAAGTGACATGCCCAGGGTCACATGACTAGTAACTTTTTGAAGCTAAATTTGAACTCAGATCTTCCTGACTCCAGACCAATACTCTGTTCACTGTGATAACTATCTGCCTCCAGAGCCATAGGACTTAGAACTCAAAGAAACCTTAGAGGTATTCTACTTAAAAAATAATTTTTTACATGAATAATATTCTTTTTTTTAGAGTATAAGTATTTATGTATTTTTTTCTTTTTTGTTAATTTATCAATAGTCACTTACATAAGCTTTTGAATTTTAAATTTTTCTTTCTCTCCCTCCTAGTCTCCCTGTCCAAGATGGCACACAATCTGGTATAGGCTGTACATATATATTCTATTAAACATTTTCACATTAGTGATGTTGTAAGTAAGAATTAGAACCAATAGGAGGAACCACCAGAAAGAGGAAACAAAACACAACAGAAGGAAAAAAATAGCAAATAGTATGCTTCGATCTGCATTCAACCTCCATAGTTCTTTCTTTGGATGTGGATATCATTTTCCATCATGAAACGTTTGGAGATGTCTTAGATCCTTGCATTGCTGAGAAGGGCTAAGTCTATCAATATTAATCATCACACAACGTGGCTGTTATTGTGTACAACGTTCTCCTGGTTCTGCTCACTTCACTTAGCATCAGTTCATACAAGTCTGTCCAGATTTTTCTGAAGTCTACCAGCTCATCATTTCTTATAGCACAATAGTATTCCATTACATTCATATACCACAACTTGTTCAGCCATTCCCCAAATGATGGGCATCCTCTCAATTTCCAATTCTTTGCTACCATAAAAAGAGCTGCTATTAATATTTTCTGTACATGTGGGTCCTTTTCTCATTTTTATGATCTCTTTGGGATATAGCCCTAGAAGTGCTATTGCTAGGTCAAAGGGTATGCACATGTTTATAGCCCTTTGGGCATAGTTCCAAATTGCTCTCCAAAATAATTGGATCATTTCACAACTCCACCAACAACACACTCCACCAACAATGCATTAGTGTTCCAATTTTCCCAAATCTTCTGCAACATGTATCATTTTCCTGTTTTGTCATGTTGGCCAATCTGATAGGAGTGATGTGGTACTTCAGAGTTCTTTTGATTTTCATTTCTCTAATCAATAGTGATTTAGAGCATTTTTTCATATGAGTATAGATGGCTTTAATTTCTTCATCTGAGAACTGCCTGTTCATATCCTTTGACCATTTATCAATTGGGGAATGGCTTGTATTCTTATAAATTTGACTTAATTCTCTGCATATTTTAGAAATGAGGCCCTTATCAGAAACACTGGTTATAAAAATTCTTTCCCAGTTTTCTACTTTCCTTCTAATCTTGCTTGCATTGGCTTTGTTTGTGTAAAAACATTTCAATTTAATGTACTCAAAGTTATCCATTTTGCTTTTTGTAGTGTTCTCTATCTCCTTTTTGGTCATGAATTCTTCTGTTCTCCCTAACTCTGATAGGTAAACTATTCCTTGCCCTCCCAGTTTGCTTACAGTATCAGCCTTTTTGACTTTATTTTGGTGTACGGTGTGAGATTTTGGTCTATGCTAGTTTCTGCCATACTCTTTTCCAGTTTCCCAAGCAGTTTTTGTCAAAGAATGAGTTCTTATCCCAGAAGCTGGGGTCTTTAGGTTTATCAAATAGTAGGTTTCTATAATCATTGACTACTGTGTCTTGCATATTTAACCTATTCCACTGATCCACCACTCTGTTTCTTAGCCAGTACCAAGTAGCTTTGATGATTGCTGCATTATATTACAATTTCAGATCTGGAATGGCTAAGCCACCTTTCCTGCATTTCTTTTCATTAGTTCTCTTGATATTCTGGACCTTTCGTTCTTCCAAATGAATCTTGTTATTATCTTTGATGAATAATATTCTTAAAGCACAAGTCTGATTATGCCACTACCCTGCTCAATGAATTCTAGTGGCTACTATAAGCACTTGCCACAAAAACAAAGCCCTCTGTTTGTCACTTAAAAACCTTCACAACGTAATTCCAACCTATCTTTACATCTTCTTTATGTACTCTGTAGTAGAATAAAACTGATCTTTTTATTGTTCCTCATGTTATACTCCATCTTCTATCTCCATGTGTTTGCACAGATTGTCCCTCATGCTTAGATTGCACTGCATTCTCACTTTGTTCTCTTATAATCCCTAGTTTTCTTGAAAGCTCAACTCAAATACCACATTTTAGATGAACCTTTTCCCGATCATAACTCTTGCTCCTATTTTTTTAAGTGAGAAGACTAGATCTGTAATGCCATTTCTTTTTGAAAACCAATTCATAGCTGAAACTTGTACTCTTTGAAAGTTTCCTGGGGACACTTAAGAGGTTAAATGACTTTTCCTTTCATTCATCCTGTATATGATAGAGGTAGAGGTGTCTTCCTTCTGGCTGTAATGTCAGCTTTCTATCCTGTATGCCATACTTTAACTCCCTGACCCACCAAAATTATCTTGCATTTATTTTGTATGTATTTTGTAAATACTTATATATGTACACTTTGCCTTGCCTTATAGAAACTCCTTGAAGTTATGTTACCACTTTTTAGTTTAGTTTTTTTTTTTTAGTTTTGTCTTTGTATCTTTGGCATCTAAGGTACATAATAAGTATGTATTTAATAAATGCAAACTAAATGTCAATGAGGTTAAATGAATCCCCTAAGGCCAAAAGTAGGAAAACATAGTAAGTAGAAAAAATCATGATTTTTACCCAAATCATTTGACTCTGAATTAAGTATGTATTCCATTCTACTAAGATTTGTCTTGAGCAAGATAAAACTTTATGTTTTTAGGAAGTAGTAAGTTTCTAATTGCTGAAGATTTCCTAGTAGAGGCTAGATAACTCCAGTCAAGGATGTTTTAGGGAGAGGAGTCCTGTTCAATTTCTAATTGGATTGGATGTCTTTTGGGGCCCCTTCCAACTCTTGAAATTTTATGATTCTTGTACTGAATTGTTCAATAATGATTATTTGATTGTTTTCTAATGTGCATTGATGGCCTTTTTTGCTAATCCTAGAAAAGAAATTCTCTTCCCCTTTTAACTCTTTGTGTATTCAGAATCAGAAAGAAAAGGGTTAGTAGAGGAGATAATTATAGGAGGAAGAAGAGCTAGCTCAGTGCTTGTCATAACAAAATGGAATCAATGAATGTTGACTGTTAATAAAATAATAGAAAAGGATAGGCAGCAGAGCAGTAATAATGTTCACACTCTGTGTGTGTGTGTGTGTGTGTGTGTGTGTAGTGAGAGGAGAGAGATTACTAAATCATTTTCTTTTTTGACTGAACCTGTAATTTCACCAACTTGTGTGGTTCGTGGTGAGGAACTTCCTCCATTCAGTCAGATCAGACACTTCTGTACAACTTCTGGTCTTAGAGAATTTCCTGTGGGTGCTAAGCACATAAAATGACTTAATCAGGATCACACAGGCAATATAGAGCAGAGGCAGGATTTGAACCCAAGACTTCCTGACTCTGAGACTAGATTAGTGCCTCTCATTATTTCACCTCTAAGTATTTTGTCTCTGGTTCCCTGAAACTTTCCTGTGACAGATGCTTTAGGGATTGGAAACACTCTGCCAAGAAGAACCATTCTACAAACTTCAAAGTAATGAGCCTTGTCAGATAGAATGTCATAGTTTTTTCATCTCTCATAAATTTTGACTTTCAAATTTTTTAAGTTAAAGAATAAATGGAAAGTGAAGGAAATTATATATATATGTATATATACACACATATACACATTGTATATATACATATATGTGTATATGTATATATTTAGTTAAATAAAGTTTAAAGAGCATACATAAGAATTCCAGGTTAAGAGAAGTGTCTTAAAAATTCCCATTTTCTTTTCATTCAGCAAATATGCGGTTTTCTGTTATGTGTGCTTTCCTGGTTAGTAGACAGTACATGGAAAAAGCCTAACCAGCCCACTGCTGAGGTCCCAAGAATGTGGGCTTTTTCTCTCTTCTCATTTTTCTGAGGTGATGTTACCCAATGTAGAGTTATCATGAACATTTATTATCTTTGAGCAGGAGAGGGTGCTATGTATAGTTCCAAGCTTTCATCCACTTATTTTCTTAAATTCTCACTCAATCTATTCTCTCTTTTGTAATTAAAAAAAAAAAGGAAGAAAGAAAACAAGATTCTTTTCATTGTACACATACACCTTCAGATGTCAAGGGTGTATCCCTCCTAATTCAGTCCTGTAATTTGTGCCAAGAGGAAGCTATTGCTTGTCTTTCATGCTCCACTTCATGTCTGTTGCCATCTGTGTGCATGCTGAAGAAACACACACACACACACACACACACACACACACAGACCATACATGTACACACAACTATTATTGTCAGTAGAGAGTTTTGTTTGTGAAATGATTATGACCTCTCTTGTGTACAGTATATCTAGTAGAGCTTTCCATTCTTTATTTGACAGACTGCTGTATAATAACATCTTTAATGAACACAACATAGGTATAATAAGTACTACTGACACCTCAGAATAAATATTCATCATGGTGAAGAGGCAATAGCTTACTCTGCTCCCTTCATTATAAAAGGAACTTGAATACTTAATTCATTGTCCTCCCCTTAAAATGCACCCTTTTATATCAGAAACATGTCTTTCCCCCCCTTTTTTTCTGCATCAGTGTTTTGGTAAACATTATCACTATCTATAGCTAGGTCAAACTGATGTCAAATACCAAATAATAAAAAATCCAGTCACTGCTACAGATGTTTCTAAATGCCTGCTTGTTTCATGTGGAATAGATCAAACATCTGGTTGATTGATTGAATCTTTCACTTTTATCTAGGGTGTTTTGTCTTGTAGACACAGACTACCTGAAATGCTCAGAATATCTCCCCTTCAAGTGAAATCTCATAGTAGACAATGAAGAAATTCTGAAGATATAACCTGTATGGTAAAATGTTTTTCAGCAACCTTAAACTGTGTACTACTTACTCATGTTTACAAATTAATATAAAATTAAATTACAATGTTAGTTATGACAACTGTTAAAGTAGTGAATTAATGTAATGCACTTTAGGACTGTGTGGCTATTATAGGCTAAAACCAGACAAAACAAAGTAGAGCTAGAGATAGCTCATGTCTTAACACCAACAAATTAAAATAAAGTCATTTTTCCATTTTTTTCTCACCACTAATAAGATGATTTAAAAAAAGTTTCTTTTCCTTTTGAGTGTTTTGACTGATCCATTATTTCATTGGTGTGAGTTCTTTCCCTTCCATACCTTCTCAGCTTCTTTGAGTCTTATCCATGACTTTCCATAAGTCTTCTATTAAGAGTCTAGGTGTGTATAGGTTGTTTGGGGGGATTAATACCTCTGATGTGAGCACTGCTTAGTCCTTTCCAGAGCTGCTTATTTTCCTTTGGTGTCCATGTGCCATGCAGCTCTCACCTGTGGCTCCAAGAAGCTGTTGCATGCACCCTGTAAAACTGTCTCGGCAGATGGGCTAAACCAGCTTGAGGCTTCAAACCCCTCAGTTAGTTAGGAAGGTGTCTATCCCAAGAATATGAAGTCTTCCCCAGTGGAATAGGTGGATGTGAACATTTTATTTCGATGGGCCACGAAGGTAGCAGAAGCAGGTACTGTGGCACATTTAGAGCTTTGTCAGATACTGAAGATGCCAAGGTCATACTCTTCATCCAGAGCTATCTCTAGTCATCTTGACTTTTGTATTACCACTGTGCTCTGATGACTCTAAAAGAGAGAATAAGTCTGAGGACTTTGTACAGCTCTGCTTCACTTAAGTCCAATTTACATGTGAGTCAAAAGACATCACCCATATCACTTTGCTATTTTATTATTTTACTATTCTAATATTTTACTATCTTACCATTATACCTAGCTTTAAGTTCTGTGTCAAGGGGCTAGTGATGAAGCTGCAGATGTGGGTACACTGGGACATATAGTCATAACTCTATATACAGGTGGCCCAGGCCATGGAGTCATTTTCTCACTGTCCTGAAGCAGCAGTGGGATTCGGCAGCCCCCTGAATGTCTGAGCAGCCTTTTAAAAGGATCATGCCGCCCACCTTCTGGTATCAAGAAGGGCTAGAAAAGGTGTCCTAAAAATTGTCTGCTTCACTGAAACCTGGCCTGCTTGCCGCACAGAATGTGTATCCCATTCTGTAACTTGAAACACAAAAACATATATGAAAACTTTTGTGGAGATGATCCCAGTCACAAATGGCACATAGGACATGTGCATGCTTCTGAACAACAAGAATTCCAGTTAGACACGAAAGACAAAGAGCTCTTGTGAGAGAACTCAATATCATATCCAAATGACAGCCCTGAGTGAAACAAGGTTAACAAATGAAGGCATGCTTATTGAAGTGGGAGCTGAATATACTATTTTTTCCTGAAGTGGCCACAGTGACAGGGAGCACAGTGAAGCTAGCATAAGTTTCACAATCTGATCTGGTCAAAAAGCTTATATGCTTCCAAAAAGAAGTGAATAACAGGCTCATGACAATGTGATTGCCACATGCGGGAAAACACCATGCTTCCAATATCAGTGAGTATGCTTCCACCATGACAAACCCTGATGAGGTAAAAGAAAAAAAAAATGAAGACTTAGAGGCCCTCATCATCAGTGTGCTAAAAAAGGACAAGCTAGTAATTCTGGGTCACTTTAACATCAGAATAGGTACAGACTATTAGACATAGCAGAGAGTCTTTAGGAGAAATGGAGTTGGAAACAGCAACAACAGCAGTCATTTACCTTTAAAGATTTGTGCATCTCATTACCTTCTCATCATCAATGCTATCTTTCATTTACCTCAGTGCAACAAAACTTCATGGATGCACCCTTGTAGCAAACAGACAGGACATGAGAACGATGAAGGCGATATGTGTGTTTAGAGTGTGGCACTGATTATAGGCTTATCCTCTCCCAGCTAAACATTTGCATTCAACAAAAGCAGCAGCTCCAAGGAATAGTAACTACCAGAAAACTTAACATCAACCGATTAGATTATTTCTCCATGTGTGAACAGTTTGCTGCAGTCTTAGAGAGAAACTGAGCCAAGCACACTTTTAGTAACAGTAGAGCAGAAAAGAAGCAGGCAGCATTTAGAGATTTGGTGTACAGTACTACATTTACTCATCTGGGCTAGAACACTCACAAACATCAGGAAGGGTTTAATGAAAATGATGGGGAAATTCAGAAGCTGTGAAATGAAAAAGTGAGAACCCTACAGGGTGTATCTACTAGCAGGATAGTTCACCATCTCTAAAAATTCCATGTTTAATTCCATCAAAAGTAAAGTGCAAGCAAAGTTTAGAGAGCTGCAGGATTCTTGGCTCAGTGAGAATGCAGGTGAAATTTAGTTTTATGCTGATAGTAACAATCCAAAACACTTTTAGGATGCCATGAAAGCTATTTATAGTCCAAAGACTTTTAAAAAAATGGTAAGTATTATCTTTTTTAAAAAAATTACTATTTTATTTTTTCCTCAATTACAAGTAAAATTAATTTTTAACATTTTGTTTTTAAAACTTTGACTTCCAAATTCTTTCCCTTCCTCCCCTCTCCCATTGAGAAGGCAAGCAATTTGATATAGGTTATATAATGTGTAGTCATGCAAAACATTTCCATATTAGTCATTGTAAAAGAAAACATAGACCAAAATAAAATGTTAAGAAAAATTAAGTAAAACAAGTATACCTCAATCTGTATTGAGACATCATCACCACTTTCTTTGGGGATGGATAGAATTTTTCATCAGAAGTCCTTCAGAGTTGTCTTGGATCATTGTATTGCTGAGAATAGTTAAGTCATTCACAGCTGATCATTTTACAATGCTGTACACAGTGTACTGTGTACAAAGTATGTACAAAGTATGTTTCTCTTTGCATCAACTCATGTAAGTTTTTCCAGGTTTTTCTAATAGCACAATAGTATTCCATCATAATCACATACTACAATTTATTCAGACATTCCTCAATTGATGGGCATCCCCTCAATTTCCAATTTTTTGCCACCAGAAAAGAACTGCTATAAATATTATTTTTTGTACATATAGGTCCTTTCCTTTTTTAAATTTTTTTTGTTTCTTTTGGGATATAGACCCAGTAGTGGTATTACTACCAGTAGGGTATGCATGATTTTGTAATCCTTTGGGCATAGTTCCAACTTGCTCTACAGAATGGTTCAATCAGTTCACAACTCCACCAACTGCATTAATGTCACATTTTTCCCGTATCCTCTCCAACCACTGATCTCATTATGGGCAAAGTAATATAATCCTGCCACAGTACTAGCAAAGAGACCCCTTTAATTTCCTTCTGACTAGTTGTTCAACCCCCTTAGCATTTGTAGGCTGAGAGATCTGGAAATAGCTGCTACCACTGCTGTGGTTACCAAGGCCTGCTCCTGATTTGCTGGAGCCAGGCCTGTGCTGGTATGGCCTGTGCTGGGCTGTGCTCCCAGATTCTACAAACCTTTTCTACTGACTTTCTAAGTTGTCTTTGAATAGAAAATTATTTCACCCCATCCTTTTGTGGGTTCTACTGCTCTGGGAATTTTTTTAAGGCATTATTTAAAGGCATTCAGAGGGATTTTGTGGACAGCTTAAGTGAGTCACTGCCTTTTCTCCATTATCTTAGCTCCATGGGTCCAAAGACCTCATCTCAACCTCTCAGTACTGATGTAGCTATACTGATTAATGATAAGGACAGACCCTTTAGAGATGATCTTAACACTTCCATAGTGTTCTCAACTGACCATCGTCAACCAATGCTGAAGCCACTGACTGTTTACCTCAGGTTTAAGTAAATACATCTCTAGCCAAACTTCCGACTGAAGAAGAGGTTTTGAATGCCATTATGCTCCTCTTGTGTGACAAAGTGCCTGATGCTGATTCCATTCCAGCTGAAATCTGCAAAGGGGGTCCACTGTTCATATAAAAGGTGATGGAAATCTTCTGGGTTATATGGCAAGCAAAGGTTACCCCCAGATCAATGATGCCTCCATTGTCAATCTCAGTAAAGGAAAGGGAAATATGATTGTCCTGTGGCAATTAGTCACTGAAGGCAAGGTTCTTGCCAGAGTCATCTTTTTCCTCCTGATGTTTCACCTGGACAGTGGTCATCTCTCTGAGAGCCAATGTGGCTTCAGAAAGGGCAGAGAAATGGTTGGTATGGTGTTTGCTGCCCAGCAACTGAAAAATAAATGCCAGGAGCAGAACAAGGATCTGTACACATTTGTTGATCTAAGGACTTTGAAACTGTCGGTAATTAGGGCTTGTGAAACATCATGACAAAATTTTGCTGCTTGGAGAAATACATCAGTATTGTATGCCAGTTTCATGGTGGCATGTTTGCATGGTTCTGGATAATGGATGCTGCTCTTGCACTTTATCAATCACCAATGTAGTGAAGAAGGATTGTGTGCTTGCACCCATGATTTTTAGCATGATATTGTCAAGACAATTTCAACAAGGACAAAAATTACATCAAGGTCAACTACTGCACTGATGGTAAATTATTTAAATTGAAAAGACTACAGGCCAAGACTAAAGTGAAGGGGGAGTTGGTGAGTGACTTTTTGTTTGTAGATGATTGTGCTCTCAATGCTGTCTCTGAGGCTGAGATGCAACAATTTGGAGGTTAGATACTGTAGACAAAGACTTGAACATTGACAGCATTGATAAAAATAGATTAAGTAAAAGTTTTATTCTGAACAGGACATTTAAACAAAATGCTAACTAAAT
This sequence comes from Phascolarctos cinereus, assembly GCF_003287225.1. NCBI lineage: Eukaryota > Metazoa > Chordata > Mammalia > Diprotodontia > Phascolarctidae > Phascolarctos > Phascolarctos cinereus. The sequence goes on along the minus strand of NW_027555847.1, from coordinate 454,896,758 downwards.
CTAGCTGAATAAGTTCTTTATTTTAAAGAAGAGTCTTCAATTCCTACTGATTGAGAGCCCTATCAACTTTTATCTTTCTGCATATTTCAGAAATGCTTCATTACACCCCTAAGTTTTTACAAGCTATTTTAACCCCCTTTCCCTAAAAAATCAAGTACATTAAAGCAGAGGTGTCAAACATTCTGAGTCTGGCAATGCTCCTAGTACCCCCAACCAGATGAAAATGTAAGTGGGAAATATTGAACAAAATACAAAAAATATAATAAAACAAAGATAATATTAATAAGTAGTTTTTGTAGCCAATATGTACAGGCAATCTTTATGTATAGTTTAGGGGCCCATGTTTCTATTTTAGTTTGACACGACTGCATTAGAGGATGCCTACTAAGCCTGCCCTTGAAGCACTGGGAAGATAGTGTTTTGTGGTAGAAGTAGCAGTGGTTTAGAATCTAGAGAACCTGGATTCAAATCCCAGCTTTATTCCATACTACCTGTATGATTTGAAGTGAGGTTTTAACCACTGTGGATTTCAAGTTTCTTTGTCTATAAAATGAAATGATGGAATTAAATGGGCTCAAAGGTTTATATCAAATCTAAAAGTCCTGAAGGCCAATTTTGGTTATACTTCTGTAGGGGAAATTAAAGCTATTGATAATACTGTTTGGTTTTGGTATCTGTAATGAAGTTTAGGAGTAGCAAGAAATTTTTATAAATGTTTCTCCTCCTCTTCCTGGCTCCCTCTCCTACCCCACTATCTCTAATACATAGAAATAGTTGTTTTTGCCATGCTTCTTTTCTGACTTTATACTGGAGTCCAGCTTTCTTACAAAGGGTAGTTCTTCATGTACTAACTCAGCCTTTCCTTGTTGACTAAAGTGTAGTGTTCTAAATACTGGACTGAGGAGGCAAACTTTTTAACAGTCTGCTAAATAACAGACTTTTAAGTTTAATCTGCATTAATAGCATTTTTTCCATCACTTTCTTAAGTCTAAACAGCAATCCAATAACAAATCAATTCCTGATTTGAAGCATTTGTTGGTTTCTGAGGAATAAATACACTGAATTTAAACAGTCAGACCTTTGGGATCTGGCTCCAGCACACCTCTTGCTAAGTACTACAGTTTAACTTTCAAAGACCATATATTTTTAATCATATAGCATTTATCATTGCATAATGACAAAGTAGTCACCCATTTAATCAGTGGAAGTCCAAAGTACAATCGTATTCATAAATCCACATCTCCCCAAAAAAAGAAAATACTACCTGGCTAGAAAAGAAAAGTATCACTGAAATATTGTGCATGTTAGGGGCAAGGGGGAAGTTGGTGGAATGAGGGAGAGATACATTTGCTTAGAGGTAAAAATAGAAGGCTGAAATGAAAAGAACATTAAAAAGTATAGAAATGGCATATGAGAGTGTGTAGCATCTGAATTTGGAAGGCACTAAGGAAATTAATTCAAACCTTTTATTTTACATATAAGAAACCATACAATGACACGGAGTATCAGTGGCAAAGTGAGAAGTCAAACTCAGGTTATCTTCTCCCAAAGCCAATACTTTGTCCACTATTCCACACTGTTTGCCTGCTAGTATGATTTCATTTATGATTGTTCTCTTGGTGTATTTATTTTTTCTGCTTTTTCTAAGCTGCCAGTGTCTCTGTTAGCTAGATCAATGACTTGGGAAAACTACTTTGTATTTCTAGATCTCAGTTTTACTACTTATAAAATGAAAAGTTTGACCAGATGATCTCTAAGATTCCTATTAGCTTTAAAATTGAACGAGTTTTTCTCCCACATCTCCAACTAGGTATGGTTCTGTCACCTTAAGCATAACTATCAAAAATCTACATCATTCCCCCTTCTAAATCAGCTCTCCTTACAAAATTGCATATTTCTGTTTATGGCACCACCACTCTCCCAGTCAATTAGGCTTGGAATTTCAGCAGATTATAGATGTAAAGCCCTCTAGACAACTCACTTGATTATACATGTAGAGGAAAATGAGGCATAGCAAGGTTAAGTGATTTACCTAAGGTTACACAAATAGTAAACAATGGAAGTGGGATTTGAACCCTGGTCCTATGAACAATTCACATCATGTACCACTGCTAGAATAATTTTCCTGAAGTACCAGCTTGATTTGAACAGACTAAAAATATAACAGTAAATCAGCCAGCAAGTTAGCAAGGAGTTGCTAAAAATTAGAAATTATTAGGCTCTGACAATACAAAACCAAAAATGAAACAGTTCTCTGGGAACTTATATTACATTGTTGTAGAAGTAATAATGATGATGATGAAGGAAGAAGAAAAAGAAGGAAAAGAAGGGAAAAAAAGGAGGAAGAAGAAGGAGGAGAAGGAAGAGGAGGAGGAATTCCAATCATTTGTGGTTGTCCAAATTCTGCACTTCCTTCAAGACTTACCTTAAGTCTCAGCTCTTCCATATAGCATTCTTGTAATTCTACATATGATGAAACTGAAGCAGGCCCAGTATTACACATGTAATAGAAGTTTGGAATGGGATTCAAACTCAGGTCTCTCTGACTTTCAGTCTGGTATTCTATCCATTGTACAACCTAGCTGCCTCATGTACTCATACATATACATATACATACACATACACATACGCATACGCATATACATACACATACACACACATACACATATACTCATACATATATACATATACACATACATGTAGGTGTGTGTACATAAGAAATGAAAATGATGAGAGGTTCAAAGAGCTGGAGAGATCAGAAAAAAGGACTCATGTAGGAGAACTCATTGTTACTCATTTCTTCCACACTACTTATCGGATAAAATCTAAACTCTTTAGTTTGACATTCAAGGGACTTTACAATTTAACTCCTTTCCAACTTCATCTCTTACTATTACCCCACATGGGTCTCAGGCTTTATTTCATACTTTTATTTAGCACTTTGTTTATTTAGCACTGATTATTTAGCACTTTTAGCCATTATGTGATTTTTATGTCTTTGGATTGATCTAAAAAAAAAAGTTAGAAGGTCCTTAAATTTGAGGGGTAGAGGTGGAGCCAAATGGCAGAGAAAAGGTAGGAACTCACCTGAGTGCTCCCGAATTCCTCTCTGAACAACTTTAAATAATGCTTAAAAACAAATTCTGGAGTGGCAGAACCCACGAAAGGATGGAATGATACAATTTTCCAGCCGAAGAAAACTCAGAAGGTCAGAAGGAAAGGTCTGTCCTACTAAGTTGAGAGTGGAATGCACTGTAGAGCAGGCTGTGCCAATACAGGCCATACCATAGGAAACCAGCAGCCAGGGCAACAGAATCAGCAGCAGGAAGTGACTGCTTCCAGAGCTGTTAGCTCACAGATGGTAAGAGGGTCATACAACTGATCAGAAAATTACAGGGGTCACTTTGTGGGCACTGGGTGCAGAACTCTCTTGTATTACCCATACACTAGATCCAGGTACCAGTCTTGGGTCCCAATCCCAGGGTGAAAAGGAATACTAGCACACCAGAGCTTGGGTTTGCAGGAGAGCAGAGACCCTGGTCACAGCTTCAAGGTGGAAAAAAGTGCTTGTGGTCACTCACAGACCAGAGCACAGGCCAGGAGAGTAGTAAACACATATCTCATTAGATCATACTGCCTTGAAAGAACTGAAAGCTTACAGACCCTCCCAGAACTAGCTCTGAAAACAACTACACAAAAAAACTGTGAATCTTAGGACAGTGCCCCCCTTTAACTCTGAGAGCAGAGCCCAACTTTAATATAAAGCTAAAAGTAAAAAAAAATAAGCTAGAAAAAAACAACAAAAAGAGATCCTGACCATCAAAAATTACTATGGTGACAGGGAAGATCAAAATACAAACTTAGAAGACAACCACAACAACAACAACAACAACAACAACAACAAAACTGCTATATCCAAAGCCTCAAAGAAAAATGTGAATTAGTCTCAGATCCTGAAAGAGCTTAAAAAAGATTCTAAAAGTCAAATAAGAGAGGTAGAGTAAAAATTGGGAAAAGAAATAAGTGATGCAAGAAAACCATGAAAAAAGTCAACAGTTTGGTAAAAGAGGCACAAAAAGTACCAAAGAAAATAACACCTTAAAAACCAGAATAGGCCAAATGGTAAAGGAGGCACAAAAATCCAGTGAAGGAACACCTTAAAAAACAGATTGGCCAAATGGTACAAAAACCAATGAAGAAAATAATTGTATAAAAATTAAAATTGGACAAGTAGAAGTTAACGACTCCATAAGACATCTGGTAGCTTACCTGGTGTTGAGCTGGAATAAGCAACCCTGGAACTCTAGGGGTAAGATTGGGTAGTCTGGCCCGTGGAAGTTGCCTGCTCACCTGGGCATTTCCTTTCCCTCCTTTCGCTTTCTTTGGCTCCTTTTAGATGGATGTTTCTCTCCCTCTGGGTTTCCACCTTGCAGCACTTCCCAGAGTTTTGCTGAATCACTGGGAGACTTGATTGCTGTAGAACACTGAGGCACATGGTGATTTTCTGAGCCAGTTTCCACTGGTTCCCCTGCCCATTCTGAGGCACTCAGGGCTCTTAGTGTTGGTGTTTGCCTGCTCCACCACCTGGGGTTCAGGATCTCCCCCTGGTATGCTGAGGTGGGGCTTTCCCCTAGCTTGCTGGGATGCCTCCCATTCTGTACTGCTTCCCTTCCCCCAGGGCGAGAGGGGCCTTTCCTGTTAATCCCTCAAGCTACCTGGGCTACTGGACTGCTGCACCCCAGCTTTCTTCTGGTTCAGCTGTTCCAGGGTTTTTCCTGGGGTGAATTTTCTGGGCTTTAAGAGGTTAATAAGGGATGGTAATATCAACTTACTTCTTACTCTGCCATCTTGGTTCTCAGAAGCGGAACTCAAGAAGGAGGTATTTTGAAAACCTTTCAGTGATGTAGGAAGTGTAGCCTAGTGAGTCACAGAAGTTAGAGCCATAAGGTAAATTAATCATCCATTCAATCATCTATATTTTTGAAAGTCAGCCATGGATAGGTTTACTGAGTTGAAAGGATATATATTTATCTTCTAGGACAGATTCCTCCTCTAAAAAATAAAACAACAAAAACAATTAAAAATCTGAGTGTTTTATGCTTTACCAAGTGCTTTACAAATCTTTCCTAATCTTATAGAAGAGAAAACTCAATTCTAGAGAAGTTAAATAGCCTTCTTAAGTTCACAGAGCAAGTTAGGAAGAGCTAGAACTTGAACCCAGGTCTCTTAACTCACTCTAGTTCCAGGATCCCCAAGATCAAACATCCTCAGAATGACCTTGAGAGATAGATATTCCTTGTATTTTCTACATTTAACAGATGAGAAAATCAAGGCTCAGCAAAATTGTATGGCTCACCAATGGATTTAGTAAGTATTAGAAGATGATTTTGAACTCAAGCCTTCCTGTTTCCAAGTCAAATACTGCATCCATTTACCACAGAATAACCAGTCATAGTGTGGAATGTCATCTTGGTGCCAACTTCAAACAACACATTGTAGAATTCACTGTTCTCATTAAAACACAGCTGAATTCTAGGATTCTGTTGTAGGTAACATCTTTGTGACCTACGAAAGATCATGTAATTTATCTGGGCTTCTGCATGGAGGGGAAGTTTTGAGGATGGATAGATGAACTCTGGAGGTTTGTTCTAGTTCTAAAATCTGATTCTATGATTGTGCTAATGATGATTGCATTGACTAAGATTTTGGTAACACCAAATGTCTGATTCCATATGATATTTCAACCATTAGTATTTTCTGTTTGGAGTGAAAAACCTACAAATGGGACTTTGATATATAAGCCCCACGTACTTACTCAAAGCTTTTGGCAATTCTGCCTCTTATTGAATTCTTGTTTTTTTGTTTTTTGTTTTTTGTTTTTTTTGTTTTGTTTGGTTTTGGTTTTTCCCTTTCACTGGATGTGTGGCTTAGGCAGAGGTAAGGGAGTTTTTGTAAAGTGTCTCTGTTAGTCTTTCTACTTTGATTCTGTTGGAGCCTACATGTATGCTAGCTTTATAGCTTTTTTTTTTCCTAACCATACCCATTTATAAACAGATTTTCTTTCTGGCTTTTAGTGGAACCTCTTTTTCTATTAAACATCATTCTTTTATTCCCTCTTTATTTTATATAAAGAATTAAGATGGGCTTTATATTTAATCTGCTTCCTCACCCTGATTACAAACTCCCATTTCAATGTCTCCTGGTTTCAATTTCTAGTTTGTGATTAGATAAGAATCTGTCTGTGTTATGCCCCTTTTACTGTGGTAGAGTAATCTGATAGTTTGAAGCTTCTGTGTTAGGATTAGAGAAATGTTCCTGTCTATGTGGGGTTTTTGAAAAGTTTTTATTCAGTCTTAGAAAAGGTGATAAAATTAATTTTAAAAGTTTTTTTTTGAAACTAGCAATATTTCCTTGAAGGATAATGAATGTTGTGGTTTTGTATCTTAATTTGTTGAAAATTAAGTTGTGGATTAATGCAGGGATGGATATATCTAGTGTTTCTGGTTTTATCTCCTTGCTGGAGGAATGGTATGCCTCTACTGTATTTGAAGCATCTAAAATAGTGAAGAATTTGAAAGTAACCTCATTTGGAAACATTGTAACAATGAAATGTAAAAGATATCAAAGCCTGTGTTCTAAAAGGGAAAGTGAAGGTATATTTTGAATAGGCTTTGTGGGCCCATATTTAAAAAAATAAACAAACAGCAACAACAAATAATAACAAAAACAGCCTACCCTAAATTAATCAGTGACAGTGGAGACAGTGACCTGGATATTCTTAGAGCTGCTAAGAATAGTGGAAGGACATGTGTCATTGAGAGAAGGGAAAAGCATTTGTTGGAGTTATTGTTATTGATTTTTTTTGCTGCTTCTGAAATAATAATCTTTTGTTCAGTCATTTCAGTTGTGTCAGACTCTCTGTGACCCCATTTGAGGTTTTCTTGGCAAAGAAACCGGAGTGGCTCTTTCCTTCTCCAGCTCATTTTACATGTGATAAAACTGAGGCAAATGGTTAAGTGACTTGCCCAGGGCCACGTAGCTAATAAGTGCCTGAGGCTGGATTTGAACTCTGGTTTTCTTGATTCCAGGCCCAGCACTATGTCCATCATACCATGTAGGTGCCCTTGAAATAATAGTCAGGAGAGAACAACATAACCGATGTTAATATGGAGCTAAGGTATTAGTATAATTTACCTCTAATGTTTTTTTCTAATTTTTCTATTTCTTTATTTTCTGTATACAAAAAGGGGAGTTAATGAAGGGAATATAAGTATATCTTCAAAATGTTTTTAGTTATGAACATGAATAAAATGTTTCCAAATTTTTATTACTAAAACTGAGTACTATATGTTTAGACAATAATGAAATTATTTAGGAATATACATATTTGAAGTAAATAATAGCTTTAAAAATTATCTTATGCATAGGCATGTGCAGAATACACGAACATAAACATTATATTTAAATACTTTCTTTAAAAGAAAATATAATCTATCTTAATGTGTACTATTCTCTTATTTTATATAATAATTCTGTCTTAACACTGCAATTGTATTTCTAGTGGTCCATGATTTGGAAAAGAAAAATGTTTACCACTTGAAGTATTTTTTCTTTTAAATTTAATTTCGTAATTTTTAAATTAGTAAGCATTTATTTTCTATCTTTATTCTCATCCTATTGACCAGTAAGAAAAATAAAATAAAAATAAGAAATATGTATAATCAAACAAAACACATTTCCACATTGGAAAATATAAATCTTATTCTGCATCATAAGTCGATTATCTTTCTGAAAGAAAGTAGTTAGTGTATTTCATCTTAGGTCCTCTGGAATCGTAGTTTGACATAGCACTGATCAAAGTTCTAAAGCCTTTCAAAGATGCTTTCTCTATAATATTCTTCTTATATAGAATGTTTTCCTGCTTCTGCTCCCTTAATTCTGCTTCAGTTCATCACAGTTTCCTCCCAAACTATTTACTTTATCATTTCACATGACACAATTATGTTTCATTACATTCATATGGCATAATTTTTTAGCCATTCCTCAATTGGTGATCATCTCCTTAGTTTAGTTTTTTATTACTACAAAAAGAACTACTATAAGCATTTTTTGTACATATGGGTTCTTTTCCTCTTTAATTGTTAGCATATACCTGGTAATGGTATTCCTAGATAGAAGGGGATATGTAGTTTAGTGACTTTTGGAGCACAGTTCCATATTTCTGTCCAGAATTTCTGGGACAATTTAGAGTTTTATCATCAATGAAATCACAGGCCTATTTTCCTAAAGCTCCTTTAACATTTGTCATTTTCTTCATTTGTTATCTTTGCCAATTAAATGGGTATGAAGTGGACTTAAGAGGTACTTTACTTGGGGCAGCTAGGTGGCACAGTGGATAGAGCATTGGCCCTCAATTCAGGAGGACCTGAGTTCAAATCCAGCCTCAGACATATAACACTTGCTAGTGTGACCCTGGGCAAGTCACTTAACCCCATTGCCTAGCCCCCCCTCCAAAAAAAAATACTTTAGTTTGTGTATTTCTAATTTGGAGCATTTTAAAATGTGATTATTGATTGCCTTCCTTTAAAAATTGCCTTTTTATGTCATTTGACCATTTACCTATTAAGGAATGGCTATTTGTTTTATAAACTACAATCAAATGATTAAATATCTTAGATATGAAACCTTTATCTGAGAAATTTGCTGTAAATAGTTTCCCCAGTTAACTATTTTGCTTACTTGAAGCATTCCCTATAAACCTGATGAACATATGCTTTCTGGTCATTTGAAATGGTGTCAAACTCAGATATAAATAGGGACCACTAAACTGTACATGTGGATTGCTAAAGACTGAAAATTGACTTAGAAAACCACATAATAACATTATCTATGTTTTGTTATATTTTTACTTATTTTGTTAAATATCTACCAATTACATTTTCATCTGTTTCTGGCTACTCTTGTGGGCCACTTGTAGGCTGCTGCCATGGGCTGGGTGTTTGACACTTCTAATTTGAAGCATTGGTAGACAGTAAAAGTATTTTCATTTCCTTTTAAAAATGAAATGTTTTATGGGCTGTGGTACAATTTGTAGGGCAATAGCAGTTATTGACTTAATAAAGTTAGATTGCTTTAAACCTTTCCCCATATCTCCTAATTTTTATCTTGCTGTATCCTCTTTTCATACACTCTTCTTTTCAGCTACCATAAAATTGTCTAACCATCTCTCACTTTCCATTTCTATGATTTTCTTTAATAGCCAAATCTCCTTTGCTCTTCTATATGTTACCTTTATCTCTGCTGAATTTACCTGGATTTTTGCTCTTGATTTCCCATATGTCATTTAATAACATTTTTTCTTTCTATCTAGCTCCACCCTTGCCATGTTTCCTGAATCCCCAGAATTTTATTCTAGTTTCAAACAAAATTATTCTGAGCACCTCCTGTTAACAGTGTCAAGAGAATAGCATCTTTTTCCTTTATATTCCCAACTTCAGATAAATTTCAAAAGGATAATTGCTCTTTAATGGACAGCAGCAAAACTTCAGACTTCAAATGTATAGACAGAGTGGTGTCATGGAAATAATTCTGACTTTGAGTCAGAGAATTTGGATTTCTATGCTAGCCCTACTCTCACCTGCCTGGATAATCTTGGGTAAATAATTTAACTCTAGACCTCAGTTTCCTCATTTAGAAAGTGACCAAGTTGGACAAGGTGATCTTTTAAGGCCTCTTCCAGGTCTAAAATCCTGTATCCCATCCTCTAAATTCATAACAACACAAGAAGACAAAAGTGCTTGTTTCATAAGTATTGTTCATCAGATAAATTTAAAATTATTTCAAGTACAATAGCACAATTAGGTTTTGAGTTTCATGACCTTTGAGCTGTCCTTAATATAAGCTGATTACCTTGGGGAAATCCAGCTATTGAGAAGTATATATATATGTTTTTATAGTAATACAAGAGCTTTAGAAATATGTGACTTTTTTTATAGGCATCAGTGTTTTAGAATAGAATATGAATAGAATATATATTTATTTGTCATTTATTCTTGTGACTCCCACTAAATATCCATTTGATTATAACCTAGGTAAAATATTCAGTGTTATGTTATGTTATGGCTACTACAAGCATTGATTAAACTCTCTAGCATTCATGAAGGCTGACAGGGATTCAAAGGAGGAAATGTAAAACTTGAAGGTACAGCAGTATAGTGACATTTCACTCTATAAAACTGCCAATATTTTAATCCTGTACATATATCATTTTCATCAGTTCAATTCCATATCTTAATTTGCAGAGCAAAGAAAGTATTCAATTGCATTATCTTTAATAATTAACAAAGCAATATCAATTTTCATCTACCTCAATAACCTTATAAGCAAGCAACAGACTTCACACTTTGGACTTCAATTTGTTTACTTTCCAATGAGGATATCGTTAATACGTATTTCTCATTTTCATTCTGTGATGAATCCAAGTTTCATTACTTGCTTTTACAGAACCTTTAGTTTCCCTGCTTAAGTGATGTCTTAGTCAATGATAATGTTGTATTCATTTAGAGTGATGATTGATATGGTAATAGATACAGCATGATTGAAAGCAACCTTTGTCAATAAGAAGGCCAAATACTCAAACAGTATATTGGTCTGAATTTGCTCATTATTGGAGACCTTTCATAGTCATATTGACTTGCTGTCCAAATGTTGTTACTTACCTGATGCTTTCATTGTTTAAATGGTATAGACATTGGTATTGAACATTTCATTTCCCAATATTTGACTTAAAATACATGTGGCTCAATTATCCACTGAAAATGTTAAAGCATGTTTTAAAAATATTTAAAATCAAGAGCTTTGATCAAAAATAAAACACTTCTTCAATTTTTAAAAAAGCTATGTGCCTGTACTACAATATTAATTCATTATTCCTGGAACTATCAGTTCATGGGATATTTGGTCATCTTGTATTACAGTGCTTATTACGAGCTTTGAGAGAAAAAAAAAGACCACTGTGAAGATAATTAAACCATATGTAGAAACATCTGTGCTGAGCCTGGTGAGGTAAAGAAATTCTACAAACAGCTCAATAAGACCTTCCCTCCTAATTAAATCAACATATACTTTTATATACTGAGGGACATTAGTGCAGAAATGGGCATAGAAGAGAATAGTAAAAATATGTTGAAAGTAGGAAGGAAAAGAAGCTAAGGGTTTGTAGACTATATAGAAGCCACAGACCTATATTTCATTAATTCTTCAAGCAGAGGATTGGGGGTGCTGGTAGTTAAAGAATGTACTCCAAGGACCTATTATTTTGTTGACATGGGAATTCTGAAACTGAGACAGCTGTCAACCATTATGTAACAGTCAACACTTGGCAACACTTGAAGCACAGGACAGGTGAGTAAATTTTGGGGTCGCCAAGTAACATCACACAAAAAAGAAGTTTACTATATCTTAATTAGAAGTGAATGGCTATGGTATGAGAGTTATTTCCAAATTAGCTATTAGTGTATAGTCAGATCATTCACTTTTTAAAGCAAAGATCAAAATCAACACCAAAATGAAAAGAATAAAAACAAGGAGATATGCTTTGCCAATTAGTATAGCTCCAAACTGATATATTTAAACAAGTTAATGATATTGAAATATTTTAAATATATAAAGAGACAGATACTTGATAATAGATTATGGGTAAAGAGGCAGCTAGGTGGAGCATTGGATAGAGTGATGGACCTGAAGTCAGGAAGATCTGAGATCAAATCCTTCTTCACTCACTTACTAGTTAGTATGACCCTGGTCAGAACATTTAACCTCTTTAAGCCCCAGTTTCCTCATCTGTAAAATGGTGATAATACCTTCCATCTCTCAGGGACATCATAAGAATACAATAAAATACTTGTAAAGCAGCATTATGTTATTTATTATTATTATTAATGATAGTAGTATTAGTAGTATTTTTATAGAAGTTTAAACAGCAGTAAAAACAAGCAACACAATTAGGACCAACAAGTCCAGAAACTACCTCAAATAGCAGACATTTATTCTCTCTTGCTAAAATGAGAGATATAGTCGCCAAAGACTAGGCTAGTTTTGCATATAAAATCATTTGTAAAATATTAGGGAGGAGGATGGTTGAAAAGAGTAGTTTTATTTCATGTCATTGAGAAGCAGTGTAAGGGGGTGGGCGGGGAACTGCTTTCCTTTGAAATTCATTCAGTTCATCAGAATGATTTGATCTAATCAGCTCTTGTCATTTCCCCTCCTTTGTCAATAAGATGGGTAACTAGTTCATATTTGTTCTGTCCATCCCAATATACATAATATATACTTAGTTGGGGGTAGCAAAATTGTGCAGTAGATGGAGTACTGGGCTTGGAGTTAGGAAGACCTAAATTCAAATCTGGCCTCAGACTATATTTGTGACTCTGGGCAAGTCACACTTAACCTCTGACTCAGTGTCTTCATCTTTAACATGGGGATAATAATGATATCTGTCTACCTCCCAGAGTTGCTGTTAGGTAGATTGTAAAGTGTTTGGCACATAGTAAGCACTATATAAATGTTAGTTATTATCATTATTATTTGCTGTTTCGCAGAACACTCAGCCACCTACTTCATCAGTCTCCTCAGTCCCCATCACTCACACCCTCCCTTTACATCAACAACCTATGAGGTCATAATTTTTATCTTAATTATCATTCACAATTGTGCTGCCTCAATAGAATTTAAGCTTCCCAGTACAATGTAAGCTCCTTCAGGGAAGAGATTCTTGTCATTTTTGTCTTTGTAACTCCAGCATCAATATTATCAGACATGTAATTGGGACTTAATAAACACTTATTGAACTAAGCTTCCTTTCTTTTCATGTCTCCCTGTATGTCATTTCTTCCAAGTCCATTCTTTGTCTTTAATATGACCTCTAGGATCTTCAAATTTCTGTTCTTTAGGACATTACCTCTACTCTTTCATCACTTTCTTCCTCTACAATCCTAACCAAGTAAAATATATGCTTCTTTTAACTCTTGAATTCCTTTCCCCCTTTTTCTATCAACACTCACATCTTGTGAAATCCCAACCCTAGGTTACTTCCACAATCTGACTTCTTTACTCTTTTTTTTCATGTCACTTAACAGTGCTAGAGAAAAGTCATGCCACCTCTACATAAATCCATTAGGGATTTATTTTATCTAATCTCAATTGGTCTCTCAATTACTGCCTACAATACTTTCATTAATAATAATTGATGTTCTGTCTCCCTCCTTTTAGTCACTCTTGCAAAACCTTGTCTTTTCTCTTCCATCATCAGCCCTTACTACCCTCTCAGCAGAGAACTTACCTCTTACTCTTCTGATAAAATCAAGGCCATTCATTGTGAGTTCTCTCTTCTCTACTACTGAACAACTCAACATCCATGTTAACCCTAATTTCCTTCTCTATTCTTCCAGTCTGAAAAATTTATGATACTTTTTTGAATGGCTAGAGTCAGTAGTAGAGTGGAGAGGAATGAAGAGATAGAATGCCTGGGCACTTTTTTTTTTTAAATAAATGTTTTGGAGGAATTGATCAATCAGAGAAGGGGGCCATAGATGTAGAGAGTACTTCCAGTGTGAAAAGGCCAGGGGTGGAGTGAACTTTTAGAATCAGGATGTCCTTGATCTTGTCACATCTGCAATTGCCATTTTACCCTTAGAATATTATCTCTTTCTTTCATTTTTAATCTCTCTTTTATCTACTGGTTCATCCCATGGTTCTTACACACATATCCAAGACTCCTCTGTACTTAAAGAGAAAAAATAAACAAACAACAAAATACCAACCTTTACTTGACTCTGAAATTCCTCTGGGTAACATTTCATTTCTATTCACTGTACTACCAGTTAAATTCATATGTGTGTGTATATATAGATACACACGTATTTACATATATACATATATGTATACACACACACACACACACACACACACACACACACATATATATATATATATATATAAATTTCACTTAATGAATAAAAGTCAGCAACTGTGTTAACTGCTGAGACTACAAATATAAGAAGAAAGATAGTTCTGATACTCATGGATCTTATTTCTTATGGAAGACCACATATAAAAAAGACACTAGAAATTTGGGGTTGGGTGGGTGGGAGTAGGGAGTTGATCCCTGGCAGAGAAGTCTCAGGAGTTGAACCTGAAGAGCAATGAAGACATGGTTAGCCTGAGTACTTTTTTTTTTAAATGGAAATTTCAGAGGAACTGATCAATCAGAGGAAGGGGCCACAGAGATGGAGAGTACTTCCAGTGTAGGAAGGATAGGGGTAGAGTAAGCTTCCAGGATGCAGAGGCCAGAGTGAATTTCTAGTGTGAGAAGGTTGCTCTGTCATGGTTGACAAAGTGTGGTGGGCCAACAGTAGAACCTAGAGAAGAATGAATCACGTAAAACTCCTAGAAGTCCCTTACACTTCCATTTTCTCACCTACCACTCATATATTTTTTACTCCCCTAAAACCTGGATTCTGAGCCCACCTATCTGTTAAACTATCTGTCTCCAACTTTATCAGTGATCAGTCTACTAAATCCAATGGCTTCTTCTCAATCCTTATTTCACTTTACCACTATAGCTTTTAATGCTGTTGAAACCCCTCTTCTCCAGAATACTCCCTATTCCTTTGGCTTCACTGACACTACTCTTTAGGTCAGACCATTTATTTGTAAATTCTCTTGCAGAATTATTATCTATCCCTCAACCCCTAACTAAAAGCATCCAATAAGGATTTGTCCTTGGCCCTCCTCTTTTTTTCCTCTCTCTCATTGTAAGGTTGTTTGGTGATCTTATCAGATCCGTTTGTGTTAAACAGTCATCTCGGTGGAGATGACTTCTAATTCTATATACCAAGTCATGATATCTCTCCAGAACTACAGGCCTGAATTACCAAACACCTGTTGGAATCCACACTTGGATATTTCATCAGCATCTCCAACCAGTCTTTCCAAAACCAAACTAATATTTGTACCAACTCTCTTCAGAACTTCCCTATTTTTCCTCCTCTCTTTCCTTGTCTACCTCTTCTGCTGACCAGAGATTCTGTTGGGCTGTGGTTCCTGATGTTGTTTGTTTGGCAAACCCCTTTTAACAACAATAATAACAAAAATATGATGTCACTACCCAAGATAACTTAATATAGTATTCATAATTTTTTAGATTTATTAAGTTTTTGTAGTAAATACATGATAACTTTTGCCTCCAAAAGCTCCAAATTGAAATACATACATACATACATACATACATATATATATATATATATATATATATATATATATATATATATATATAATTTTATTATTTTAAAGCACAAAGTTTTGTTAAAAGACTAATTGTAAAATAATCATTCAATTCAATTCAATAAACATGTGTTAAACAGTAGGGTTACAAATAAGAAAAAGAGACAGTCCCTGCCCTAAAGGAGCTTACAGTCTAATGGAGGAAGATAATGCACAAAACCTAGTTGCGGGTGGGGAGGATCCTTGGGGAATATCATTGCGTGTTGTTCCATGGAGTCAAAGCCAAGGAGAGCTGCTGATGGAAGATGAACCCCAGAAGCTTGTGGGCCCTCTATAAAGGAAGGCTTTGGGAGAAATTCAGTGTTTCCCCTCAAGTCCTCCAGAAAAGAGCAGTTCTTCATGACCCCATTTGGGGTTTTCTTGGCAAAGAGACTGAAGTGGTTTGCCATTTCCTTCTCCAGCTCATTTTACAGATGAGGAAACTGAGGCAAACAGGATTAAGTTACTCAGGTCACACAGCTAATAAAATGAGTCTTCCTGACTCTAGGCCTAGTACTTAATCTACTATACCACCTAGCTTCCCCTCACCTTATATATACTCCAAGACTTTTCTGATTCCCTCTGACTCAGTACTCTTTCCCTCTTAAAATGAGCTTGTACTCATTTCTCTCTGTTTATGTTGAAACTTAGCTCTTTAGGACAGGACAGTTTCATTTTATTTGTAGCCTCTATATCTACAACAATGTCTTGCATGCAGTAGGAGATTAATAAGTATTTGTTGAATCAAAATGAGGCAAATGGAGGATACTTAATGTTAAGGCCAAGTGGAAGAGAGATCCACATGACACTTGTTGAAAGATGACATTGTGCAAATTGCAGTAAGTCCTAAAACACTGTACAGTCTCCTAAGTAAGAAACAGAATAATTCAAGTTTCAATTTAACTATATACAGAAAAAAGAAAGTAGACAAACAATGTCTATTGTTTATACTGATATTCAATTGGATAGATGGTCCATTAATTACTATGTCTTGGATAGACTCTACACATGGACAGTGAATTGGGCCCAAAACTGAATAGGAGAGAAAAGAAGGGTAGATTGTATTTGTGAAACTGTAGAGTTTTTTAATTACTCCAAACTTCTCCTAGAAGCAAAGGCCCATTTTTCAGTGTTGATATTCTTCTAGTGATTAGTCAATAAGTATTTCTACTGTACTGTACTGAAGAGACAAGTAAAAATAATGAAACAATGCCTACTCACAAGAAGCTTACATTATCAATCAAAAAGTATTTATCAAGTTCCACTATGTGCCTGGTACTGTGCTAAGCATTGGATACAAGTATAAAACAGAGACAGTCCCTGCCCTCAAGAAGCTTCCATTATATGTGGCTGTCACTTATAGAGTAACACAAACATCAAAGAATCAAAATGGTGGGGAAAAGGGGAAAAAATGGCAAGAAACATGGTGAAATTCCAAAGGCTACGTCATATTATTATGGAAGAATTACACACAAGAAATGGCATAAAAGGAACAGCTAGATGCACAGCGGATAGAGCACTGGCTCTGGAATCAGGAGGACCTTAGTACAAATGTGGCCTCAGATACTTGACACTTACTAGCTGTGTGACCCTGAGTAAGTCATTTAACCCCAATTGCCACACACACACACACACGCACACACACACACACACACACACACACACACCAAAAATAAAATAAAATAAATGGCATAAAACAGCATCGAAGAAATTTCTCACAAGAAAAGTATGTAGGCCAGTTATATAGCAAGAATAAGATCTATCCAGTGAAGTCTATAACCATGTAATAACAATTGACCTAGAGAAGGCCCTAAAGATGAACGCCCTGTGGGTGAATTTTTTTTTAGTGGTACCAATTTATTTTTCCAAAATATATTTAGGGAAATCTTTTTCTGTTACCTATGTTTCCCAATGAAATTTTCCTTCTTTCTCTTCCCACCAGACAATACCTTACAACAAAAAAGAAAAAAGGGGGGAAATAGTTCAGCATAACTAGCCTATATTTTTAAAAATGTATGATGCTATATTCACTGCTCCCTACCTGTAGTCCCATATAAGTTCAAAGAAGATTCAGTAGGTACCTTTTCAAATCTTCTCTCTAGGCTGTACTCCAGACTTCCGTTGCCTTAGAAACCTCTTCATCCTAGACACTCACTGTAGCCCTGTAATTCACATATTCAAAGTTATTTACACTCCGGAGACCTCTCATTTTTATTGGATGCTTCCTTCCAGAAACTCCATTTAAAGAGGGCCCATCAAATCTCATTCCTCTCCAGGCTGGACTATAGACTTTCTCTACCGTGTACCCATGGGTACCTTTGATTCAACCCTATTTTCATCTTCCTTTTTTATCTTGTCTATCTTCATTAGAATATAAACTAAATTACAGGGACTGTCTTACATTCTCCTTGTTATTGTATTTCCAGGGCTTAGCAAATACCTGACACATAATAGTAACCACTTAAAAATGCTTGTTAACTGACTGTTTTCTTTGGAACCAAGCTTGTTCAACATGATTTTGTAGCATTCTGTTTCTACTTTTTAGTTTGTTTCTATTGTTCTCACCATTTACATTGATTAGTTATTGTGTATATAATTTTCTTGGTTTTACATATTTCGTAGCAGTTCAAACAAATAGTCCAAACATGCTTCTTTGTATTAGGCATATTCATCTTTACTTATCACTCAGCAGTATTCTATTATAGTCATGTACAACTTGTTTAGCTTTTCCCTGTTTGATAGACCCCTACTTTCTTTTCAGTTCTTTGCTTTCAAAAAAAGTGCTTCTATAAATATTTCATTGGATATGGTGCCTTTCTTTTTGCCAATATCTTTCTTTAGGGTAAATCACCAGCATGAGAATCTCTGGGTCAAAGGGTATAGAAGTTTTATTTATTTTCTTCTTATAATTACAAATTGCTTTCCAGAATGGTTGGACCAATTCACAACTCCAATGCATTGATATTACCATTTTCCATAATCCCTCCAGGATTGAATGTCCTTATCTTTTGCTATTTTTGCAGTTTATTGTGTTTGAAGTGAAATATCACAGTTCTTATTGGCATTTCTCTAATAATTTTGAACTTTTTTTTCATTTGACTAGAAATACTTTGTGATTTCTTTTGGGAGCTGTTTATTTTTTCTTGTCCTTTGACTACTTATCTATTGGGGATTGATTTTTGCTCTTCTCTTTCTGTTAGTTGCCTATATACCTTGGATAGCAGACATTTATCAAAGATATTTGATGCAAAGTTGTTTTTTCCTATTCAAAAGATTCTCTTCCCTTTCTAGTTGCATTAATTTTGTTTGTATAAAAGTTTCTCAATTAAATGCAGTGAGATTTATCTACTTCTTCTTGTTTAATCATCTCTGTTCCTTGTTTAAGAATTCACCCCCTAGTCATAACTAGGAAACGTTCCTAATTTGATTCTCTTCTATTTCCAATGGTATGATATTAATATTCAGGTCATATATCTGTTTTGAATTTATTCTGGCATATAGCATAATGTATAGGTATAAACTGTATTTCTGTCAGACTGCTTTCTGGTTTTCCAAACAATTGTTATCAAATAGGGATTACTTTCACGGGTAATTTATGTTTGGGGGCTTGTTTTACACTGGGACTTTGAGTTCTTCATCCTTGCCTGGTCTAATCCATTGATCTGCTTTTCTCTTTTAAAACCAGCACCAAAGAGTTTTCATAATTATAATATAGTTCAAAGTCTGGAAATTCTTTTCCTCATTTCTATTTACTTTTTTCAATATTTCCCTTGATATTTGAGACCTTTTATTATTGTTTTGTCTAGTTTTTTACAGTATCCCTTAGGCATATTTTTTATTGTCCTGTGTAGGATTTATGGGAGGGTATGGGGAAGAGTTGCAAAATAAGAAGGTGTCATTTGGTCACAACCTACACCATTGGAGGAACCACTCATGTTGATGAAATCACAGATCTATTGAAACAAAGAAGTATTTGGAACTACAGAAGCATTATTGTATGCCTAAAATGTGAAATAATGTTTGATGGAATGTTACCTAGGTTACTGTGTGATTCTAAAATATAACCTTAGTTTGTAGAAATATGTGGAAAAATTTGAGCTATCGACATTATCTTATTTCTCAGTCTTTTTTGTTTGTTTTCATTTTTAGTGAAGCTAGTTTGTATCTGGTTAGGGTGGCCCTGTTTCAAACATACCTGCAAGGCACCAAATTATTCAGGACTACCAATCTGTGAAAATCTTTCCTATAACTATTTTTCACGTAATGTTGGTGAGTTATCCTATAACTTGGGGTAGAAAGAAGCTGTGTAGTCAGTTTTGCTTGGACTTTGTCTCAGATAATATGATTTAAATTCCAATTAGATACTTGCCACTCTGGTTCAGATATAACAATAAAGATAAGAGAATTGTGTTCTTTGATTCTTTCTCTCCCTTGCCCCATCAAATTCCACTATTTAGTGTCATGATACTCTCCATTCTTTCAAGAGATCCTACCATTCCTCACTAAGAGGCAAGAAACACCACAGCTGAATATTTCTTTTACTAGGGTCCTACATTTTTCTTACTTTTAAGATCATCAATATCTTAATTATTGGGAAATTAAATGTATACTTGTGAGTTTTTCCCACCCACGTTTCTCTTCTTTTTCTGTGCCTCTACTAATGTGTTATCTTTAAATATAACTTTCTCTTGCCCCTTTATAGTTAGTAATTAAGTCCTATCAATTCTTCTCATTATCTGTCCCTACCAGAGTAGCCCCATACTTTGCAAACTAGCGTCAAGTTGAAGTTGATGCTTTTCTTGTTGTCATCATTAAGTGGAGGGGAACTCAGTACATGATGTAACCTCCACAAAACCTTTACTTTGGCCAAATGATTCTATACATTGTCACTTGAATATGATCTGTGATTTCTTACTTTTATGCCTGTACTCATGCCATTAGTCCAATATGATCTGCTGTAATTCTGTCTCCACTTAACAAAACTACCAACCAATCATCAGGACCCAGCAGTGCTGTTACAGTCTTCTTAAATACTTTATGATCTCTCTATTGTGATGCTAGTTTGTCCCTATAGTCTCCTAGAATACATAACACTCATATGACCCTTTATCATATATATATATATATATATATATATATATATATATATATATATATATATATATATATGTAGTTAGACTTGTATGTTTTATCCACTTGTGTTTCTCACAGATGCTACTTGCTACCTTGCAAATAACAAAAACTGAAATATGTGTTGAATGAATTTTGTATCATTAATTATTTTCCCAAATTGAGATAATTTTTTCCTTACTCAAACATGTCCTTTTTTAAAATTTCCTGTTTCTGTCGGTGGGACCAACAGATGTTTAAAACCTTGGTATTTTCTTTTCTTTTTCCCCTTCCTTTATTCTGCATATCCAATCAGATAGTGACTCCTGTTGATTTTATAAGAAAAAAGAATCTCATGTTTGTCTCTATATTTCTACATACTATCCAACTACAGGCTCTCTTCACCACTTACCTGGACTACTGTTATAGCCTCTTAACAGTTATTCATATTAATCTCCTCTTTCCTATCATTCCTTTCATCCCTGGCAGACTTATCTTCCTTATGAATTGGTCTGGCCATCTAATTCCTGTGCTCAAAACCCTTCAGTGGCTCCTTATTGACTAACAGGTAAAGTTCAAACTCCTTTGCCTACAGTTCTGTAATCCGAAATCACACTGCCTTTCTGTGTATTTCTTAGTTCTACTACTACCTCCGCATAACAGTATGCTCCAGCCAAATTAGACTACAAACCAGCCAAAATACATATATGAAATTCTCTGACTCTTGTGTTTTTGCTCTCCCTAATCCTAAAATACTGTCCCTGAACCTTCCACTTGTCAAGTTGCTGCCCATCTTTTAAAACACAATCCAAATAACATCTCCATTGGAAAGTCTTCCATTATCCCCATACTTGGAAAATAAAGAAAGAAAATGCCTCATTTTTACATAATATTTTAAGGTTTATAAAAAACGGCCTTCCAAATAACCCTGTGAATTTGGTAGGCAGTATATACATTGTTATCTCCATTTTACAAACAAGGAGACCTAGTACTAGTTGCTGAAGTGTCAAATTTGATGACTCTTCTCCACATACCACCATAAGTGGTACTGATGTAATTAATTTCTGTTATTTTGTCATTTAGATATTTGAATCATAATTATCATGCCTCTGAAACTTGCTGGCAGTGTGATTGTGGGCAAGTCACTGAATCTTTCTGAGGCACAGCTCCCTAAGATTTATCTACTAATTTAGTGATGGGCTATGATCTGTATTGATTAAAGAAAATCCCATATTTGAAAACAAAGGTAGCTAAAATATTGATACAATATTTATTCATGAATATGTCATATCCTCCTATTAAGTTGAATATTCCATGAATCATAATCATATCATCTCAGACTTGGAAGATATATAGGATCATAGGATTTTAGAACTAGAAGTAAACTTAGAAATCATCAGCTTTTAGGTAACCCAGTCCAGCTGCTAATTGAACAGGGAGTTTGGCCTATTTTTAGAGAGGGGAAAAGCTGGTAGATGGTTTTCTATTACTCAGATTTGAATGGGCATTTGAATGTACCATTACTATGCATGTCTAGCACAGACAATATGAATAAACAACAAATTTGGTCAAAGTTGAATAGGATTAGAGAGGTATGAATTGCTTTCAAGAAATTTAAAAAACTTCCTTTACTGATCTTAAGCTTTGACTATTTTATCACTGCTGATACAGGCATACCTTGGAGATATTGCAGGTTTAGTTCCAAACCACTGCAATAAAATGAGTCACACAAATATTTTTGATTCCCAGTGAGTATAAAATTATATTTATACTATACTGTAGCCTGTTATGTGTGGAATAGTATTATGTCTAAAAAATTGTACCTACTTTAATTTAAAAATACTTTATTGCTTCAAAATTCTAACTATCGTCTTAGCCTTCAACAAGGTGTAATTGCTTTGTTGTGGGAGCTCTTGCATCAATGTTGTTGGCTGCTGACTGATCAAGATGGTGGTTGCTGAATGTTGAGGTGTCTGTGGCAATTTCTTAAAATAGGATAGCAATGAAGTTTCCTGTATTGATTGACTGTTCCCTTCACTTGAACACTTTGAAGCCATTGCAGGGTTATTAATTGGCATAATTTAATATTGTTGTGTCTGAGGGAATAGGGAGGCCTAAGGAGAGGGAGAGAGATGGGAGAACCACTGGTCAGTGAAACAGTCAGAACATATATATTTGTTAATTAAGTTTACCATTCATATGGGCCAAAATAATTACAGTAGTAAAACCAAGATCACTGATCACAGATCACCATAACAGATATAATAATGAAAACATTTGAAATATTGCAAGAATTACCAAAATGTGACACAGAAAGTGAATATGAGTACATGCAGTTGGAAAGATGGCCATCTATAGACTTGCTTGATAGAGTTGGATAGTGTGTAGAAATATAGAGACAAATGCAAACCTTCAATTTGTAAAAACAAACAAAAAAAACCCCTCACTATCTGCAAAGTGGAATAAAGTAAATTACAATAAAATGAGGTATGCCCATATTCTAAGTGTTAACTATATGTCTACAAGATATAGGTTGCAGTTGCCTAAAAAGAACTAATAAGTGTCACACAGAAGTCAATGAGGAGTCAGTCAATAAATAAGCATTTTTTAAGCTTTACTTTGTGTCAGGCAATGTAGTTAGTGCTGGGAATACAAAAAAGAGCAAAAACTCAGTTTCTCAAAACCTCACATTATAATGGAAGAAACAACATGCAAATAGCTGTGTGCATACATGATATATACAGTCCAAAGATAAGGATATCTGAGGAAAAATCACTACAGGGAAAGGTCTCCTTTAGAATATGGAATATAAGTTGAGTCTAGAAGGAAGCCAGGAGATGGGGCCAGTAGTCATATATGGTTGGTGGGAACAGGATGCAGCATATTACAATGAGAAATGGCAAAAAAAAGAATAAGAATAAAAGAAGTCATCAAGGAATTGTATGCTCAGAAGAGGAGATGGGCTAGTTACATGAAGAGAATAAGGGATAAAAAATGACCAACAGAATCTTCCACTGCTATCTTTGAGAAAGCAAAGGAGGCCTCTTACACATTGTGAGGAACTTGCAGGCCTTCGAGGTCCTTGGGTGTGGCCTTTTGACTGAGTTTTACAGAGCAAATCCTTTCATTAAGAGATTTGTTCTGTGACGTTTAGATTCAGTCAGAGGGCCACATTTGAAGACCTAGAGGGCCACATTGGCCTTGAGGCCACAGGTTCCCCACCCCTGGTGATATAACTCTTTCCCTTGTTTTCCCAAGAGTCTAAGGGAAGAGAGATCAAGTATGAACAGGTAGTAATCAGCATCACTGGAGAAAATTCTCAAATTAATATCCAGCCTCCGTTCAAAGATCCACAGTCCCTGGGAATGTACTATCTCCTAAAACAGCCAATCCCATTTTGGACAGTTTTGCTCATTGGAAATTTTCTTATTATGTTGAGCCCAAAGCTCTTGATTTGTAGCTTCATCTATCCCTCCTAGTTCTGCTTACTATCAGGAGCTATGTCATAGCTGACATTGAATTTTATCCAGCACTTAGTGCTTTGTGTTGAATTGAATTCAAATGAAAGATTGAATGAATTAACATCACTCTATCAACCTTTCCTATAGTAAGTACTTAGCAAATGGTAGTAATTTGTTTTTTTGCCCCTTCATTATTATCCCTTATTGGGTGGGCATAGAGAGGAAAAAATAGGTGAAATCTTTTGGGATTCTCTTAATATCATACTTTATCATTCAAGGCATGTGTTTTCATAAGCAATGCGTAAGTTGAAACTTACTACATGTTTCTGATTTTGATTTATGCATTCATGTTGCCAGAAGTAAGAGAATCTTGGCAGTAGTTCACTGGGTTAGTGTTAGTTTGGGGTGGGGATGAAGGTGAAGCAAAGTCTTCATTTTTTTACTCTAACACAAATACTCATGTTTTCTAAAATAGTATTCCTAAAACAAAAAGTTTCCCTATGAGATTAGAGAAGTTAGAATTAGCATCAATGTTTATTGATTAGTATGATCTGAATAAATGCCATGAGCTTGTTTATTATATTTTTCTTAAAATGAATGTGATTATTTGAAAAATCTTTTTAAAAAAATTTAGAAAACAACAGTGAGATTTGGTTGTGTAGAGTTTTATACTTAGTTTGGCTACCAACCTTTAAATACTGTGCTGAATGACTCAACATGTATAGTATTTTAAGTCTGTTTAGCAAAAAATTTATTCCCTAAGTTCTTTACTTGAGGAATGTTCCAAGATATGTCCAGACTATCCAAGCTATTTTATTCTCCATAAATTTTGTTCAGGATATATACTCAAGGCTAAGTTTTCTCTGTCCAAGGTACACAATAGAATATATCCTTCAAGGGCAATTTGTGGTGAATGTTTCTTGTTAATATATTGTAGTAGGAAGGGACCCATGTTGAAGATGAGTAAGAGAAAATAATTTTTAAAACAAGTACATGTGTATCAATACCTTCTCTCTGTCTTTGGAGCCAACTGTCCAGATACTAGAATTAGAATTAATTTAGTGTATTTTTTGGCCCATGCCTTATTACAGAAATGATTATGATAATGTAGCAAATATATTGTTCTCTGTCACTTATTTTTAGCTGCCGTAATGGTTAATACCTGAGACTCAGATGTCAATACTTAGAGAAATGATATTAGTTCTAATGTCATTGATTATCTTTTTTGAATATGCAGGAATATCCTGTACTGACTCCTTCCTAGTAATAAAATAAGGATGTGATACCTTCTTTAAGAGACAAATATTTGGTAACTTCAAATATGGTTATTTAACATGTTATTATAATACAAAACATTGATATGTATGCATTGGGACAGTGATATTCTTTCTGATAAACTGCCTCTACCCAAATGTTTCATACATTCTTTATGGTAAACTGCTAATAAAAACAATTTTTTTTCCTAAATTAAAGCTTATTATCCAATTCTTTTGGCTCTTTCTATATGATGGGACTAAATCACTATTTACCTTGATCATCGGTTGTCAAAGTGTGGTCCAAGGACCCCTGGGGGTTCCCAAAACTTTTTCATGGAGTCTATGAGGTCAAAACTACTTTTATAAAAAATGCTATGTTATTTTCCTACTAAAATACTCCTCCCTTTTCTAACTATATATCTATATGAGGTTAGATTTCTTCGTATACTTCAAGCAAAGCAACATATTGCAACAGATTTGAGTGCAGAAGCAGATATAGGAATATAGCTTTCTGCAGGCATAAAAGAGATTTTAAAAAAGAAAAGAAAAAAAGTTAATGCCATTCTTACCAATCTTTTTGGGAAATAGAATGATTTTTCATAAAGTTGTTATGCTAATATATGATGGATTTTATTTTTATTTTAAAATGAATTAATACATGACTATTTTAAATTATCAGTTTTAATGTCTAATTGGGATAACTATATATTACTGTAACCCACACAAAAAGCATTTGGAGAGCCCAAGTAATTTTTAAGAGTATAAAAGGGTCCTAAGGCCAAAAAAGTTTGAGAACCAATGATGTATATGAAGGACACAACAGGATATCTGTATTTCAGAATTATTAGGAATAAGAGTCCTGAATGTCACAATACTATCTCCTTAAATGTTTCTTTTTTCCCTCCAAAGTGTTTAGCTGAGACACGAGGGAATGATCAAGGTTGCATATAGAGATTGGCCTCCCCAAAGAGAATGGTCATGTATCATCAGAGATAATAGAGGACAATATTAAATATATAGGAGAAGAAAGGTAGAAAGGGAGAAGAGTGGAAAATGGGAACACTGATGAGGTGGTGTGGAGAAGTTAAAAGTGAAGTATTAGCCAACATACTATTCAGAGAGAGGTCAGGGAAGAAGTACGGTGAGAAAGAAAGAAAAAAAGACTTGAATCAGCTGTTGTGGTGAGTGGTATAGGGAATCAGTAAGGGAGGGGAAGTAGAATTGCCTTTAGTAAGTGCCCAATTAAAGCAAACAGAAATGTATAGAGGGCTTAGTCAACATGATTTTGTGATTTTCTCCAGTTCCGTTCTAGTTACTTCTGTCTCTCAATCTTTCTCTGTCCCTCTCTGTCTGTGTCTCTGGGTCTCTCTGTCATCTCTCT
Organism: Phascolarctos cinereus; assembly: GCF_003287225.1. NCBI lineage: Eukaryota > Metazoa > Chordata > Mammalia > Diprotodontia > Phascolarctidae > Phascolarctos > Phascolarctos cinereus. The sequence goes on along the minus strand of NW_027555847.1, from coordinate 454,870,227 downwards.
CTCTCTCTCTCTCTCTCTCTCTCTCTCTCTCTCTCTCTCTCTCTCTCTCTGTCTCTGTGTGTGTGTGTGGTGTCTCTCTCTCTCTCTCACACACACACACATACACACACACAGATACACTCTCTGCACTAAGTAAGTTATGGGGAAAGGATATATTACTTCAACTGGGAGGCTCAGGGAAGGCTTTCAGAAACTTTTGAGTGCTTCCTATCTGTAGAATACAGTCCTAGGTGCTTGTTCAGATAAAAAGTTTAAATGTAACACCATCCTTGCCCTTATGAAAGATATGACACATAGATAGCTATAATAAAAATTATCATAAGATAAATTCATCAAAGAAGCATGAAACAAAGGACTTGTGAATTCTGAGGGGGGAAAGGTCATAAAATTTAAAACTACAAGTTATTTTAGAGATTATCTAGTTCACAATTTTCATTCTACAAATCAGGAGACTGAGGCTCAGAGAGTGACTTGTCACAAGTCAAAGTTACTTTTCCAAGATCATATAGATTTTAAGTACCAGAGTAAAGATTTTAATTCAGGTTCTTTGATTTAAAATTCAAGCTTCTTCTGGTCAGTATCAGTTGTGGTATTACGCAAGCCTTCATGTAGGAGGTGGCATTTGATAAAGTATAGGTAAAAATCCAACAAAAAGTAGGGAATAGGTCCCAGGCATAGGGAACAGTTTTCACTATTGACTATGTAAGATTAAATACAAATTAAATACAAATAAGTTTGGAAAGGTATGATGGAGTCTAAATGCAGATAAATTCAAAGCTATCTCCATTTGAACTCCATCATATATTTCCAATCTTATTTGTTGTTCAGTCATTTTTCAGTTGTGTCTGACTCTTCATGATCCCATTTGGGGTTTTCTTGGCAAAAATACTAGAGTAGTCTGCCATTTCCTTCTCCTGTTTATTTTATAGATAAGGAACTGAGGCAGACAGGGTTAAATGATTTACCCAGGGTCACACATTTAGTATCTGAAGTCAGATTTGAACTCAGGAAAATGGGTCTTGCTGACTCCAGGACTAGCACTATATCCATTGTGCCTTCCTCCCTCCAGCCTTGTTTATATAGCTCTATTTGGTTCACTCTGTGTACATCAAATGTACTACTCGTTATTTCCTAGTCTACTGCTCATTGGCTTCCATGAATTTCTACAAATCATCTCCTTAACTTAAATGCACTCCTTCCACACCTCTGCTTGTTGAAATTCCCCTTTTCCTTCAAGACCCAACTCAAGTACCATCTCCTTCATAAAACCTTAGCTGATCCTGCCAACTTAGTGTGTTTTATTTTTGCTTTAATTTTCTTAGATCACTTGTCTAGTTCTCTTATTTGACCTGATCATATATAATCATCTTTAAATCATTCATTTGTGTGTCTGTTTTAACCCCATGATTGCACTATCAGATCTTTGAGATCAGAAACCATGCCATTTTTCATATTTATATATCCATAGCATCTAGCATAGTACTTTGTACTCATTAAGTACACAATAAATCTTTAGTTCAATTGATTTAAGTTTATTTCAGAGAGAAAGATAGGATTTAGCAACTGGTTAAGTAGAAACTGAAGGAGGAATCAATTATACTCATTTTTTAAACGTGCTTTATTTTTAAAATGGTGATATTATTCATAGGGGATTTATTAGAAGGAACAAGTTTTAGGAAAAAGATGATAATTTACTTTGGAAATATTTGTGGAAATGAATAGTAGGTAGTTGGGAAGGAAAGTCTGACTCTAAGGAAGAAGGTCTCAGCTAAAGCTGTGAAGTTACCCTGCTGCTAATTACAGTGGAAGGTACATCTTATCTGTAATCTATACACCAAAGGGCTTTTATTTAGTGCTTTGAGGTTTACAGAATCTTTATATCTCTCATACCATTTGATCCTCACAATGACCCCATTTTATAAAATTTTAAAATCCTTCCATCCTTCCACAAACATCTTCTCACTGATTCTCATTTCTTGCTCTTACTCTCACTTTCATCAAACCAATCAAGGGACGGCATGGTACAGTAGAAAGAGAATTGTGGTATATGAAGGTGATGGAATGTTATTGTGCTGTATGTAATGAATGAAGATATAAGTAATTTCAAAGAGGCATGAGAAAATTTGTCTGAACTGATGCAAATCAAAGAAAAAGAATAGCTTTATGTTTATTCATGAATAGAATCATTAATAGAATAATTGTCATTCATGACATTATAGTATAAATAATCCTATAATGATCATGAATGAATAATTTTGAAGGCCATAATAAACGGATGAATAATGAAATTATCAGATCCAGGGGAATATTTGTACAATAACAACAATGCAGTAAAAAGAAACAGCTTTGAAACCTATAAGACTTACGATCAATACAATTACCATTCATGATTCCAGAGGGCCAATGAGGAAACATACCATCCATTATACAGACATGGCAGATTTGGGGTGCAGCTATATATAGATATGTTCATATCTATATATTCATATATCTATATCTATGTCATATATACCTATATCTATACCTATATCTCTCTCTTTATATACACACATATATATGTATATATGTATATATATGTGTATATATATATGTATATATGTATATATATATGTATATATATATGTAATTGTATACAGCTCATGAAAGAGTATATTTTGTTTGACTATGCATATTTTTTAATAGTAATTTGTTTTTTCTTTTTTGTTCCCATTGAAGTAAGGAGGGAAAGGGGAGAAAACAGATTTCTCTTATTTTTTAATAGAGAGATAAGGTACTACAGATGAGAGATGCTGCATATACTTTCAAATGAGTAGGTGTATTAGCTTTACCTATTTTATTTTATTACAAGATCTCTCTCACAAGTGTGAGTAATCTATAAATGTAATGTAAAAACAAATACATGAAAAACTTGGAAAAAAAAGGAGCTTTAACCTAGAGTTGGCAGCCCTGGATTTGAATCCTGCCCCTGATTCTGTGTGACCATGAGCAAGTTGTTTGCCTCTCTTGACCTCAGTTTTCTCAACTATAAAATGGGAATATATGTACTTATATTACCTACCTCCCAGAGTTGTCATAAGGAGACCACTTAAAGTGCTTCAGAAATATACCATATTATAATCTGGTCATAGTAGGCATTCAATAAACATGTGTTAAATGAACTATCTGCTCTACCCAAATGCCACCCTACCTATTATCCCTTCCATCTTAGTGCTTCTTTATATACCTCAGAAAGTGTTTATATTTGATATTTCCGCTGTTCAAAAATGATTACCCCAAGTTTGCTGGAAACTTTGATAGAGCATTTATCCTAATGGAAGTCATTCGAACCAGTTTGCCTCTTAAGATATTTGAGATATCATATGGCCTCTTTTCTTTCTGTTTTATTCTTGGCTATGACTATAGGACCAGATTTAGTGTAAATAGCATAACATGCTTTTCCCCTGGAATACTTAATTTAGAGAATTATAAGGAGTGATTTTCCTTTATGCTCACAAGTCTTAATTGAGTTTCCTGAGATATATGTGTAAAAGGATGTTCATCTAAATATTCCACTAAAAGAAGAAATTGGAGATGAAATTTTAAGACAGCTATCATGATTGTCAGGTATCCAAAAGATGTTTTCCTGGAAAATAAAGAAATAATTTCTTCTCAGAGTTAATTAACCTATTTCATATTTTGCATTCTGGGCAAATGCTTAAAAAATAAACATTTCATTGATGACTGTCTATCTAAGTGATCCAGTTCCACCTGTATGCTAATAGTGTTTGCTAATTTCTCTTTTCTTGATGACACATGACTTTAGTAATTTTCTGAGCGTATCTCATCTATTTAGTGCTGTCCAATGTATAATGGCATGTAGATATAAATACTAATGGAGAAAGTGCACTGCCTTGGGGAACACCCATCATGACAAGTAACTAATTGCTTTATGTACATTAGTACCAAGTGAAGCATTTTATATCTTTAGAAAGGCACCAACATCCACTGTGTTCTAATTTACCAAAATGTCATGTCCTTTTCTAGAAAATACAGGTTTGGAATATTCTTTAAAAATAACAAAAAACAACTCCAACTAGCCTCACTCAAGTCACAGTGCCCTGCAACCTGGGTTAAGAAAAATCCTAAGGTCGAGTATCCATGCATCTGTGCACTGAGTCTTCTATGGTTGGGCGATTTTATTTCACTTAATGCCTAACCTTTTATTATATTTACCCCAACTATGGACCCCTATTCCAGGAGGAATTAAGATATGAGCAATGCTGAATTGAATGTAATTTATATGGATGAATAAATGTTGAAACATGACTTCCCTGGTCTACACAAAATTGGTATTCATGCAAAGCAGTGCTAAGAAAAACAAAAATCACCTCTTCTTTAATATAAAGCTAAAAAAAAATCTTGGGAAAACCAGGTTCATACATTAAAGGCAACTTTAACATGGCATAAAGTATTTTACTTTGATGTATGTATCTTTAATGTGAGTACTCAGAGAGGATACACCGTTATTAGAGAGTTAGCATGCATGATGGGATATGCAAAGCTGTTTAGTTTGATGAATTGAAATTTCCTGTCATGAATCCCATCACCAGCGGAGAGACATGTTGCTACTGCTGGCACCAAGGGGGTTATCATGATAATTATCCAATATTAATAAATACAATTGCAAGCAGGGTAGAAGCAAGTTAGAGCAAGTCTTTTGATCCATTTGTCTTCTCCTTGTAATTCCCCCATTCTTATTTGAATCCATTTTTTACCCCTTCACTTAAAAGTTAGTCCTGCTTAGAAAAACAACTTATATTTCACTTACAGATTAGACCATCTCTTCAGACCTCTAAACACTCACGTTGCTCCACTTTCATTTCTGTGGTATTCATGCATACTTTATGAGGGGGAAGCACAAAGCGTGCTCTGCTAGAGAATGAGTGTGGTTTCCTGAGGATGTAAAAGGACACCTCTCTGTTATGCACTGCAGAACAGGGAACAGAGGGGAAAATGAGCTATAAAGGAGGAATTTTTGTGTCACATAAATATCTTCAATGAGATAAAAAATACATAGATGAAACATCTTCAAACTCCTATAATATTAGGGCTATAGTTCTAGGTGTGGATGTGTGTAATGTGTACAATGTCAGGGTTTGGTTTAAAATGCCTATTTTAGGCAATCTCCTTTCCTTTAATTTTATTTTGATGATCTTGCAATTGAAAAACATTCCAATGACCATACAAAAGATGCTTTGTTTTACCCTAAGTAAGAAGTCTTTTAAATGCTAACTATTGCTTATGTTTGTACCATAACAAAGAACTAACTCTCTTCACTTTGTATCATATGGATAAAACTACTTGAAGCTTCTAAATCAGTAAAGAAGAGTTCTTCACTTTAAGCAACAAAGTTTATTTTATATTTCCATTTCTTCCCAGAACCTAGCAAAATATGATAAAGAAAAATATAGATTTAAATGAATAAATAAGTGATTGAATGCATGGGAGAGAATGCAGATTTGTTACCTTCATTTGTACATGTGTATTGGGATGGGAAAGGTAAGGCTAAGAACATGACTCAAAAAAATCAGCTTGATTATAGGCATAGTCTATATTTTATAGTTTATATAGTCACAACTATAAAATATTCCTTATTTTTTAAGAGATAGAGAGGGCTAAACAGAGCTTTCCTTCCCCACCATTCAGTTCAATTCAATTCAGTACAATTCCATTCAAGACAATTCCAGTCAATTCATTTTGAACCAATTTAATTCTTTTCTGAAACTCAAAAGATAGTAGGAGGCAATAACTTTCCTGGGATTCAATGACAGTTTGCCTCTATCATTAAGGACCTACAACATATATGCTGCAAGGTAAAAACAATTATTTTCTCATCAATACCTGACTATAACAATAAATCCAATGTGAAACAACATTTAGTTTAATTAGGAAGATCTCCTTTGGAATCCTATTCACAGTGGCTTGGGATCATAGGATTTAAGGCAATGTGATACAATACATTAGAAAAATCACTGGATTTGGAGTCCAAAGAATTCAGTCCAAACCCCAACTATGCCACTTTATTACTTGAGTGATGTTGGGCAAAGTAATTAATCTCTCTGAACCTCAATGTCCTCATCTATAAAATCAGGGGATGCTGAAATAGATAACATCTAATATCTTGTTGAACTTTAAATGTATGATCATATGATCCTATTATTTAGAATTGGACCAACTTATCATTTTATAGATTATGAAAGTCCAAGTGAAGGAATGACTCAACATAGGTAATATGAATCAGAGCCAGAATTTGACCGTAGGTCTTCTATCTCAATAATCAGTGTACTTTTCACTTCCTAAACTCAAGTTACTAAAATATCAGAAATGCCTCAATATAAATTGGATTCATAAAGCTATCCAAAAGCCTAGACCTTAAGGAAAACTTAGGAAGACTCCAGTAGAGTTTCAATAATATATTCACTTCAGTTTGATCAGATTCAATTCAATTATGTTCAAGACTTAAAGAAATAAAAGCAAAAATGAAAAAAAAATACTTGCCTTCAAGGAACCTACAGGGAAGATAAAGAATGTCTATAATTGAATGAATGCTAGTCTTTTCACTAGTATATATTGTAAATGAGTACTTGAGGGAATAACTAGCACCTTCACAAAATCTGGAACAATTACATGAGATACCATCATTCCTATCTGCCCAATTTAAATTTTTATTGTAAATGGCAATTTGATTTCAAATTTATTGACAGTTGTCAATATTAGAAATCTTATGCTAATTTGAAACTATGACCAAAGGGCAATCAAATTATGCTTATCCTTTGATCCAACAATACCACTACTAGGTCTGCATCCTAAAGAGATAAAAAAATAAAAAGGGAAAAGGACCTATTTGTACAAAAATATTTATAGTAGCTCATTTTTGTGGTGGCAAAGAATGGGAAATCAAGGGGATGCCAGTCAATAGGAGAATGGCTGAACAAGTGATATATGATAGTAATGGAACATTATTATTAAAAGAAATGACGATTAGGATGATTTAAGAAAAGCCTGGAAAGACTTAAACAAACTGCAAACTAAAATGAGCAGAACCAGGAGAATGTTGTACACAATAACAGCAATATTTTACAGTGATCAGCTGTGAATGACTTAGCTATTCTCAGCAAGACAGTGATCCAAGACAATTCCAAAAGACTCGTGATAAAAAATGTTATCCACCTCCAGAGAAAGAACTGATGGAGTCCGGATTGATGCATACTATTTTTCACTTTTTTTTTATCCATTTTTTTGTTGTTTGTTTCTTTGTTTTGCTCTATTCCTTCTTTCACAACATGACTAATATGGTAATATGTTTTACATGATTGCACATATATAACCTATATCAGTTGCTTATCATCTTACAGAGGGCAGAGCTAAGAGAAGGATGGTGAAAATTAGAAGTAAATTTTTAAAAAACTTAAATGTTAAAAATTGTCTTTACATGTGATTAGGAAAAATAAAATATTATTTTAAAAAAGGAAGAAATTATGTGGTGTAAATTTTCTCAGTATCCAATGACACTCAATAAAATGATAATCATTAAAGCCATGTCTATATTTGATCATGGGATCTAGTTCTGATGGGGCAGCCAGATTTATTCTCATTGACTCATTGTGATTCATATTACAATAACAGTGCTTTGCACATCCATAATGCCATTTTTGCTGCTTGCAGACTCTTTTTTAAATAAATGTTTAAATTTTTACATGACTTACATTTCTTTCGGTACTCTTCCATCCCCCCTCTCTATTTCATATAACAAAGAATTATCTCATAGCAAAAAGTATTTTTAAGTAAAAGAAGAAAAGAAAAGGAAGGAGAGAAAAAAAATTAGTAAAATCAAGCAATGCATCAAAAAAAAAATCTTAACATGTTTACAGTTTTGCAGATCTGTGAATCTTCCAACTCTGTAAAGGAGTGAGGGAGTTGAAAAGGAGAGGTATTTTCTTTGGAGTCATACTTCTTTGTATTTCATTGCCAAGCATTCTTAATGTTCTGTAGTGTACAAGGTAGACCAAATCTTTTGGTATCACTTAAATCATCCATTTACATAACAGGTGATTTGGGCTTTATAAATAATCAAGTAACAAACACTTATTGAGTGCAAAGTGTAGTACCTCCCCTGGGGTCACTCTCTCAGCTCACACTACACTAGAATATGGAGTCTCCAGAAGATGTCTAAGTGCTGGTCCCATTAGAATCCTAGGGGTAAAGAGTTTATGGATTCTGATACTGTCATTCATGAGCCTCCATCAGGTGTATTCTTCCAAATACTGATTAATCAGCTGATATCAATTAACTCTTACATGCTAGTATAGCAAGGATATACATACAAAACGTGACTCCACCACTCTGGGAGTACTTTCCCCTGAGGAAAGCAGGCTCAAACTTAATGATGTTGGTATAAATTATTAGCAAGATGTAGATACACTCTCACTCTTAAGTGAACACAAGGGCCAGATAACTGTTTCCTCAAACTTGAAGTAAAATGATTGTGAGGTACCCATGTAAGAAACTTAAGGGATACATACTGGGCTCAGGAGTCCTTTTCTCCATTTGTAGAGTCTCCATCAGGTTTACTTCTAGGTGTGACATAGTTGATGGATGAATCACTCAGTCAGCTAGATTACCTTTTTGGAGGACACTCCTATGTCAATCTACTTCTGAACTTGGTCAAACAGGTGATTCCACAGTACCGACTCTTCACACAACTATTGTTGTTATACTGGCCTCTGCTACCAAATCCAGTTTCTGAGGACACCTCTGATGGCTTTTCTAACCTTTCAAAGATAAAAACATCATAACCTGCACCTTTCCCTCTCTGGATGCTCATTCACTTAAAACCAGGGTGGGGAACCTATGACCCCAAGGCTGCATGTGCCTTTCTAGGTCCTTGGGTGAGATTTTTTTTGACTGAGTCCAAATTTTACAGAACAAATCCTTTTATTAAGGAGATTTGTTCAATGAAGTTTGGATTCAGTCAAAGGGCTGCACTTGAGGACCTAGAGGGTCACATGTGTCCTTGAGACCACAGGTTTAAAAGAAGGTACATATCTATCCTTTTGTATATGAGCACACTTCTGGATCCATCATTAGTCTTTCTGACTCTGAGACCAATTGAAAACTCTTTGTCACCACAGAGCACTAGCCCTTCCATCACTGATGGCCAGAAGAAGGCTCATCAATCTCTGCGTTAGTTTTAGATCAGCAGGGAATATTGTGCATACTTCTAGGACTGGGTCTAGAACTGACCATCCTATTATACTAGTATACATATAAAACTTTGCAGCTATAGGGTATATAATGAGAAAACTGAATCCCTGACCTCAAGGACTATGTTATCTACGTGAAACAAGATATAACACACATTCATGTGTGCATGTATGCATGTATATGTGTACACACACACATATATATGTATATGTATATATATATGTATATATATACATGTACATATATATGTTTGTATTTATACCTAAATAAAACCTACATATACATATAGAGAGAACACATATGTAGGTATATAGGTACATAGGCATATGTATATGCTGTCTATATCTGTGTGTGTGTGTGTGTGTGTGTATGATTGTATAGTGATTGAAGGCAGAATGTGTTGATTATCTAATCAATGAGTGGTCTTGATGGTAAGTCCAGCAGAAGTTCAGAGAAAGAGGTCACTGTGGGTTGAAATGTTCAGGAAAAGATTCACAGAAGTAGGACTTTAGCCACACCTTAAAGAGGAGTAGGATTTATGTAAGTGAGAGGGATATTCCAGGAAAGTGAAACAAAGGGAGCAAAAAAGTCACAATATCCCTAATATGTATATGTTTGGGAACACAATTCTTTCAGTAATGGAAGCAAGGGTGTGGCCAAGATTAGAAGAAAAGCATAAAACTGGGGAAATATTTTATATGAAGTTTCTCTGATAAAGAGTACATTTATCAAATATATAGAGAACTGACTCAAATCTATAAGAATACAAGTCATTCCCCAACTGACAAATGGTCAAAACAGGCAGTTTTCAAATGAAGAAATCAAAACTATCTATACTTGTATAAAAATGCTCTAAATGACCACTGATTAGACAAATGGAAATTAAAACAACTCTGAGGTACCACCTCACACCTACCAGATTGGCTAAAATGGTAGAAGGGGAAAATGACAAATGTTGGAGAGGATGTGGAAAAATTTGGACATTAATACATTGTTGGTAGAGTTGTGAACTGATCCAAACATTTTGGAGACCAATCTGGAATCATGACCAAAGACTTATAAAATTGTGTATACCTTTTGACTCAGCAATATCACTATTAGATCTGTTTCCCAAGGTGATCATGGAAAAAGGAAAAGAACCTATATGTTCTAAAATAATTATAACAGCTCTTTTTTATTGTGGCAAATAACTGGAAATTGAAGGAATCCTCATCAATTGGGGAATGGCCGAATAAGTTGTAGTATGTGATCGTGATGGAATACTATTGTATGGGCAGGAGGGATTGATGAGCAAGGGGGTTTCAGAAAAACCTGGAAAGACTTGAAATAAACTGATGCAAAGTGAAATGAGCAGAACCAGGAGAACATTGTACACAGTAACAGCAATATTATATGATGATCAACTGTCCATGACTTAATTATTATCAGCAATAAAATGATCCAAGACAATTTCTTTTTTTAATTAATTTTTAGCTCTCAACAATCACTTCCATAAGCTTTTGAATTTTAAATTTGCTCCCCCTCTCTTCCCACCTCCCTCCCCAAGATATCATACAATCTGATATAGGCTCTACATATACATTCCTATTAAACATATTTTCACATTAGTCATGTTGTAAAGAAGAATTGGAACCAAAGGAGGAACCACAAGAAAGAAGAAATAAAGCAGAAGGGGAAAAAAAAACAAATAGTATGCTTCGATCTGCATTCCAACTCCATAGTTCTTTCTCTGGATGTGGATAGCATTTTCCTTCCCGAGTCTTCTGGAGATGTCTTAGATCCTCGTAATGCTGAGAAGGGTTCAGTTTAACATTCTTAGTCATTGCATAACATGGCTGCTATTGTGTACAAAGTCCTCTTGGTTCTGCTCACTTCACTCAGCATCAGACCATATAAGTCTTCCCAGGTTTTTCTGAAGTCAGCCTGTTCATCATTTCTTATAGCACAATAGTATTCCATTATATTCATATACAACAACTCGTTCAGCCATTCCCCAGTTGATGGGCATCCCCTCAACTTCCAATTCTTTGCCACCACAGAAAGAGCTGCTATAAATATTTTTGTATATGTGGGCCCTTTTCTCATTTTTATGATCTCTTCGCGATATAGCCTAAGGAGTGCTATTGCTGGGTCACAAGGATATGACAATTTTATAGACCTTTGGGCATAGTTTCAAATTACTCTCCAAAATGATTGGATCAGTTCACAACTCCACCAACAATGCATTAGTGTTCCAGTTTTCCCACATCTTCTCCAACATTTCTCATTTTCCTGTTTTGTCATGTTAGTGAAATTGTGTGTGATGTGGTACCTCAGAGTTGTTTTGATTTGCATTTCTCTAATCAATAGTGATCAACAGTGATTTGAAGCATTTTTTCATATGACTATAGATGGCTTTAATTTCTTCATCTGAGAACTACCTGTTCATATCCTTTGGCCATTTATCAACTGGGAAATGACTTGTATTCTTATAAATTTGACTTAGTTTTCTATGTATTTTAGAAATAAGGTCCTTATCAGAGAGACTGGTTGTAAAAATTCTTTCCAGTTTTCCTTCCTCTAATCTAGTTGCGTTGGCTTTGTTTATGCAAAAACCTTTCAATTTAATGTAATCAAAATTACCCATTTTGTATTTCATAATGTTCTCTGTCTCTTGTTTGGTCATAAATACTTCTGTTCTCCATAAATCTGACAGGTAAACTATTCCTTGTTCCCCCAGTTTGCTTATGGTATGAGCCTTTATATATAAATTATGAACCAATTTTGACTTATTTTGGTATAGGGTGTAAGGTTTTGGTCTATGCCTAGTTTCTGCCATACTCTTTTGCAGTTTTCCCATAAGTTTTTGTCAAATAGTGAGTTCTTATCCCAGAATCTGGGGTCTTTGGGTTTGTCAAACAGTAGATTACTATGGTCATTGACTACTGTAACTTACATACCTAAGCTATTCCACTGATCCACTACTCTATTTCTTAGCCAGTACCAAGTAGTTTTGATGATTGCTGCTTTATAATACAATTTAATATCTGGAATGGCTAGTCCACCTTCCCTAGAATTTTTCATTAGTTCCCTTGATATTCTGAATCTTTTTTCTTCCAAATGAATCTTATCATTTCTTAGCTCTATAAAATAATTTTTGGTAGTTTGATTGGTATCAAACCAAATAAGTAAATTAGTTTAGGTGGAATTGTCATTTTTATTAGATTAGCTCAGCCTACCCATGAGGAACTGATGTTTTTCCAGTTATTTAGATAAGACTTTATTTGTGTGCAAAGTGTTTTGTAATTGTGTTCATATGGTTCCTGGGCTTGTTTTGGTAGATAGACTCCTAAATATTTTATAATATCTACAGTAACTTTAAATGGAATTTCTGTTTCTATCCATTGCTGTTGGGCCTTGTTGCAAATATATAGAAATGCTGATGATTATGTGGATTTTTTTTTATAGCCTGCAACTTTGCTAAAGTTGTTTATTATTTCAAGTCATTTTTTACTTGATTCTCAGGATTCTCTAAGTATATCATCATATTATCTGCAAAGAGTGATAGCTTTGTTTCTTCATTGCCTATTCTAATACATTCAATTTCTTTTTCTTCTCTTATTGATAAAGCTAACATTTGAGCAGCTCTGGTGATAATGGACATCCTTCTTTCACCCTCGATCTTATTGGACATGCTTCTAGTTTATCCCCATTACATATAATCCTTGCTGATGGTTTTAGGTAGATTCTCCTTATCATTTTAAGGAAGACTCCATTTATACCTATGCTCTCTAGTGTTTTTAATAGGAATGGGTGTTGTGTTTTGTCAAAACCTTTTTCAGCATCTATTGAGATAATCATGTTTCTGTTAGTTTTGTTGTTGATGCAGTCAGTTATGCTGATAGCTTTCCTAATAATTGAACCAGCTTTGCATTCCTGGTATAAATCCTACCTGGTTGTAGTGTGCTATTCTGATGATAAGTTGCTGTAATCTATTTGCTAATATTTTATTTAAAATTTATGCATCTATATTCATTAGGGAAATTGGTTTATAACTTTCTCTGTGTTGACTCTTCCTGGTTTAGGTATCAGCACCATATTTGTATCTTAAAAGAATTTGGTAAGATTCCTTCTTTGCCTATTTTCTCAAATAGTCTATATAGTATTGGAATTAATTGTTCTTTAAATGTTTGAGAGAATTCGCTTGTAAATACACCTGGCCCTGGAGATTTTTTTCTAGAGAGTTCCTTGATGGCTTGTTCCATTTCTTTTTCTGGGGTCATTTAAGTATTTAACCTCCTCTTCTATTAAGCTGGGCAATTCATATTTTTGTAAATATTCATCCATTTCATTAAGATTGTCAAATTTATTAACATACAGTTGGGCAAAATAGTTCCTAATTGTTATTTTAATTTATTCTTCATTGGTGGTGAATTCACCCTTTTCATTTTTGATTTTCTTCTTTCTTTTTTTAATTAAATTAAGGTTTATCTGTTTTTATTGTTTTTTCATAAAACCAGGTCTTAGTTTTATTTATTAGTTCAATAGTTTTGTTAATTTCAATTTTATTAATCTCTTCTTTTATTTTCAGTATTTCTAATTTGGTGTTTAATTGGGGATTTTTAATTTGTTCTTTTTCAAGTTTTTTGTTGTTGTTGTTGCATGCCCAATCCAGTGATATCCTCTTTCTCTATTTTATTCATGTAAGCATTTAGAAATATAAAACTTGCCCTAAGAGCTGCTTTCTCTGAATCCTGTAGGTTTTGCTATGTTGTCTCATTATTGTTATTCTTTTGGATGAAGTTATTGATTGTTCTTATGATTTGTTGTTTGACCCATTTATTTTTTATGACTACATTTTTAGTTTCCAATTACTTTTAATCTATCTTTACATGGCCCCTTATTGTACATAATTTTTATTGTATCATGATCTGAAAAGGATTCATTTAATATTTCTGCCTTTCTGTATTGCATTGTGAGGTTTTTATGCCCTAGTACATTGTCAGTTTTTGTGTATGTGCCATGTACTGCTGAGAAAAAAGTATATTCCTTTCTATCCCCATTCAGTTTTCTCCAGAGGTTTATCATACCTAACTTTTCTGATGTTTGATTCACCTCCTGGACTTCTTTCTTGTTTATTTTGTGAATAGATTTATCTAGTTCAAAGAGGGGAAGGTTGAAGTCCTCCACTAGTTTTGCTGTCAATTTCTTCCTGTAACTCCCCGAACTATTCCTCCAAGAATTTAGATGCTATACCACTTGGTGCATATGTATATTTAGTAATGATATTACCTCATTGTCTGTGGTGCCTTTTAGCAGCATGTGGTTTCTTTCCTTATCTCTTTTAGTAAGATCTATTTTTGCTTTTGCTTTGTCCGAGATCAGGATTGCTACTATTGCTTTTTTTTTTAACTTCAGCTGAAGCATGATATATTCTACTCCAGCCTTTTAATTTTATCCTGTGTGTATCCCTCTGTTTCAAATGTGTTTCTTATAAACAACATATTGTAGGATTGTGGTTTTTATACCATTCTGCTATCTGTTTCCATTTTATGGGAGAGTTCATCCCATTCACATTCACAGTTAGAATTACTATCTGTGTCTTTCTCTCCATCCTATTCTGCTACCCCATTTATACTTTTCTTTGTCCTTTCTCCCCTTCCCTTCTCACTAGTGTTTTCCTTTTGACCACCACTTCCCTCAGTCCACTCTCTCTTTTATTAGCCCCCTCCCTTTTCTTCCTCTTTACACTTACTAGTATTTTTTTTCTTTTTCTTTTCTGTTTTTTTTTTGATTCAAAATTTATTGAAGAAAACTATTTCATACATCAAGAAAGAAGGGGACTGGCCCCTAGGAGTACCTGGGGAGAGTAAAATGGAAGAAACCCCTGGAATTAATCAGGGGTCACTTGTAGAATTCATGTTCTTACTGGTCCTTCATAATGACTGTTTTATATGCCTTCTCAAAATCTTTGGCCAGCACAATGTATCAATTCTTATGAACAGCTAATATTCTACTCTCCTGACAGATAGAATTAATATCAACTCCAGAAATCTTATGTGGGTGGGTGACATAATTTTCCACCTCCTCTGAGAAGTTCATCTTGCTGGTGATAGTAGAAAAATTAATCTTTTCTGTTGATGGTCAGGCAATAGAAACTCAATCTTATAGTAAAGCTGGCCAGGCCTGAGTAAGGCAGGATCCAGTGTGTCTGCTAGGTTTGTGGCCATGATAACCTTGACATCGACATTCTGGTCAAATCCATCTACCTGATTCAAAAGTTCAAGCAGGATCCTCTGAACCTCCTGGAAAGCCCCAGTTTGGGCATCAGATAGCTTGATAACAATGACATCAGTCTTATTGATGAAAATGATGGCAGGTGCATTCTCTTTGGCCAAGTGGAAAACATCCCAAACTTTTCGAGGTCTCTCACCTAGGTACTTCTGCACAAATTCTGAAGCCACAACCCTGATAAATGCAGCTGCTGTGTGATAGGCCACAGCCTTTGCCAACATAGTCTTTTCACAGCTGGGGGGCCTGTACATGAGAACCCCTCATGGTAAATCAATTCCAATCTGTTTATAGAGCTTGAAGTGGATCAGTGGGAGTTCCACAACCTCCCTTACCTCCTACTTCCGAATATCCATGCCACCAATACCAGCATACATGACACCAGTCAGCATCATGATGCAGCTGTCAGCTTCTGGGGGCAGAATGTCCACCAGAGTATTGCTGTGTTTGTCGAGGACCACAGAAGCATTAGGATGTTATTTTCTGGATTTTCAGAGGTCAGTAAGAGAAGGTGAGAGCAGCTTACTTCTTACTCTGCCATCTTGGTTCCTGGAAGCAGAACTCTAAGACAGTTTCTAAGGTCCTATGATGAAAATGGCTGTCCACCTCCAGAGAAAGAACTGATGGCCTGAATACATATCAAAGCATATTTTGTAACTTTCTTTTTTTTCTTTCTTTTTTTTTTGTTCTGTGTTTTCTTTCACAATGTGGCTAATATGGAAATGTGTTTTGCATGATCGCACATGTATAGTGTGAATCAAATTGCCTTCTAAGGGGGGGGAGAAGAGAAGAAGTGAGGGAGAGAATTTGGAACTCAAAAGTGAAAAAAAAAAGGATGTTAAAATTGATTTATATGTAATTAGAAAATATACATACATGTATATATTTTTTAAATTATCAAGACATCAAAAATAATAGAACCAAGGAATAATGTAAGGTATTCAGCTATAGTACAGTTTCACAGAGCAACAGTGGAGTAGTATAGTAAAGAAGAGACTGAATTGGGGGAATTGTTGGGGTAAGGTCGGAAAGATAGTTTAGAGACAATTTCTGTAAGGCCCTTAATGCAAGGTTATAGACTAGCTTGTGTACTGTACCCAGTGGAAAATCACTGAAGTTATTAGAGCAGATATGATTATGGCCAGATTATTGAGAATTGAGGATTGAAGAGGCAGTGTAGGATACTGGCTAGAGAGTCATCCTAGTCCCACATAAGAAATAAACTAGCTGTATTACAGTGACCAAGTTACCCAACTTCTCAGTGTTGTAGGCAGCTAAGGCTATAAATTACAATGCAGCTGTCAACTATGTTGGTTACAGGAGATTCCTTACTAGTTTTCTATACTGTTATCCTGGATCTGTCATTCTATCCCCCCAAATAAAAAAAAAACAGTTAAAAAAGAGTGAATGGGTGGTAAAGTTGCTGGTATGGACTTCATTTTAGAGAAGTTTTATTCAAATAATGTTTCAGGATCAGTAATCTGGTTATTATGGAAGTGTTTGTGTAGAATAGTTGGGAGGAGCTATGGCACTGAACATTTAGGAAGGACATCTGGGAAGCTATTACAATAGGTATGGTATGAGTTTATAAAGGAACAAACTGGATGGTCAAAGTGGAAGTGGAAAAGAAGGAAAAGACAGATATAAGAGAAATTTCAAAGGAAGAATTCATAGAATTTGGAGAATTCTTAGAACTTACATTTGAGACTGACGAAAACAGAGAAATCAAAGGTAGATATGATATTTTGAGCCTAAATGCCTCGTAGTCTTATAAGACTGTTGGGATAAGCAAGAAGGTTAGGAAAAGAAGGTGGTTTAAGAAGTAAAATAAGAAAGCTGGTTTTATATATGTTGAATTTGAATTCTCTAATGATGAAGTATATCCAGAAGCTAAAGATATGGGAATAAAGTTCAGGAGAGAGTATGACAAGAAATGGCTTTGGAATGCATTTTGCAAGGGTTATAATTAAAGAATTAAAGTAATGAGGATTGATGAGAACAAAGCAATAATCATCAAAATTATTGAGTACTGATTAAAAAATTTAAAAAGTTAATCAATGTAAATGGTTAGGTAAGCATCTGATAGGCATGATTTGAAAGCAACCAAACATAATCACCTAATGCTCAATAAATCCAAAGTTCCAACTACGAGAGTAAGGACTCTGATAAAAAATTGTTGGTAAGACTAGAAAGCAGTAGATGGAAATTAGGAATAGATGCAGGGGAGGGATTTTAAGCTAAAAAATAGATGTAGGTAATTATAAAAGAAGAAATTTATTATTTCTATTACATAAAATTGAAAAGCTTTTTCATAAACAAAATCAATGCACCTAAAAGAAGAAGAGAAACTGTTAAATGAGGAGAAATCTTCATAACAGGTATCTCTGATAAAGGTCTAATTAGACATTAGTAATTCCCCAATAGATAAGTAGTTTTAAAGGGTATGAACAGGTAGTTTTTCCACAGAAAAATTCAAGCTATCAGCAATTACATGAAAGCATGCCAGAAATCATTAATAATAAAGAGAATAAAAATTAAAACAAATCTGAGACATCAGATTAACAAAGATGGCAAAAGATTAAAATGGTAAGTATTGGAGGGACTTTGGGAAGATAGGCAAATTTTTGGTGGAGATGCGAATTAGTCCAATTGTTTCAGAAAAATAAAATCATACTTTAAGAAATCACTAAACCATAGGTACCATTTGGCCAGGTAGTACAATTAGTAAGCATTTAACCCAAAGAGATTAAAAACAGTCAAACAAAGGAACCTATCCATTCATTACTAGGTATTAAATATATTATATGCATGTGTGTGTGTGTGTATATGTGCATACACACTGTAGCATATATAGAAATATATGCTATATATACATACTATAGTGTATATAGATACATAGACATGTGTATATGTGTGTGGTAACCCAAAAAAAAAAATGGGAAAGAAAAGCACATGACCGTGATTGGAATATAGCAGAGGAAATTGTGGTATATCGGTGCCATAAGAAATGACAAATAAGATGAATTCAGAAAAACTTGGGAAGATTTATATGAATGATAGAGATTAAAGTAAACAGAACTCAGAGAAAAATGTGAAATGAGGCATATATTAACACATGTTCAGATATAACTAATGTGTCGATTTCTTTTGCTTGGCTATTTCTCACAAGAGTTGGTTGTGCCAAGGGGTGGGAAAGACTAAGAAAAAGAAATGATATTATTTTTAAAAGAACGTTAATGAAAATCTCTTTAAAAAAAAAAGAATAGATATTAGAAGGGAAAAAAGCTAAAGCCATAGAACAAAGAAGACTGAAATTTAGTGTAATTACATTTGTGGTGGAAGCATCAAAAAAGACAGATAGAGACAAGTTGGAGATGTAGGAAGAATTACTAGTTTGGTGTAATATCATGAAAAACATGGCTGAGGAAATTTCAAAAAAGGGGTAGATGAACCCACAGTGATTATGTGTATGTGTGTGTGTGTGTGTGTGTGTGTGTGTGTGTGCACGCACGCGCACATATATATGTGTTGTATGGAGAGACACAGACAGAAGGACACAGAGAGAAAGTAGTTTTTAAAAAAATGAAAAGTCATGCATGCTTCCCACCCCTGTTCCCTTTAGATATGGGACCATAATATGATCAAATCACCTCTGCTGCTGTTCCTGATAAGGTTGTTTTGATCTTCTCCCCTATGTTCACCACTGCCCATGTGGGTAATTTTCTGGATCAAAATTTCTTTTCCTAGCCACCATTTCTCTAAGTACCTTGTTTTGCCTATTAGAATATGCATTCCTTGATGGCAGGGTCTCTCCTTTGCTTTTCTATTTGTATCCCAAACAGTGCTTGACATTTATGCGTTCATTTATTCATTCAAAACTAAACAAAGTTTATTGGATCTGGCAGTTAGAAGGACCTGAGCAGCTTTTAAGAGTTCAGTTTTAGTAGAATGACCAAGGTGCATATCAGATTATAAGGAGTGGGTGATTAACACAAAGTAGAGGCGGGGGGGGGGGGGGGGGGGGGGGGGGGGTACACTTCTAATTGAAGAAATCTGGCAGTTCAAGTAAGCATAATCATAGCTAGAGGAGACACTGGGCTCATGCAAATTATTATTATTATTGATGTTTCTTCAGAAATTAGAGATACTTGTACATTTTTGGAGGATGAAAGGAACTAGGGGGAAAAATTGTTGAAGATGCTAGAGGTATGATAATCAAAGGGGTATAACCCTAAAGGACTCAGGAGGAAATGGGCCAAAATGTAAAGTTGGAGAGATTAGCCTTGAAAACAAGGACTCCTCTGTCTCTAATACCAGAAGGAAAAGAAAGGGAATGAATGAACATAGATATTTTAATGTGGAGAGGAGGGTGGTCTCCCTATGTGATGCTGAACAAAGTAAACTATGAATTAAAGTTATCTTAAAAATCAAGATGGAAAGTGTTTGAAACTAAAGGAACTAGAGAAGGGCCATAACTTCTGTTGGTAGTACAATATATCCAGGAGAATAACAATTTGTTCCTATAGGATGGTGAATCCTTTTATTTGTTGATTTATTTATTTACTTACTTATTTAGATGGATTTAAATTGAACTACAGTGAAATGTCATCTAATGGTATGTATGACTATTAACACTTTTCCCTGATAGCATTTGTATTTACATGCTGTATACTCCTTACAACCATGCTTAGCATGGAACATTATAAAATATAGCAAGTTCACACATAATACTCATGTATACATACTTTAGTATTACTTGCCAATATTTAGAATTTCTGCTGTTTCTATAATCCACCACTCAAGAATACTTTTAATAGCGCACTAATTTCAAATAGTGATGATACTTAAACTTTATTTTCTGAGGTTTGTTTGCAATGCTGTGCCCTGCTGGAAACAATGATTTTGCTAAGAAAAATTATTGCTAGAAAAAATTTAAAAATAAATTTTCATAAAAAAGAGAACATATTATTGATAAATACATCTAAGTTTGTAGATTGGTTATTTCTCAGAGGTTATTTGGGGTCATAATTGTAAATCTCATTACCTTGCTTGAAGGAGGTCTCTTTCATTATTATGGTGCTGAGGTCCATATCCCTGAAGCTAATTGCAAGGTATAGCTGCAGAGTTCTAATTGTTTGCCATCAAAATAGCTGTGTAAGCTTGATTAACAGTGTTGAGCAACATTCATAATAGTCCAAGCCTGGTCCTGCATAAAATAGAAACTGGGAAAAATCAATAAGATTTAATAAGATCAGGAACAATCACTTACAATAGTACATCAATCACACAAAGTAATAGGTGCAGGATTTGATAGGGTCCTGAACTGCCTGAGAGATTCATAACCAGTACTCGTTAATGATTTGTTCATTTGCATTTTATCAATCCAGCTACAGCTGACAAGCAGAAGGAGCAGTAAGGAAATATGTTGACTTAAACTCATCAGCTTTGCAATTAAAAAAATAACAGATAATAGTAAATGTCTTGTCATATGGAAATCAGGTGTTGCAAAGATGTAGGCAGTCGCCTGCTCTTTACCATAAGCCTCTGTTAGATTTACAGAATACAGTGGCTAATGGTGTCCCTGTGGTCACCAGAAAGCTTCATCAGGTTAGAGAGAATGTACAAGAGAATATAAATTTTGCACCCCCAAGTTCCGTGATTGCATAATAATATTTAACATGTGATGTGCAGATTCCCTTGTCTTTATCCTTTTGAAATAAATGAAGCCCTTGGCTATGCCTTAGGCAAAACTCATATCAAATGCTAAAACAGTCTTAATGAGGTGGCTTTCTGGTGATTATTGCTTATCATTAAATCCTTTTTCAGCTGATTTTATGACTTTATAAAGTAATCATGCTGTATTTACTATCTGCATTTAAAAAATAAATCTTTTGGAGAGGAAAAGAAATGGATCAAATAAAATTGTGTAAACAAATTTCTGGTTCTGAATAAGTGCTATTCAAGAATATGAAATAACAGAATTAATTCCCCTGTAAACATGGAAGGCATAATGAAAAGCTTCAGCTATGTCTAGAAGTCAGATGGATCCTGCTAAGGGAAATTCACACAGGTATCTTAGATTTTCTATAAAGAGAATGATATGAATGGTGAGTAAAATGTCAGAACCTGGTGGTTGTTCCATCTAAAATGTGGATTAATTAGCCTCTGTTCCAAACTACCATAAACAACATATTCCCTCAAAGAAAAAGCAGACTTCAGCCACTGTGGAGCTTTTTTAAATAAGTGACTCCTAAAAGAAACAATTCATTTGATTTAAAACAAGGTGTAGATAAAAGCACATTATAGAAAAATTGATGACTTTGGTTTAAAATAATGTTGGTAATAATTAAAGCTCACAATTATTAATGTATATGTATATGTATGCACATAGCAATGCATATATACATACATATACACATGCACATATGCATATGTTTATATTCACATTATGCATGTTTACATGTAATGAGTATATGTATAACATAATGCATGCATACATAATGTATGGTACATGCATACTTTATCTACTCTCTCCATGCATTTCTCCATATATTGGCATTGGTGATCCCCCTTGTCTGGAATGCATTCCCTTACCATCTCCACTTCTTGGAATCCCTGCTTTTCTTTGAGACTCAGTTCAAGGGTCATTTTCTGGGTGAGGTTCTTCCTGGTCTCCCCTGGTACTTTCCTCTTTTCAAGTTACCTAGTACCTGTTTTATATGTGTTCTGCATATATATATACATTTATGTGCATGTGATCTTTCCCATAAGAATTGTAATATAAGCTTTTTAAAGACAAGGACTGTTTCATTTGAATGACTTAATATTCCCAGAGTCTAGGATAGTGCCAGCACATAGTGGGCACTTAATAAATGCTCACTTGCTTGATTGATTGATTGAAATTCCTTTCTAGCCTTCTTTCACCTCACTTCCCTGGAATCTCTTCTGCATTCCAGACGAAAGAGGGCTTTTAGTAATTCCATTACCCAGATATTCCATATCTTATCACTTTCCCACAAGCTATCATTGATTTGTTTTTGTATCTCCAGCTTAAGAAATGCTTATTTCTTGTAGGAGTCACCTACTTATTGTTATTACTTTTATTATTATAATTATTATCTGTTTTACAGATGAGGGAATAAGGACTCACTTAGGATGGGAGATTTCTTGGGCTTGTTTGCCTAGTAGGTGTCAGTGCTGCAACTTGAGCCAAGGACCGATGACTCCAAGTTCAGGTTATGTGCCACTATACCATGCCCCTCTCTCAAACTACATTGCTTTTGTTATATTCCTAGCACATGGGGCACACTGAAGAAACAGAGTTGATGTCTAGCGTAGCTTTATTGATTTACTGAGTGAAATGAAATGCTCTGAAGACAGAAGGGGAGGGTAAAGGAAAGAAGAGTAGATCACACACATTCCTTTCACACATACCTCTTCACTCCTTCAGGCTCTTTTCTCTCTTTGAGTGTTTAGGTTCTGTGAATGGTTTGGGCATTTAGATGAGTTTTGCTTAGGTAACAATTATTATTTGGTAAAAAGACCAAATAACCCATAAAGGACTCAGTTCAATGATTTTCACCCACAAGACAAACAAACAGCACATAGCTGAGTTATTTTATTTTGGGAAAGTGAAAAAGTGGTTCTACCATGGACAAGAAACAAAGGAAATCTATGCTGTATAGGGTTAATCACTATAAGGCTTTCTCTGTAACAGATTACACAGATTATGGAAATAACTTTATATCCAGAACTGATCTTTCTGATGACATTTGTTTGAAAGGGCTTTTAATTGTTTGGTAGAGATTGTAGATTTTCTTACACAAAAGGGTGTGTGTGTGTGTATACACTGAAGGGTGTTCAGTCTAGAAGTTAGTGGTATAGGATAGGCATCACTTCTCTGTGTAGTCTAAGACAGTTTTTCAGGGACAAAGAAGTTCAAGGAAAAGGGGATTACATTTATTGTTTTCTTTTGTTTTATTCCTTTAGTTAATAAGCCTGCTCTGTTCAGTTGTTCCATAAGCCTCATTGCTTGCAAGAGTAGTATTGAGGTATAGAGCAAGCAACAGAAAGAGCAAGGCTTAGAGAGACGAGCCAAATTCTGATACTCACGAAGGGCTGAACTCAGTGTAGGGATGGAGGGATTAATGTGTTAGTGAAAAGGAACACAAAGACTGAATCTGGACCATGTGAGCTCAGCTCTCAGGTCCTCAATGATGTGTTATGCCTATATTTATTTTAAAACCCATTTAAAATATTTTTCATTTTTAAATCACCAACATTTCCCAGAGTTATCATTCACCCTGTATCTCATGGGAAATCATCCCTTCTAAGAAAACACAAATTTAAAGGAGGAAAAGCATTTGGCAAAACGTAACCAATGCATTAAAAAACAAAGCAAAATGAAACAAAACAAGAAAAAGTTTGATGTTATATGCATTGTTCCACACTCAAAGTTCTCCATGTCTTAAGAAAAGGGTAAGATACCTCATTATATCTTTTCCTTGGAGTCATCTTCATTATAGTTTCTCAATATCCAGTTTCCATTATTTCATTGTTGTTTCTTTCTATTTATATTTTTGTATTCATTGTAAATATTGTTTTACTGGTTCTGCTTATTTCATTTTGCATTGATTCAGACAGATCTTCCCATTCTACTCTGTATTCATCATATGTATAATTTCTTAGATAATAGTACTAGATCATCATATTTATGTTCCACAGTTTATTTTTATTCCGTGGTCAAAAAGCACATATTTTGTTTCCATTTTCCTTTCTACCACAAAAGTGATGCTGCAAATACTATTTTGTAATTTATGAGGTTTTTCTGTGTGCCATTTACTTCCTTGGTATATTTGAATAACAGTAGGTTGTGTGGATTATGTGGATTGATATTTTAGTTCTTCACCGTAATTCCATATTGATTTTCAGAATAGTTGGACTAATTTGTTCAGGGCAGCTAGATGATACAATGGATAGAGTGTCAGGCCTGGGGTCAGGAAGACTTATCTTCCTGAGTTCAAATCTGGCCCCAGACACTTAGTGGCTGTGTGACCTTGGGCAAGTCACTTAACCCTATTTGCCTCAGTTTCTTCATCTGTAAACTGAGCTGGAGAAGGAAATGGCAAATCACTCTGGTATCCTTGCCAAGACAACTTCAAATGGGGCTCACAAAGAGTTGGACATGACTAAAATTACTTAATAATTGAAACAACAAAAACAATTCATAACTCTACCAAAAGTACTTTAGTATATCTATCTTTTCACATCTCCATGAACAAATTCTATTTTCACTTATCCAGTATGCTGGATGTTTAATTTGTATTTCATTATTGTTTTGACTTGGATTTCTTATTAGTGATTCGCTATATTATTTCATGTATTTGAAGAATATATGAGAATATATACTTTCATGTGTTTGGAGTAATCATATTGATAGTTGCAGTTCTTTGGAGAACTATTTGCTCATTCTTTTTACTATTTACTATTATGGAATGGCTTTTGATCCTATATGTTTTGTTATTTGCCAATATATCTCGGATATCAGACTCTTAGAGATTTTTGGTACAAAGATTTTTCCCCAACTGGTTGCTTTCCTGTTAATTTTGTCTGAGCAAAAACTTTTCAATTTCATGACATCATGAAATACCTATGTTATATTTTGTGAGCATTTCTTTCTTTGTCTGGTTACATCTATTTACTGTAAATGATGACTATTATTTCTCTTTTTCTTTCTTCTTTTATTTGTGAAATTGAGGTAAATATAAAAAACCTCCCAGAGTTGTTGTAAGTATCAAATTAGATAATAATTGTAACATGCTTAGCACAGTGCCTGGCACATAATAAGCATTATATAAATGTTAGCTATGGGGCAGCTAGGTGGTGCAGTGGATAGAGCACTGGCCCCAGAGTCAGGAGAACCTGAGTTCAAATCCAGCCTCAGACCCATAACACTTACTAGCTGTGTGACTCTGGGCAAGTCACTTAACCCAATTGCCTCACCGAAAGAAAGAAAGAAAGAAAGAAAGAAAGAAAGAAAGAAAGAAAGAAAGAAAGAAAGAAAGAAAGAAAGAAAGAAAGAAAGAAAGAAAGAAAGAAAGAAAGAAAGAAAGAAAGAAAGAAATTTATAATAACAAATAAATGTTAGATATTATTTTTAGTAGTAGTATATGTAAAGTGCTTTGAAAACTTCAAAGTGCTATGTAAATATTAACTATCATTTTTATTATTTCTGCTCTTGTTACAGTGCTCTAACATATTTGAAGAAAAGTTCTGTGGAGTAAAGATCTCTTTGATTAAAGATAGGGAAGTTGTTTATTCAGTTCACACATTTTCACATTTTCTACCCCTCCAAAACTTTGATTAAGTCTGATGGGATTTCAGTAGGAGACTACAAAGTCAGCAGCAGACTCAAACTCAAGCTGAAACTACCCATCTTCTACTCAGACATAGGAAACTATGACACTACCATTTCTAACTCTGCCCAAAGATAGCCTCACTTAGAATGGATCTTGGACTCCCTGGGAACAGTTCTGCCATCATTTGGATAAATTTCCACTGCTGTCTCTATTTGAATGCCTCTACTCCATACATACTACTTAGGATCTGGGCCCTCATGGGATCTTATGAAGTAACTCTTCTCCATCATATCATCTCTAATTGTACATGTAGTAAGCCATGTTGAATTTCTAAATAATTACTCTGGGGGCAGCTAGGTGGTACAGTGCATAGGGCACCGGTCCTAGATTCAGGAGGACCTGAGTTCAAATGCAACCTCAGACACATAACACTCACTAGCTGTGTGACCCTGGGCAAGTCACTTAACTCCACGGCCTAAAAACCAAAAACAAACAAAAAATTAAAAATAAAAATTTAAAAAAAAATTGCTCTGCAATGTACATATTCTCTTCCATAGGTACAAATGAACAAACCAGGAAATTAGTGGTTAATCTTATGTAACTCAATTCAGTTTTATATAAATTTACTCATAGGACAAGGTTTATTATTATTATTATTATTATTATTATTATTATTATTATTATTATTTTGTTTTGTTTCTATTTAGTTATTTCTTGTTCCTCATTACTATTCCCAATTTTGATTCAAAAACAGAGACATACACATATATAAATACATATACGTATGAATATATAAGCATCTTTCACTCAATAATTTTGATCATTGGATTTCTGATACTCCCATACCATCATCACCATCATCACCATTGCTAATATTTACATGGTGCTTCAAGATTTACAAAACTCTTTGCATATGTTCTCACTGGATCCTAACAACTCCGTGAGTTAAGTGCTATTATGCTCCTCATTTTTCAGATGAATAAACTGAAGTTTCAAGGCATTAAATGATTATATAGAATTTGAACTCAGGTCTAATCCTGGCCTCAAATCCTGTGTTCTATGCTACTTAGCAGCCTCCTACAAGAGGAGGAGGCTCAGATTCTGTACAGCCCATGTAGGCATCCACCCCAAATGTTTTTGCATCTTCCTTGCCACTGAACAGCTTCTCTTCACCTGCAACAACATTCTTCAGACAAGACCTCCAGAGATCATGCCCATCTTTTCTGGGAGTGTTAATTTACTCAGTTTCAGAACACTGACTTCCTGTATTGATAGTGTTACTGAGTGTCCTGCTGCAGAACATATAATGCTCTCGTACACATATACACACACATACACATGCATACACATTTCTTTTTTTTCTACTTTTTGCCCTACGAAGGTAATCAAATGCATACTATTGCTGCTTCAGAAAATGGTGTGACAATCACTTTTCACTTACCTGTGAGTCCCTAGGACAAAAGTCCCATCCCTGACCATTACTAACCTATATAATTTGTTTCCCTCCATTAAAATGCTAGCACCTTGAGGGAAGAGACTTTTGGGGTTTTGTATTTATATCCCCAGTAGGCACTGAATAACTGGTTTTTATTCATTCATTCATACCATCCATCCATCCATTCAATGATATATCTCTTGCTTACCTCTTCATAACATCTACCACAGCCAGATTCTTTTATTGTTGTCTTTACACCAAATCTGAGAGAACTTAGCACCACCCAGAACATAAAAATTCCCTGGGGTACACAGATAGCATATACAGAATAATAGTGCACATTTGGAGAAATGTCCACTGTTCCACTGTGGCAAAATATATCCTGCCTCTTTCCAGTACTCTAAAACTCCACTCTGGTCATATATTATGAGGTTTATTTCAAATGCCTGATGAAAGAGCCTTGCTTCTCCCTGCTTTTATGTTTTGGCTACAAATCGCAAAGTAGGAGAAAGGTCAGCACATTACTAAATTGCTGCTTTATACCATCCCTGCACTCCATCTCAGTTCAGCCACTTTGCTTTCATTATTCTGTTTATAGAAACCCCCTTTATTCCATATTGAAGCCCCTTTATTTTCCAGCTGCTTTAGTCCATGACTTTGTCTGTGGAGTTTCCATGAATAAAATTTGCTTTCACACAAATACAAAATACCAGAGCTTACAAAATACCAAAGTTTATGTTCAGAACCTATAATTCCTTGGTTGTCATAAATCTCTCACTAGCAAGAATATTAATTTTTACCTCCTGAGATAGTTTCTATCTATGTTCTCTTGGGTTCCTCATTGTGATAATTCATTTGTATTGATTTAATTTCCTTTGGAAATAGTAATAGTCTGTGCCTGTGTCTGTTCCTTTATTTATTTCCGTTCTTTAGGATTTGGATTTTTTTTTTAATCTTTATTTTAACAGTATGACTGTTAATACAGAGACAACCTATTCAGAAATGACTCACCTATAACCAACCAGTCATTTCTTAACTGTCAAAATATAATCAATTTTACTTGTTTGATTATTTCGCGTATTATATGCAATGACATTTGACTCATTTCATAATATATAGATGTGATAATTTTTGAGACTTCCTGAAACCATTTTTCCAAAGATACTTTTCTTAATTTTACCTTATGCTGCCTCTTCATTGAAGTCACCCACTACCATCTCATTCCCTATAGCAGATATTAGTACATAACCAACAATTATCTTTCTGGTGACATTTTTTATTGCTCATCTTGAATACTCTAAGATGGAGATGACCAAGAACTTTTTGAGACAACATACCGAAACTTATGGGATGCAGCAAAAGCAGAGTTTAGGGGAAGTTTTGTATTTTTAAACACTTACATCAATAAAATAGAAAAAAGAAGAGATCAATGAATTGGGCATGCAACTAAAAAAAAAGCTAGAAAAAGAACAAATCAAAAATTCCCAATTAAATACCAAATTAGAAATACTGAAAAACAAAGGAGAGATTAATAAAATAGAAATTAAGAAAACTGTTGAGCTAATAAATAAAACTAAAAGATGCTTTTATAAAAAAAAATAGGTAAATCTTTGGTTAATTTGATCAAAAAGAAAGAAGAAAACCAGAATCAAAAATAAAAAAGGTGAATTCACCACCAATGAGGAGGAAATTAAAACAATAATTGGGAATTGTTTTGCCCAACTATATGCTAATAAATTTGACAATTTTAGTGAAATGGGTGAATATTTACAATATGTATATATATATATATATACATATATATATATACATATATATATATGTATATATATATATATATACATATATATACATATATATATATATATATATATATATATATGTATATATATTACCCAGATTAACAGAAGAGGAAATAAAATATTTAAATAACTTGATTTCAGGGGAAAAAAAATTGAATAAGCCATCAATGAACTCCCTAGGAAAAAATCTCCAGGGCCAGATGGATTTACAAGTGAATTCTATCAAACATTTACAATTTATTCCAATACTATATAGACTATTTGGGAAAACAGGCAAAGAAGGCATCCTAACAAATCCTTTTTATGATACAAAGATGGTGCTGATACCCAATTGGGAAGAGTCAAAACAGAAAGAAAAATTACAGACAAATTCCCTAATGAATATTGATGCATTTTTTGGGGGGGGGTTTATTTGGTGAGCTTGAAATTTTTCAGAAACAATTGTTTGTCTTCATTAGTTTCTTTGCTGATTGTATAGTTTTCTCAGTAAATGATCAAGTTTTTTCTCCATTTTTCCTATCTTTATGTCTTTAATTTACCTTTATTATTTCACTATTATTGCTAGCATTTCTATGTCAAATAAGTGGAGAAAGAGGGCATCCTTATTTTATATCTATTATAAAAGTTTCTAGTGCTAGCTTTTTCTTTAGATACTTTTTATCCTATTATTTTTCTTTTTTAAAAATTTATTTATTTTTAGTTTTCAACATTCACCTTCACAAGATTTTGAGTTCCAAATTTTTTCCCCATCTCGCCCCTCCACCCACCCCAAGATGGCATGCATTCTGAATACTCCTTCCCCTAATCTGCTCTCCTTTCTATCTCACCCCCCCTTCTCTTATCGCCTTTGCCTTCTGTTTTCCTGTAGGGCAAGATAGATTTCTGTACCCCATTTCTTGTATATCTTATTTCCCAGTTGAAAGTGAATATGATTTTTTTTAACATGTGTTTTTAAAACTTTGGGTTACAAATTTTCTCCCTTCCTCCCTCCCCACCCACCACCACTGAAAAGGCAAGCAAGTCTATACAGGTTATACATGTGTAGTTATGCAAAACACTTCTATAGTAGTCATGTTGTGAAAAACTAAATAAGTATATTTCCCTTAATCCTCTCCCGCCCCTATTTATTCTGTTCTCTCTTTTGACCCTGTCCCTCCTCAGAGGTGTTTGCTTTTGATTACCCCCTCCCCCATTCTGCCCTCCCCTCTATCATTCCCCTGCTCTCTTGTACCCTTCCACTCCTATTTTCCTGTAGGTTAAGATAGATTTCCATACTCCATTGTGTATGTTATTCCCTCCTTAAGCAAAATCCTATAAGAAAAAGATTCAATCCTTCCCTCTCACCTTCCCCCACTTCCGCTTCACTGTAAAAGCCTTCTCTTATCTGTTTTATGTGAGATAATTTACCCTATTCTGCCTTTCCCTTTCTTCTCCCAGTATAATCATTTCTCATCCCTTAATTTTATTCTCTAGATATCACCCCTTCATCTTCAACTCACCCTGTGCCCTCTATCTATCTATAGGCATACATATAATTTTCCCCTTCAACTACCCTAATACTGACAAAGGTCTCATGACTTACAAATATCTTCTTTCCATGCAGGAATGTAAACAGTTGAACCTTAATAAGTCTCTTATGATTTCTCTTTCCTGTTTACCTCTTCATGTTCACTTGAGTCTTATTTGAAAGTCAATTTCTATTCAGCTCTGGTCTTTTCATCAAGAATGGTTGAAATTCATCTGTTTCACTGAATATCCATCTTTTTCCCCTGAAGGATTATATTCACTTTTGCTGGGTAGGTGATTCTTGGTTGTAATCCTATCTCCTTTGCGCTCCAGAATATTATATTCCATGCCCTCTGGTCCGTTAATGTAGAAGCTGCTAAATCTTGTGTTATCCTGATTGTGTTTCCACCATACTTGAATTGTTTCTTTCTGGCTTCTTGCAATGTTTTCTCCTTAACCTGGGAACTCTGGAATTTGGCTACAATATTCCTGGGAGTTTTCCTTTGGGATCTCTTTCAGGAGGAGATCTTGGATTCTTTCAATTTCTATTTTGCCCTCTGGTTCAAAATATCAGGGCACTTTTCCTTGATAATTTCCTGAAAGATGATGTCTAGGCTCTTTTTTTTGATCATGGCTTTCAGGTAGTCCAATAATTCTTAAATTCTCTCTCCTGGATCTATTTTCCAGTCAGTTGTTTTTCCAATGAGATATTTCACATTTTTCTAATTTTTCATTCTTTTGGATTTTTTAGTACTGTCTTGATTTCTCATAAAGTCACTAGCTTCCAATTGCTCTATTCTAATTTTTTTTTCTATTCTAATTTTTAAGGAAGTATTTTCTTCAGTAAGCTTTTGGACTTCCTTTTCCATTTGGCCAATTTTGCTTTTTAGGGCATTCTTCTCCTCCTTGGCTTTTTGGACCTCCTTTGCCATTTGGGTTAGGCTATTTTTTAAGGTGTTATTTTCTTCAGTAGTTTTTTGGGTCTCCTTTAGCAAGCTGTTGACTTGTTTTTCATGATTTTCTTGCATCACTCTCATTTCTCTTCCCAGTTTTTCCTCTGCTTCTCTTACTTGTTTCTCAAAATCCTTTTTGAGCTCTTCTATGGCCTGGGACTCATTCACATTTTTCTTGGAAGCTTTGGATATAGGAGCTTTGACTTTGTTGTCTTCTTCTGGTTCTATATTTTGATCTTCTTTTTCACCAGTGTAAGATTCTATGGTGTGACTCTTTTTGCGCTGCTTGCTCATGATCCCAGTCAATTACTTGAGTTTTAAACTCTTTGTTAAAGTAGAGGTCTGCTTCAAGTGTGGGAATGTACTGTCCCAAGCTTCAGAAGTGTTGTACAGCTGTTTTCAGAGATACTTCTAGGGACTTGTAAATTTTCAGTTCTTCTAAGGTGGTATGATAAGGGGTGAGGTGTTTACTCCTTTTCCGGACTATGCTCTGGTCTGTGAGTGACCACAAGCACTTTTTCTACCTTGGAACTGTGAAGAAGGTTTCTTCTTTACCACCACTACAAGCTCCACCACGCTACCACTCCTCCTCACCCCAGGACTGCCACCCAGAACTGTGACCCAAATCCAAGCACCAGCAAAGCAAGAGATTCCTACCTCAGCATTGGCAAAGAGATCCCTACAATCCCCCTCTGATCAACCATTAATTTCCCCTCAGTCTGTGGGCCAGAAGCTATGGAAGCTGCTGCAGCCCCTGGGGCCACATGCTGGGCCTGGGGCTGAGACAAAGCTTCTCTCTCTATCTCACTGCAGATACAGACCTTTCCCACTGATCTGCTAAGTTGTCTTTGGTGTTATGGTTGAGAAGTCTGGAATCTGCCACAGCTGCCTGTGATTCAGTCCTCTGATGCCTACTCCAGGTTTGCTGAGGCCTGCCTTGCCTGTGCGCCCATGCCAAACTGCGCTCCTGTCCCTGTACTGCGTGATATACCTTTCCAATCAACTATCCAGGTTGTCTTGGGCTGCTAATTTGTTTCACTCTGTCTTTTTGTGGGTTCTGCTGCTTTAGAATTGGTTTAGAGCCACTTTTTCCGGATATTTGAAGGGGTTTGAGGGAGAGCTCAAGCAAGTCACTGCTTTCACTCCTCCATCTTGGTTCTGCCCCTGATGCAAAAATTTTTAAATAAAATATTAGCAAAAATATTACAGCAACTTATCATAAGGATGATACACAATGACCAGGTAGGATTTATACCAGAAATGCAGAGCTGGTTCAATATTAGGAAATCTATCTATATAATTGACCATATCAACATCAAAATTAACAGAAACTATATGATTATCTCAATAGACGCAGAAAAGGCTTTTTAACAAAATACAACACCCATTCCTATTAAAAACACTAGAGAGCATAGTTATATATGGAGTCTTCCTTAAAATAATAAGTAGAATCTACCTAAAACCACCAGTAAGCATTATATGTAATGGGGATAAGCTAGAAGCATTTTGAATAAGACAGGGGTTAAACAAGCATTCCCAGGGGCAACTAGGTGGCTCAGTAGATAGATCACCAGCCCTGGATTCAGGAGGACCTGAGTTCAAATCTGGCCTGAGACACGTAACACTTATTAGCTATGTGACCCTGGGCAAGTCACTTAACCCCATTGCCTAACCCCCCCCCAAAAAAAAGAAATAAGTAAGCCCATTATCACCACTATTATTTAATATGGTACTACAATAAGGGAAGAAAAAGAAACTGAAGGAATTAGAAATGGCAAAGAAGAAACAAAGCTTATCATTCTTTGCAGATGATATGATGGTATACTTAGAGAATCAATTAAAAACTACTTGAAATAATAAACAACTTTAGCAAAGTTGCAGATGATAAAATAAACCCACATAAATCATTGGCATTTCTATATATTACTAACAAAGCCTAACAGCGGAGCCAAGATGGTGGAGTGAAAGCAGTGACTTGCTTGAGCTCTCCTCCAAACCCCTCCAAATACTTATAAAAAAATGGCTCTAAACAAATTCTGAAGCAGCAGAACCCACAAAAAGACAGAGTGAAACAAATTTCCAGCACAAGACATCCTGGATGATTGATCATAAAGGTGTATTGCGCCAGGCTGGCAGTGCAGCGCGGCGTGGGCACGCAGGCCACAGCAAACCAGGAGCAGGCCTCAGAGGACTGAATCGTGGGCAGCTGTGGAGGTTTCCAAACTCCTCAATCCACCAATGCCAAAGACAACTTAGAAGGTCACTGGGAAAAGTCTGTTTCTGCCAGGCGGGGGGGGGCAATCTGGCCCACAAACTGAGGGGGAATCCAGTGGCTGATCAGAGAGGGATCTCAGGGATCTCTTTGCCAGTGCTGAGGCAGGAATCTCTTGCTTTGCCCGTGCTTGGATCTGGGTCACAGCTCTGGGTGGCAGTCCTGGGGTGAGGAGGAGCACTGGTGCGGTGTACCTTGTAGTGGCTGAGGAAAGGAACCCCTCCTCACAGTTACAGGACAGAAAAGAGTACTTGTGGTCACAGGCCAGGAAAGGAGTAAACACCTCGCCCCTTATCATACCACCTTGGAAGAACTGAAAATTTACAGGTCCCTAGAAGTATCTCTGAAAACAGCTGTACAACACTTCTGAAGCTTGGGACAGTACATTCTCCACATTGGAAGCAGACCTCTACCTTAACAAAGAGTTTAAAACTCAAGTAATTGACTGGGATCATGAGCAAGCAGCGCAAAAAGAGTCACACCATAGAATCTTACACTGGTGAAAAAGAAGATCAAAATATAGAACCAGAAGAAGACAACAAAGTCAAAGCTCCTATATCCAAAGCTTCCAAGAAAAATGTGAATGAGTCCCAGGCCACAGAAGAGCTCAAAAAGGATTTTGAGAAACAAGTAAGAGAAGCAGAGGAAAAACTGGGAAGAGAAATGAGAGTGATGCAAGAAAATCATGAAAAACAAGTCAACAGCTTGCTAAAGGAGACCCAAAAAATACTGAAGAAAATAACACCTTAAAAAATAGCCTAACCCAAATGGCAAAAGAGGTCCAAAAAGCCAATGAGGAGAAGAATGCCCTAAAAAGCAAAATTGGCCAAATGGAAAAGGAAGTCCAAAAGCTTACTGAAGAAAATACTTCCTTAAAAATTAGAATAGAGCAATTGGAAGCTAGTGACTTTATGAGAAATCAAGACACTGTAAAACAAATCCAAAAGAATGAAAAATTAGAAAACAATGTGAAATATCTCATTGGAAAAACAACTCACTTGGAAAATAGATCCAGGAGAGAGAATTTAAAAATTATTGGACTATCTGAAAGCCATGATCAAAAAAAGAGCCTAGACATCATCTTTCAAGAAATTATCAAGGAAAACTGCCCTGATATATTAGAACCAGAGGGCAAAATAGAAATTGAAAGAATCCACAGATCTCCTCCTGAAAGAGATCCCCAAAGGAAAACTCCTAGGAATATTGTAGCCAAATTCCAGAGTTCCCAGGTCAAGGAGAAAATATTACAAGCTGCCAGAAGGAAACAATTCAAGTACTGTGGAAACACAATCAGGATAACACAAGATTTAGCAGCTTCTACATTAAAGGACCAGAGGGCATGGAATATAATATTCTGGAGGGCAAAGGAGATAGGATTACAACCAAGAATCACCTTCAGGGGAAAAAAATTGTCATTCAGTGAAATAGAGGACTTTCAAGCATTCTTGATGAAAAGACCAGAGCTGAATAGAAAATTTGACTTTCAAATACAGGACTCAAGTGGAACATGAAGAGGTAAACAGGAAAGAGAAATCATAAGAGACTTATTAAGATTGAACTGTTTACATTCCTGCATGGAAAGATGATATTTATAACTCATGAGACCTTTGTCAGTATTAGGGTAGTTGGAGGAAAAAAATTATATGTATGTATATGTAGATAGATAGATAGAGGGCACAGGGTAAGATGAAGATTAAGGGTCATATCTGGAGAATAAAATTGAGGGATGAGAGAGGATTATACTCGGAGAAGAAGAAAGGGAGAGGTAGAATGGGGTAAATTATCTCACAAAAAAAAAACAGAAAAGAAAAGTCTCTTACAGTGGAGGGGAAACAGGAAGGTGAGAGGGAATGAGTGAATCTTATTCTCATAGGATTTGGCTTAAGGAGGAATAACATACACATTCAATTGGGTATGGAAATCTGTCTTACCCTACAGGAAAATAGGGGGAGAAGGGGACAAGAGAGCAGGGGGATGATAGAGAGGAGGCAGATTGGGAAAGGGGTAATCAGAAGTAAATACTTCTGAGGAGGGACAGGGTCAAAAGAAAGAATAGAATAAATGGGAGGGCAGGATAGGATTAAGGGAAATAGAGTTATTTTTCACAACATGTCTACTATGGAATGTTTTGCATAACTGCACATGTACAACCTATATTGAGTTGCTTGCCTTTTCAGAGAGGGTGGGTGGGGAGGGAGGAAGAGAGAAAATTTGAAACCTAAAGTTTTAAAAACATATGTTTAAAAAATGTTTTCACCTGTTACTGGGAAATAAGAAATACAGGAAATGGGGTACAGAAGTCTATCCTGCCCTACAGGAAAATAGAAGGGGAAGGGGATAAGAGAAGGGGAGAGAGATAGAAGAGAGGACAGACTAGGGAAGGGATATTCAGAATGCATGCCATCTTGGGGTGGGGGGAGGGGGGAGATGGGGTGAAAATTTGGAACTCAAAAACTTGTGGAAGTGTATGTTGAAAACTAAAAATAAATAAATTTATATTAAAAAACAAACAAAACAAAACAAAACAAAACAAAAAACAAAGCCTAACAGCAAGAGATAGAAGAGAAATTCCGTTCAAAGTTACAATAGTGATTCTAAAATATTTGGGCGTCTACCTTCCAAAACAAACCCAGGAACTGTGTGAATACAGTTACAAAACACTTTTCACACAAAAGAGTCATATCTAAATAATTGGAAAAACATCTGTTGCTCATGTTTAGGCTGAGCTAATATAATAAAAATGACAATTCTACCTAAATTAATTTACATATTGAGTGCCATACCAATCAAACTACCAAAAATTGTTTTATAGAGCTAAAAAATAGTAACAAGATTCATTTGGAAGAAAAAAGGTCCAGAATAGCAAGGGAATTAATAAAAAGAAATGCAAGGGAAGATGGCCTAGCCATACCAGATCTTTGTATTATAAAGTAGCAGTCATCAAAGGTACTTGCTAAGAAATAGAGTAGTGGATTAATGGAATAGGTTAGGTACACAAGACATAGTAGTAAATGACTATAGTAATCTCCTGTTTGATAAACCCAAAGACCCTGGCTTCTGGGATAAGAACTTTTTGACAAAAACTGCTGGGAAAACTGGAAAATGATATGGCAGAACCTAGGCATATACCAATTTCTCACACCCTCTACCAAGATAAAGCAAAAATGAGTACATGATTTAGACATAAAAGGTGATACCATAAGCAAATTAGGAGAGCAAGGAATAGTTTACGTGTCAGATCTATGGAGGAAGGAAAAATCTATGACCAAACAGGAGATAGAGTACATTATGAAACGCAAAATGGATAATTTTGATTATATTAAATTAAGAAGGTTTTACACAAACAACACCAATACAACCAAGATTTGAAGGAAAGCAGAAAGCTGGGAAACAATTGTTTATAGCCAGTGTTTCTGTTAAGGCCTCATTTCTCAAATATAAAGAGAAATAAGTCAAATGTATAAGAATGCAAGTCATTCCCCAATTGATAAATGGTCAAAGGTATGAACAGGCAGTTTGCAGATGAAGAAATTAAAGCTATCTATAGTCATATGAAAAATTGCTCTAAATCACTATTAATTAGAGAAATGCAAATTAAAACATTTTACCCTTCTCTAATATGACAGGAGAATGATAAATGTGGAGAAGATATGGGAAAATTGGAACACTAATACATTGTTGGTGGAGTTGTGAAGCATGAACTGTTCTGGAAAGGAATTTAGAACTATGCCCAAAGGGCTATAAAACTTTGCATATCTTTGATCCAGCAATGTCACTACTAGTTCTATGTCCCAAAAACATTATAAAAAAGGAAATCAAAAAGCTCACATGTACAAAAATATTTATAGCAGCTTTTTTTTGTGGTGGCAAAGAACTGAAAATCAAGGGGATGCCTACAACTGGGGAATGGCTGAACAAGTTGTGATTTATAGTATGGGTGATGTCTTTTGATTCATGCATAAATTGGATTTAAGTGAGGCTGAGTTGCAAAACGTCATTGTCCTCACTTTGTCCTCCAGAGTCATCACAATGCAGCGGCAGGATGGAATCAAGACTACTGGTGATAGCTCAAGGTGCAATGGATGATGTTGACATTTTCTAACCAAGTTCTAAGCGTTCCACGGTACTTGCTTCAGCTGTATTCATTACCATTGGAGCAAATTGTTCCCTTCTACCAGGGGAAGTCTTCACTTGCTTGGGGTAGATACCCTCCTAACTCACCAATGGGTTTGACACCCCTTGGTTACCCTCAACCTAGTTTAGCCCGTCTGCAAAAACTGATTTACTGGGGTGTAGCTGCTGTGCATGCTACAGCTTCTTGGAGCCACAGGTAAGAGTTAGGTGTAGCAGGTGGACACCAAAAATGGAAAGCAACCCTGATAGGGCTCAGCAGCCGTCTAACCAGAACTACTAGTCTTCCCTGGACACATCATACACCCCTGGGGTATATGAATATAATGGAATACTATTGTTCCATAAGAAATGACGAAAAGGCAGATTTCAAAAAAAACCTGGAAAGGCTTAAATAAACTGATGCTGAGTGAAATGAGCAGAACCAGGAGAATATAGTACATAATAATAGCAACATGGTGCAGTGATTAACTATGATCAGCGATACAGTGATCCAACACAATTCCAAAAGACTTGTGATGGAAAATGCTATCCATATCCAGAAATAGATCTATGGAGTTTGAATACATTTTTGAAGCATACTATTTTCACTGTGTTTTTTGGTTTTTCTTTCTTGTGATTTTTCCCTTTTGTTCTGATTCTTCTTTCACAACCTGAGTAATGTGGAAATGCATTTAACATGATTGTGCATATATAACCTGTATCAGATTGCTTGTTGTCTTGGGGAAGTGGGAGAAGAGGAAGGGGGAGAAAATTTGGAACTCAAAATCTTACAAAAATGAATATGGAAAACTATCTTTATATATAATTAGAAAATAAATAAAATACTACTAAGTGAAAAAAATTATGAATCTGAGCATCCCTTGTCTCTTTTTCTACCACTCTGTGTTTTTCTTTGAGACCCTAAATCTACTACTATTGTAATTTTATGCCATGATCAATGTTTAATACCAAAAAAAAAAAATCCAAACATGGCTGACAATATGGCAGAAGTAAAGCTAGGTCTCCTGACCCTCATCTCATATTTCCCCCATTATATCAGATTTACCCCATTATCAAGGTACAACTACCCTAACATATCACAAGGCTGTGAGTCATAGAGATCATTAGACCAATAAATTTGAAAAGAAGATTCATCTTGGACACTTTGGCTGCACTTAGAATTTTCGGGAAAGTATGTGAATTATAAACAGTTGTTTCAACCAGCATTGCTTAGAAAAAGTGTTACCATATTGATTTAACCATTTTAAAATTGAACTCATACCCATCTTAGACATAAACAAATCAATCCATGGAATATAAATGCATTACATAAGAAAACTTTAATTTCAAAACATTTTTCTGAACTTTTCTGCCATCATCATTATAGATATGAAGGATGGCTGCATAAAGACTTGAGTGCCATTTTTTTATTTTTTCATTGGTTTCCTATGTTGCATAATCTAAGAATATATTACTAGCCTCCTGATGTTGATGAACCTCTCCATACATAGCTGGCCTGATCCTTGGAAAGTAGTCTGTTGCTGGCACTGCAATACCAGCATATGTTGGCATACCTTAAAGAACTCAGTTTCACCTTCATGTCACAGTAAAGTACTGGAGTGGGAACTGATGGAAAGCAACCTCTAGGATAAAATAAGAAACAAAGTTTTATATTTGAAAGTTGTGGATAATTCATGTTATTCACAACTACTATTTCTAGTACAAACTGCAAAGGGAATACAACCATATTACTAGGAGGGAACAGTCTATGCAAATACACAATAGTGAAAGGGGGAAAAAAAATCTAATGCTTATAAAGTAGGATGGTTTATTAATCCTGTCCTCTAGGGTAGCTGAGAAATAAATTGCATATTTTTAAAATCTTTCAGGTCTTCCTTTGAAATTCCAATATATGAAGAAGTTACTTGAATTGGATAGACATTTTAAAAGTCCAGCCATGTGGTTTTTAATCAGTTGCTGGAGGCAGCCTGATATAATGGGGGGAAAATATACTAGAAATACTAGGGTGAGAATCAGGAGAGCTAGTTCTAGTTCTGCCATTAACTAGGCTTATGACTTTGGGTATGCTATTTCAAATTTATGTCTTAATTTCTGGATATGCAAAATGTGACTGAGAATGCCTTTCCTACAGGGATTACGGTGAGGATGAAATGAGAGAATGACAGAAAGGATTTGAAAATAATTTTTCAAAGTGCTCCACAAATTCAATGCATTACTGTATCTTATTTTATATGTGTAATGATGAAAGTGATGTTTGCTCAGTCAAATAAACCCAATGTTCCATTGTCTTCAGACACACCTTTTGTCAAGAAAATATTCCCAGAGGATCTCAGGGTGTCATATTAACGCTCATGAATTCTTCTATCTAGTAGTGTGGAGTTATCAAGTAATAGTAAATGTTGAGGTAAGAAGATCTGGTAACTTCTCATTATCTATTGTTATTTGGCAGAATGTAGCAACAGAGAGGACTGATATATTTTAGGAAGTTTCAATGTTTTCCTAGATGAAGAAGAAGGATAAGAATCCCGCATAACTGGACATTTCCCTAACATTTTCAGGAGAATAAAACAAAAATGACAATAACCATTGATTAAAAAAAATCACACAGTTATATCAATGTCTAAAAATAGGATAAAAAGGAAGACATCTCAGTGGAATGGAGTTCACCATGTAAAGAACTCAGTGATAATAATAAGGCCCATGGTTAACAACCATTACTTCTGCATAGTAGCAAGGACAGTGAGAAAATTTAATGGAATTTAATGGAAGCTTCAACTTATAGGAGTAAAAGAAGATTCCTCCTTCATACTCTTCTAGAAAAATGAAGGCCTAGGAAG
Organism: Phascolarctos cinereus; assembly: GCF_003287225.1. Taxonomy (NCBI): domain Eukaryota; kingdom Metazoa; phylum Chordata; class Mammalia; order Diprotodontia; family Phascolarctidae; genus Phascolarctos; species Phascolarctos cinereus. The sequence continues at coordinate 454,829,417 of NW_027555847.1, read as the reverse complement.
TATTTGACATACTACTAATGACCTCAACCCACGCTGTCTGATTGTAGTCCTCAAATCCAATTCCAATCAGTTTCAAGATCTACTCAATAGAGGACAACGTTCCCCTTAACAGTTGTTACTTAGGGATTTTCATGTTTAGAAGCATAACTCTCTTTTACTTGTCTATGATTTCTGGACTTTACATTAGAATATTTGAAATAAGATTGATTTTTTGATATCTCTCACTTTTAAAAAATGACAGCATGTTGTCATTTTCTTAAGTTATGTATATTAGAAGGATTGAATGTCTGCAGTGATCATATAAATCAGGTCAGTCATGTCACTACTTATAAGTTCGTGGCATGTTAGCTTTCTTTATAATTTACCTAATGTTTAAATAATATACCTTCTTTTTTTCTTATCCCTACATTAATGTGATTAGAATCAGTTGAAGGGCTATAATTTTCTTGTAGGGTGTGCTTTCCACCTATGCTACTTATTACAAAAAGTACCATTAAAAAAAAAAACAAAAAAACTATCAGTCCCCAATCAGTTGAGCTTCAAAAAAAACCTCTCCAGAAAGAAAAAAAGAAAACAAAAGAAAAATCATAAAATATGTTGTTTCTCTTAAAACGTTTCTACTTACAAAATGCTAAACAAATAGCAACCAAGTGCTGCTCTATCCTATTGGGTTGAAGGCCAACATCAAACTCTTAAGTAATGGTAAACTATATCTCCTGATACATTATGCAGTTGAATTGATGAATGGTTAATTCAGTCAATTTGGGAAATCATATCTTTACAATGTCAGTAGTCAGATAATGACTTTACGTATTTGTCCTTGGAACATACGCTGCTCTTAAGAACACTGATTTGAATTGGGATTTCAGACACTGAGTCAAGTTGGATATTACTCATTTTGTTTTTTTAGATGGCCAAAGTCTTTCAATGTCCTAGTTGAAAACTTACAGGGTAAAGGAGATATTAAGTATAGTTTCAGATTATTACAGCCATTTAAGCTTGCGGTCTCCTTAGTGAATATAAAGACCAGTAGTGCATTTCTTAACACAGGTTGAAACTAACAGTGAATGCAGAGGGATTTTTACATTAATAATGAATCTGATTTTCCCAAAGCTCAGGCTGCTGCTCCCTAATGCTAAGATATATACTTCTGTTCTAGGAGGTGTGTTAACTCCTCCACTCCATTAGATGAATTACCCTTATTACTGATTCAAGGCCTATCAAGGCATAGAATTATGAGAGAAAGCAAGTTTATCTTTGGTATTTCCAGTGCTCTCATTTTCTGTGTCATTCCCTTATTTTAGGATACATCATAGTTCCTCTTCAAGGACCCAGTAGCTTCCTTTATTTTCAACCTGCTTTCCTTTCCCTTAAACATGTACTCAAGAAGCATATTAATCATTTACATTTTTGTTTGCTTTTAAGTCTATGTGTTCCTTCTCTCTAAGTTTTTGTATTTGGAATCTTAACTCTAATTGTGGAGTGAGAGCCTTCTCTGTAAAGTAATTTCAAGCTTCAGAGAGTATACAGAGGAGGTTTTTTTTAATAGTATTTTTTTATTTTCCCCCAAATAAATGTAAAAATAATTTTTTAAAGTTTTGAGTTCCAAATTCTATCCTTTACTTCCTCCCCTCCCCCATCCCTGAGACTTGCAATCTTGTATACATTATAAATAAGTAATCATGTAAAACATTTTCATATTAATCAATTTGTGCAAGAAGAGTTCAACCAAAAAAAAAAAGGAAGGAAAGAAAAGAAGTAAAGGAAAAAGGAAGGAAGGAAAGAAGGAAAGAAGGGGAAGAAAGAAGAAGAAAAAAAGAAAAAGAATGAAAGTGAAAAGTAGTATGCTTTAGTCTGTATTCAAATAACATCAGTTCTTTCTCTGAAGGTGGATAGCATTTTTCATCATGAGTCTTGGATCACTGTATTGCTGAAAATAGCTAAATTATTCACAGTTCTTCATTTACAATATTGCTATTACCATGTAAAATGGTCTCCTGGTTCTGCTCACTTTACTTTGGATCAGTTCGTGTAAATCTTTCCAGATTTTTCTGGAATCATCCTGCTTGTCATTTCTTATAGCACAATAATATTCCATTAAAGCATATACCTCAACTTCTTCAGCCATTCCCCAGTTGATGGGCATACCCTCAACTTCCAATTCTTAGCCACCACAAAAAGGGCTGCTACATTGTACAAGTAGGTCCTCCCACCTCACCCCATTTTTAATCCCTTTGGGATACAGACCTAGTAGTGGCATTGCTGGATCAAAGAGTATACAGTTTTACAACCTTTTGGGCATAGTTCCAAATTTCTCTCCAGAATGTTTCCTTCAATTCACAACTCTACCAATAATGCATTAGTGGCCCAGTTTTCCTGCATCTCCTCCAGCATTTATCACATTCCTTTTTTGCCATATTTTGTCATATTAGCTAATCTGATAGGTATGAGATGGTACCTCAGAGTACTTTTAATTTGTATTTCTCTATTCAATAGTGATTTAGAGCAGTTTTTTAACATAACTATAAAAAGTTTTTATTTCTTTGTCTGAAAACTGCCTGTTTATATCCTTTGACCATTTATCAATGGGGAAATGGGGCTTTCATGAGAGATATTTCCTGCAAAATTGTTTTCCCAATTTTCTGCTTTCCTTCTAATTTTTCTTGTATTAGTATTGTTTGTGCAAAAATGTTTTTTAATTTTACATTCAAAATCATCTATTTTATATGCTATAATGCTCTTTATGCCTTGTTTGTTCCTTAATTCTTCCTTTTTCCATAGATCTGACTAACTATTCCTTGCTATTTATATGTAAATTATGAACCCATTTTGACCTTATTTTAGTAGTCAATGTGAGGTGTTAGTCTATACCTAGTCACTGCCATACTATTTTCCATTTTTCCCAGCAATTTTTGTCAGATAGTGCATTTTTGTCCCAAAAGCTTGGATTTTTGGGTTTATCAAGCACTAAGTCACTATTGTCATTTTCTACAATGTATTGTGCACCTTATTTATTCCACTGATCCACCACTCTATTTCTTAGCCAGTACCAGATTGTTTTGATGCTTACCACTTTATAATACAGTTTGAGATCGAGGATGACTATCCCACTTTCCTTCATTTTTTTTGCATTAATTCTCTTGATATTCTTGACATTTTGATCTTCGACATGAATTTCATTATTATTTTTCAAGCTCTTTAAAATAATTTTTGGTAGCTTGATTGCTGTGACACTTAAATAGATTAATTTAGATAGAATTATAATTTTTAGTATATTGGCTTGGTTTACCCATGAGCAATTAATATTTCTCTAGTTATTTATATCTGACTTTATTTATGTGAAAAGTGTTTTGTAATTGTGTTTATGTAGTTTGTGGGTTTGTTTTGGCAGGTAGACTCCCAAGTATTTTATATTTTCTATAGTTATTTTTAACAGAGTTTCTCTTTGTATCTCTTCCTGCTATACTTTGTTAATAATATGCAGAAATGCTGATAATTTATGGGCCTTATTTTGTGTCTTGCAATTTTGCTAAAGTTGTTAATTATTTCAATAGTTTTTAGTTGATTCAAAGAAGTATTTTTTTAAGATGTGGAACCCTTTCCACCCCTAAAATCACATAATTTACACTGCTACCTATTCTACCTAAATGCAGGTCTGATCCTGATACTTATTGATCTGAAAAACTCAAAACCTCAGAGTTATCCTTGACTTGTTCTTTATCTGTCTTGCCTCCCACATCATCATCTTAATCGTCATTGTCACTGGCATTCAGGTTTTAAGTTTGCAAAGTGAGATTTACAAATATTATCTCATTTTACCCTCACAACAACACTGAGAGTAGGTACTATTATTATCCCCATTTTACAGGTTAGGAAACTGAAGGAGACAAAGATTAAGTGACTTACCCAGGGTCGCTGAACTAGTGTGTGAGGCCATATTTGACTTTAGTCCAGCAATTTCTCCACTGTGCCTCAACAATTAATTCAATTGATTCTGTTACTGCAAAATCTGCCACAGATATTCCATCCTTAATAATTCCACCACCATCACCATAGTTCATACCCTTATTATCTTTAACATCTGTCACCCAGACAATTGCATTATTGCCTAACCAATTCTACTTGCCTCTAGCAAGTAGCCCCTTCTCATAGCCTTCTATACAATATGCTGTAGTCAGAGTATTTTCCCTAATGCAAAGTTGTGACCGTGTCACTCCCTTGTTCAAAACAATAATTTAGCTCTCCACAGCCTACCATGTAAGTCTCACAACTGTTATCCTGCCATATAAAACATACAAAATAGTCCACATGATTATCTCAACCTACCTTTTGAAGTTTATCTCCTGAAATTATTCCCCTTTTATCTCCAGGATATTACTCCCCTTTTCATTCTTTATGCACAAACCAGACTTATACCTTTGCTCAGGTTATTTGTTTTGCCTAGAGTCACCCACCTGCTAATGCGCCCCCCCAACACACACACACACTTTGGTATCCATCTCTACTTGTTGAAATCCCAACTATACTTCAAGATCCAGTTGAGATGGCAACTTTTGCCATGAAGCTTCCTATCCCCTTCTACATTACTCTAACTAGAAGTCATCCCATTTGTCTATAAACTCTTTTAAACCTACTTCACAGGATCATTGTATAAAGAACTTTGTAAACTTTAAGGCAGTAAATAAATGGTAGTTATGATAACTATGATGTTGATGATATTAGAGCTCTTAAGAATATGAATTTATATTCTCTATTTCAGTAGTGTCAAACTCAAATAGAAATGGGGCCACTAAATTATACATAAATTATTCGTGGGGGACATGTATTGACTTAGAAAAGCAACATATTATCATTATCTATATTCTATTGTATTTTATTTCTTTTATTAAATATTTCCCAATTACATTTTAATCTGTTTTGAGCCACTCATGTTTGACACCTCTGTTCTATTATATTAATTTTTGTGTCAACTATCCTACTGTGATGAGTTCTGTGAAAATAGATATGTCATTTTTCTTATTTGTATCATGCAAACATCAAACATAATTCCATGTATGTAGTCAGCAACAAAAATAATGGTTTTGGAAAATGAATAGAAGAATATGGATTATTTAAGTAATTTATGGAATCCATAGAATGTTGATATAAAAGGGCCTAAGAGGCTATCTATTCTAACCCATACCCTAAATAGAATCCCTACTAAAATATACCTGACAAGAATATACTCCCTCATGATTAAGAATTCCAAAATGTATGGGTAAAGGGCATAACTTCCACCATAGGTATATACTGGCCTTCTTGTTTTCCCTCCTTGCCCCCACCCCATTAGCTTTTGAGGTCCTTGGAAAAAGGGACTATCTGGATTTTTCAAATTGTGTCCTCAGCATTTAGCACAGTGCTTGACACCTAATAAGCACCTAGTAAATGCCATTTCATTCATTGATTGATTGATTCATTGATTCATTCCTTATCCATTCATAGTTTCAGCTATCCAGTAAGAGGGAACCCATTATCTCTCCAGGTAGCCCATTAAACTAATTATTTAGAAATTTTTCTGATATCAAGTCATCAAGTCTAAATATCTAGGGGCGGAGTCAAATGTCAGAGTAAAAGCAGGGACTTGCTTGAGCTGTCCCCTAAACCTCTCCAAGTACTTGTAAAAAATGACTCTAAACAAATTCTAGAGCAGCAGAACCCAAAAAAAAAGACAGAGTGATACAAATTTTCACCCCAAGACAACCCAGATGGTTGTGGGAAAGGTCCACTGTGCCGGACTGGGAGAGGAGTACAGTTCAGCATGGGCTGTGCCAGCAAACACCAGGGCACAGCAAACCCAGACCAGGCCTCAGTGGACCAAATCAAGGGGAGTTATGGTGGTTTCCAGACTTCTCAACCCACAAATGCCAAAAACAAATTAGAAAGTCAGTGGGAAAGGTCCATCAGAACTGGGTGAGAGAGGAGCACATTCCAGCCCTGGCCCTAGTTCAGCCCCAGGGTGGTGGCCACAGCAGCAGTGACTGCTTCCAGAGCTCTCAGCTCACAAATGGTGTGGGGATCAAGCATGATCAGAGGGGGATTGCAGGGATCTCTTTGCTGGTGTTGAAGCAGGATTCTCTTGCTTTGCCTGTGCTTGGATCTGGATACCTGGCCTGGGTAGCAGTTCAATGGCAAGGAGGAATACTGGCATAGCAAAGTTTGTGGCAGCAGTGGAAAGGGAACAGTGCTTGTGGTCACTCATAGACCACAGCACAGGCCAGGAGAGGAGTAAACACCTCTCCTTAGATCATACCAACTTGGAAGAAGAAAGGTCCCTAGAAGTAACTTTGAAAATAGTTGCACAAAACCCCTGAAGCTTGGGACAGTACACTCTCCACACTGGGGAAGCAGAGCCTACCTTAACAAAGAGTTAAAAATTCAAGTAACTATCTGGGAAGATAAGCAAACAGAGGGGGGAAAAAAAAGCAGTGACTATAGAATCTTACTTTGGTGACAAAGAAGACCAAAACATACAACCAGAAGAAAACAACAAAGTCAAAGCTCCTTCATCCAAAGCCCACAAGAAAAATATAAATTGGTCTCAGGCCATAAAAAAACTCAAAAAGGATTTTGAACATCAAGTAAGATAAGTAGAGGAAAAATTGGGAAGAGAAATGACAGTGATATAAGAAAATCACGAAAAATGAGTCAATAGCTTGCTAAAGGACACTGAAAAAAATGCTGAAGAAAATAACACCTTAAAAAATAGACTAGACCAAATGGAAAAAGAATTCTAAAAAGCCAATGAGGAGAAGAATATCTTGAAAAGTGGAATTGACCAAATGGAAAAGGAGGTCCAAAATAATCCCTTAAAAAATAAAATGGAGTAAATTGAAGCTAATGACTCTATAAGAAATCAAGAAATTATCAAACAAAACCAAAAGAATGAAAAAATAGAAGACAGTGTGAAATATCTCATTGGAAAAACAGATCCAGGAGAGACAACTTAAAAATTATTAGAATACCTGAAAGCTATGATAAAAAAAAAAAAGAATCTAGACATCATCTTTCAAGAAAATAAAAAGGAAAACTGTCCTGATATTCTCAAACCAGAGAGCAAAATAGAAATTGAAAGAATCCACCGATCACCTCCTAAAAGAGATCCTAAAAGGAAAACTTTCAGAAATATTATAGCCAAATTCCAGAGTTCTCAGGTCAAGGAGAAAATATTGCAAGCAGCCAGAAAGAAGCAATTCAAGTATTGTGGAAGCACAATCAGGATAACACAAGATTTAGCAGCTTCTACATTAAGGGACCAGAGAATGGAATAGGATGGAGGAACATGACTATTATGGAAGTGTTTTGAATGACTGCACATGTATAGTCTGTGTTGAATTGCTTGCCTTCTCAGTGATGTTGGTTGGGGAGAGAGAAGGGGAGAGAATTTGGAGCTCAAAGTTTTAGAAACTAATATTAGAAATTGTTTCTGCATGCAACTGGGAAATAAGATACACAGGCAAAGGGATATAGAAATCTATCTTACCCTACAGGAAAATAGAAGGGGAAGGGGATAAAACAAGGTCAGGAGTAATAGAGGGGAGAACAGATTGGGTGAAGGGGGAATCAGAATGCAGGCTGTCATGAGGTGGGGGGAGGGGAGGGGAGGGTAGAAAATTTGGAACTCAATCTTGTGGAAGTGAATGTTGAAAACTAAAAATAAATAAATTGGAAAAAATGGGGGGGCGGAGCCAAGATGGTGGCATGAAAGCAGTGACTTGCTTGAGTTCTCCCCCAAGCCCTTTCAAATACATATAAAAAAAATGGCTCTAAACAAATTCTAAAGCAGCAGAACCCACAAAAAAGACAAAGTGAAACAACTTTCCAGCCCAAGACAGCCTGAATAGTTGATCGGAAAGTTATATTGTGTTGTGCTGGTAGCAGAGTGCAGTTCGGTGTGGGCACGCAAGCCACAGCGAACCTGGAGCAGGCCTCAGAGGACTGAATCCTAGGCAGCTGTGGCAGTTTCCAGACTTCTCAACCCATGAATGCCCAAAGACAACTTAGAAGGTCAGTGGGAAAAGTCTGTTTCTAAGGTGAAAGAGAGAAGCATGGGTCCCAGCCCCATTCACTGACCTCGGCTCTGGGGCAGCAGCTGCTTCCATAGCTTCTGGCCCACAGACTGAGGGGGAATCAAGTGGCTGATCAGAGGGGGATTGCAGGGATCTCTCTGCTGGTGCAGGATTCTCTTGCTTTGCCTATGCTTGCATCTGGGTCACAGTTCTGTGTGGCAGTCATGGGGCCAGAAGGAGCGCTGGTGTGGTGGAGCTTGTAGGGGCTGTGAAGAGAAAATCCTCACAGTTCCAAGACAGATAAGAGTTCTTGTGGTCACTCATAGAGCAGAGCACAGGACAGTAAAGGAGTAAACACCTCGCCCTTGATCATAGAACCTTGGAAGAACTGAAAATTCATAGATCCCTAGAAGTATCTCTCAAAACAGCTGCAAAAAAAAAACCCTGAAGCTTGGGACAGTACATTCTCCACACTGGAAACAGACCCCTACCATAATAAAGAGTTTATAACTCAAGTAATTGGCCAGGATCATGAGCAAGCAGTGCAAAAAGAGTCACACTATATTATCTTACTTTGGTGACAAAGAAGATCAAAACTTACAACCAGAAGAAAACAATGAAGCCAAAGCTCCTACATCCAAAGCCTCCAAGAAAAATACGAATTCGTCCCAGGCCATGGAAGAGCTCAAAAAAGGATTTTGAGAAGCAAGAAAGAGAAGTAGAGGAAAAACTGAGAATGATGCTAAAGGAGCCCCCCCCCAAAAAAAAAAACCTGAAGAAAATAACACCTTAAAAAATAGCCTAACCCAAATGGCAAAAGAGGTCCAAAAAGCCAAGGAGGAGAACAATGCCCTAAAAAGCAAAATTGGCCAAATGGAAAAGGAAGTCCCAAAGCTTACTGAAGAAAATACTTCCTCAAAAATTAGAATGGAGCAACTGGAAGCTAGCAACTATATGATAAATCAAGACATTGTAAAATTAACCCAAAAGAATGAAAAATAGAAGAGAATATGAAATATCTCATTAGAAAAACAACTGATCTGGAAAATAGATCCAGGAGAGAGAACTTAAAAATTATTGGACTATCTGAAAGCCACAATCAGAAAAAGAGCCTAGACCTCATCTTTCAAGAAATTATCAAGGAAAACTGCCCTGATATTTTAGAACCAGAGGGAAAAATAGAAATTGAAAGAATCCACCAATTGCAGGGATCCCCAAAGGAAAACTCCTAGGAATATTGTAGCCAAATTCCAGAATTCCTAGGTCAAGGAGAAAATATTGCAGGCAGCCTGGAAGAAACAATTCAAGTATCGTGGAAACACAATTAGGATAACACAAGATTTAGCAGATTCTACATTAAGGGACTAGAGGGAATGGAGTATGATATTCAGGAAGGCCAAGGAGACAGGATTACAACCAAGAATCACCTATCCAGCAAAGCTGAGTATAATCCTTCAGGGTAAAAAAAATGGTCATTCAATGAAATACGGGACCAGAGCTGAATATAAAATTTGACTTTCATATACAAGACTCAAGTGAAACATGGAAGAGGTAAACAGGAAAGAGAAATCATAAGAGACTTATTAAGGTTGAACTGTTTACATTCCTACATGGAAAGATGATACTTGTAACTCATGAAACCTTTGTCAGTATTAGGATAGTGGAAGGGATAAAATTATATGTATGCCTATAGATAGATAGATAGATAGATAGATAGAGGGCACAGGTGAATTGAAGATGAAGGGGTCATATCGTGAGAATAAAATTAAGGGGTGAGAGATGATTATACTGGGAGAAGGAGAAAGGGAGAAGGTAGAATGGGGTAAATTATTAACACACACACACACAAAAAAAACACAGACCAGAAAAGGCTTTTACAGTGGAGGGGAAATGGGGGAAGGTGAGGGAATGAGTGAATCTCATTCTCATAGGATTTGGCATAAGGAGGGAATAACATACACAATAGGGTATGGAAATCCATCTTACCCTAAGGGAAAATAAGGGGGGAAGGGAACAGAGCAGGGGGTTGATAGAAGGGGAGGACAGATTGGGGGAGGGAATAATCAGAAGCAAATAATTCTTAGGAGTGGGATAGAGACCACCTACCCAAATAAAAATTCAGAGGTTTCTCTCAGTAGAAATAGAGGTTTTATTCTAGCAAGTCTTGAGCGAGAATTGGGAATCACCTGCCCAGGGTGGACTGGAGTAGGGAGGCAAGATACAGGCAGCAAAAAAGTAGTTATATACCCTTAGACAAACAACTCTAAGAATCCCACACACACTTGTTTACCTCAATCTCTTTATCCTCATTGGTTGAGGTGAGAGACCTTACACTATATTTAGAAACTAAGAGATACTTTTTACCCAAAACAAGCTTGGGAGGTAGAAGATTGCCTTATTTGGTAAAGATAAGGCTGGGGTGGTGGTTACAAAAGAAGAGAGGGGGTAGGCAACAGATGTATGACCCAATTACATGATTTACAGGAAAACGAAACTTGGGCCCTACTGATACTAAAGCCCCTAACTAAATTTGTGGGAGTATAGCTTCCATTCCATTTCACTTTTCCCACACAGGAGGGACAGGGACAGTGGGGGGTAGGATAGGATGAAGGGAAATATACTTAGTTTTTCTCAACATGATTACTGTGGAAGTGTTTTGCATGACTGTTTTGCATGACTACACGTCTATAACCTGTATCAAGATGCTTTTCTTTTCAGTGAGAGTGGGTGAGGAGGGAGGAAGGGAGAAAATTTGTAACCTGAAGTTTTAAAAACGCATGTTAAAAAAGAAAAGAAAAATAAATTAAAAAAAAAAGAAAAAGAGGGAATGGGACAAGAAAAAAAAATATATATATATATATACCTCTTCACAGCTTTCACCAGTAGCTCCTTATTCTGCCTTCAGGAGCAAGAGGTAACAAATCTAATCTCTCTTCAGCTCAATCTAATACTAACCTCCCATCCAAGCCTATCCCTAACCAAGTTTCTTCTATTTCCAGATTAATATATCTAGTTCCTTCAATTGATTTTCATGTCATGGATTTATGGCTTTTCACCATTCTAGTTTCCCTCTTCCAAACCTTCATCAGATTTTCATTGTCCTTCCTAAATTGTTTCATCTAGAACTAAATTAATATCAGGTGTGCTCTGACCAAGTCACAAGACAGTGAGAGCATTACGTCCTTATACCTGGAAACTATGCCTTGCATAATACATCTCAAGATTTTATTAAATTTTTTTGGGGGGAAGCTTCTATATCACATTGCTGACTCACAATGTATTGTAAATCCATTAAATCCCCCAAATCTGCTATAGCTGGACTGTTATCTGACATGCCTCCCTACTTGGTAGTTGTAAAATTGATTCTTTGAACCCAAGTTTAAGACTTTTCATTTATCCCTATAAAATTCCATCTTATTAGATTCAGTCCAACATTCCAGCCTATCAGGATTTTTTGTATCCTTACTGTAGCATCCAGTATGTTAGCTAACCCTACCAGCTTTGTCTCAACATCATCTGTTGGGAGACCGGAAATGTCACAGAAACACTGAAGGACATAGCTTCATAGCAGTGCAGGATCACCATCACTCTACTCTCCATGGTCCAATCCCATTTGACCTTAGGTCATAGCCATATGCCATAAGAAACATATGAGAAGTACTACACATAGGAAGATAGGAATAGTGATTTTTCTCATTCACCTCCTTGTGGCAGGAGGGCATATTTCTGTGATACTCATAAGAACACTATTTACAACTATCAGCCTTCTTACTCTACATTCAGAGAAAGCATTATTAACCTCAAACTGAAATCAAAATCTTAGGCAGTGATGCATTAGGCCTAAAATACCAAATTTCAATATTCTATATCAGATCTTGAATATGAAATACTCAAAAACTATTATACAAAGAGCCTAATATAATCTTGAAAAAAGTAGTCATTCTTAGCAGTCTGGGCATGAATGTATGTATACAGTCATACATATGTACATATGTATACTTGTATGACAAGACATAATGATATCAACATACACGTACAAACATGTAAACATACATCCCCATAAGTACAAAGGGTCTTGCATCTCATTCTAGCTTGACAGGGAATTTAGAATGATTTTAGTAAAATACTTCCTGGGAACCTTATTATTGTACTTAGTACTCAGTCAGATTTTGGTAGGCAGATTTAACATATCTCCTTATTTTTCACGATGGTTTTAAATGCATTCTGTATTTTTGATCACATCTTTTGCATAGTTTCTCTCTACAATAACCATTTTGAAAACTATTTACATTTCACAAATTTTAAGTGAATGGGGTTATTTTAACAAAATCATTGCTTTGAACATATATCTAAGCATTTGTTTTCTCTTTGACATGGCTTTGATGACTCATCCAGTTTGACAAGCAACTTGGCTTTTAAGCTCTTAAGTTTGCATCAACAGTGAGATAAAATGAGACTTGAACAACATGTACTATTGATGCAAAATAACATACAATTATTGTATTGTTAGAAAAATAAAGATTTGTAATTGACAAAAACAGCTAATAGAGCAGTGTCTTTGATTCAATCATTGATTTCATTACAAACTGTCCAGAATTAACTTAAATATTCTTTGTCCACTGACTTTGATCTATAAAAAAGGATAGTTCTATCTCAGATGCATTATTTATTACTACTACATTGAGAAAGATTATGGTAATGTACATATTATAAAACTGGCAACAATGGAAGAATCCTATAATTGTGAAGTAAATTCAAGGAGGCTGCTTTGAGGATGAGAACTAACAGCTTCTTCATTTTGATTAGCTTACCTTTTCAAGTGTTCTGCTAGGAACCTCCATCACACAAATGGAGGCAAGAACTTTATTATCATCACTATAGCAACTGCAGGGAATTTTATTTCAAAACAGTTGGCTACTGGAAAATTTTCTCAGGGTGGAAAAAAAAACATCATCAATTTATATGTACATTTAAATTTTTTTTCACCCCCCCACATACACACACACACACACACACACACACACACACACGGAAGGATTCCATGGATAAGAGTAGTACATTTTCTTATAAAACAACAAAGTACCATGGTTTGAACTTAAATATTTCTTTAATACAGTAGTGTTATACTAAAAAGAATAAAAAAATATATCATGTTATTATCCCCAAACTTGAGTTTTACTTGTTTGTGGAATAAGAATCCAAAACTTATTTGTTTTATCAAAATATATATTATGAAATTACTTTAAGTTAAGTTAGTTTCATCTTGATTGTTAAAACTTTGAACTTTTTATTTCATATGAAAGTAGTGTTTCTATATAGGTAACAAAGATTTCAGTCAATAAATGATGATTTGCTTTTTTTCACTAGATAAAGATATCTATTGGAATCTAATTCAAGTACAATGATGGATATGTTTTCCACAAAAAACTTACATTTTCATAACTAGATTATTTATTTTTTATTAATATTCCTTATTCACAAGCTGCTGCATATAGAACAGACTGCTCTGTATCACATGTACCATATTTTCTTCCTTATTTGTATCCTTACTGGAGTTGTTCCTTCTACTAATGCACATACAATTCCTCCAAATCTTCACACCCAGTGGGATGCTTATCCATGCCCTTCTATTTATATTCCACAGAGAATATACATGCTATACCTACAGACTTTAACTTTTTTAAATTTTGTTTAAGATATTAATTTGCCTCTTAAAATTTCTATTTTATCACCCATTCTCATTGCAAGATCTATTTATTCCATTTAATAGTCATACATGTCTTCAGTGATGTATTTTAATAATGGCAGGCTTGGTGTCAAATGCTGCCTATGATACATATTAGGTAAATGATTGTAAGTCCCTTAAGTTCTCCAAGCCTTAGTTTCTTGATCTGTAAAATAGGTATAAGGTACCTATAGTACTTTATCAGATATGAAATAAAGTGCTTTTCAAACTTTAACTACTATATAAATGTCAGTGGTGGTATTAGCAGGTGATTTTTTTTCCTTTTTTTTAACCATTTTTTACATTCAAGTCATCACTGCTAGTATATTAAAACTTGTTTATTTTTAATCAACAATCATTTATTAAGACCTTGATATGTTCCAGGAACTTTGATAAGCTCTAGAATTATTTTTATTGCCTTGGAATAACTGTCAGAAATAGTCAATTTTTGATGATTCCGCATTTTAATTATTTATGAGACATACTATTTATATGTCCTTTTCCTTCTTCATGTCTTTTAGGCAGCTACATTGCTTAATTTAATTAACATTTTTTTCCCCCATTTTAGGCATTTATTCACCTTCCAACCTCCCCTTATTAAAAGAAAAAGCAAACCCTTGTAACAGAAATGTTACAGTTAAAAGAAGAAATTCTTATACTGACCATGTTGAAAAATATCTCATTTACATATTAGGTCAGCAACCTTCTCCCAGGAAGTGGCATTATATATTGTTATTGCATGGAATCATGATTAATTCTTACATTGATTAGAATTCTCTTTGTCTTCTCAAAGATTTTTTTTTTCTGTGCAGTGGTATTGTTATTTTCTAAACTGTTATCCCAGTTATGCTCACTTCACTCTGTATCAGTTCATTCAAGTCTTTCCAGGTTTCTCTGAAGCAATTTCTTTTGTCATTTCTTACATAAGAGTGGCATTCCATTTCATACACACACACACACATACATACATGCATACATACATACATACATATATGTATGTATATAGCATAATTTGTTCAGCCACTTCTCAATTAATTAATGATAGACACCCCTTTAATTTCCAGTTCTTTGCCACTACAAAAAGAGTTGCTCTAAGTATTTTTGTACATATGAATCATTTTCCTCCTTCTTTGATCTCTCTGGCATATCAGCTTAGTAATAATATTGCTGGGTAAAGGGTATGCACAGATTAATTTCACTAGGGCCATAGTTTTAATGACTTTCTGGAATAGTTGAACTAATTCATGGATCCATTTAATGTGCCTTAATGTACCTATTTTCTCATAGCACATCCAACATGTTTTATTTTCCTTTTATATCAACTTTGCTATTTTGCTAGGTATGATGTGGAACCTCAGAGTTGGTATAATTTGCATTTCTCTAATTATTAGTGATTTGCAGTGTTTTTTCTATGTCTTGATAACTTCGATTACTTCTGAAAACTTCCAGTTTGACCTTTTATCAACTGGAATATGAGTTTTAGTGTTCTACATTTGAAACTGTTTTTTTATACATCTTGAATAATTATCTTCAACAGAGAAATATGCTGCAAAATTCTCCCCTGCTCCCCACTCGTAGGTAGCTTATTTCCCTTCTGCTCTTAGTTGCTTTGAAGTATTTGTGTAAAAATATTTTAATTGTATGTAATTCAATTTATCCATTTCGTATTTTATATTTTGTGATCGCTTTGATCCCTTGTTTGGTCAAGAACCTTTCCCCTATCCATAGATTCTTTTGGAGCTTACCTTGGTATATACTGCTAGTGTTGCTCTAAATTTAATTTCTGTGAGACTACTATACAGTGATCCCTTCCACATCATGACTTGCCCCATCATAGTTTCCATATATCCCAAGTCAGCATAAGAAATTAAACGGGAATTTTGAGGGAGTATTGTGGAAGCCACGGATGATACATGAAGGCCAGCAGGCAGCACAGAAGAAGTTTAGAAACTCAGAAATGCATAAAATATATGTATAGTATTATATAATACCAACATATTTTATCTTGTAATACCATAATAATTCAGACTTCTTTGTTGTGAAGGGAAGGCCAAAAAATTTTATGCAGATTTTCCAGAACATGGAGGCACCATTTTCCTAATCCCTACAGTATGGAAGGGCTAACTGTATAATCAAAAGTTTGGTTTGTTTTTCCAATATTTGTCAAGAGTGAATACTTACCCTAGTAACTGGGATCTTTGTTTTGTTTATTTGCTTTAGTATATTGTTTGCCTGATCTGTCCCCCACTGATCATTCTTTCTTTTTTTAATCACTGTGGGTGCAGTAAAGTGTTGGGCCTGGAATCAGGAAGATAATCTTCCTGAGTTCTACTCTGGCCTCAGATGCTTACTAGCTGTGTGACCTTGGGCAAGTTACATAACTTTGTTTGCCTCAGTTTCCTCATCTGCAAAAATGAATTAGAGACTGAAATGGCACACTAATCCAATAATCTTTGCCAAAAAAATCCAAAATGAAGTCACAAGGACTTGGTCACAATTGAAAACAGTTGAATAATAACAACAAAGGTGGCTCAGCGGATAGAATGCTGCGTCTGGAGTCACAAAGACCTGAGTTAAAATTTGGCCTCAGACACTACCTTTGACTATGAGCAACACTAGTGTGTGACCATGGGCAAGTCACTTATCCTGTGTTTCCCTTAATCCACTGAAGAAGGAAATGGCAAACTACTCTAGTATCTTTGCCAAGAAAACCCTATATGAGGTCATGAAGAGCTGAACAAAATTGAGAGACTGAACAATAACAACCAAATAATTTATACAGTAGCTTCTGTGTAGTATAGTCTGAGATCTAATATTGTTACATCACCTTTTCCCCCATTTTTCTTTCCTTATTCCGTTCAGATTTTTTATTTATTATTCTTCAAGTTGAATTTCATTATAATTTTTTTCTAGTTTAAAAAAGTAATTAGTACTTTTTTTTGGGTAAGGCACTGAATCAGTAAATAAATTTTGATATACTTATTATTTTTTATTATTTTGTCTCAGCCTATTTATAAGCAATTAGGATTTCTCCAGTTACTTTAAGGCTGTATTTCAATAGAGTGCTTTGAAGTTGAGGGGAGAAGAGAAGGGAACAAGCATCTATTAAGTACTTACCGTGTGCCAGGTATAAGGCTAAGAAATTTACAAATATCATCTCATTTGACCTCAGTTTTATTCACACAGTTGCTGTATGTATTTTGTTAGGTATACTTTCAAGTATTTTATCCATCACGTAGTGAAGTGGAATTATCTTCCTACTGAACTTTATTGGCAATATAAGAAATGATGATGATATGTGAATTTATTTATATCCTGAAACATTGTTTCAATTTATTTTAATTAACACTCTAGGTTTCTCTAACTGTATTATCATATTATCAACAAAAAGTGATATTTTTATTCTTTGTTTATGCTAATTTCATCAATTTATTTTTACTTGTCATTGCTAAGATATGCTAAGCATTTCTCAGCCTATATTAAATAATAATAATGACAATTTACATCCCTGCTTTATACCTGGTTGAATTGGAAAGGACTCTAGTTTATCATCATCATATATATTATTGTCTCTTTAATTTTAGATACATGTTTAGTTTTAGATATGTGTTATATGTTAAGAAAAGGTCCATTTATCCCTATCTCTTCTAGTATTATTTTATCTGGTATTATTTATTTATTCTTCTAGTATTAGTTTAAAGCACACTGATGACTTTCAGTGTCTTTTCATTGATCAACAACCTTAGTTCTTTGGAAATAGTGGGATTCTCTGCCTCATAGCCATACAGCAATGCTAAAACATACTATTTTATTGTTCTTTTCAGTTCTTTTGAATTTTTTTTCTCTTTGAATATTCACACACACAATTCACTTCAGTATATCAAGGACAGTTTCCTGAGTGCCTTTAAAATTGTTTTTCTACAAGGAACTTTTTCTATTTTTAATCATATTCGGACCCTCACCCTGACTGCTTAAGTGTGATGGTATTTTCCTTATGTGATAAATGGACAGAATAAGCATAGGTTTAAAGATGGAAGGAGCTTTAAAATAATCACTGACACCCTCACTTAGGAAAAAAAAAATCTGAGGCTAGGAGAAATGATTTTCCCAAAGATTTACAAATAATAAGTAGCAGAGGCAGTATTTGAATCCTGGACCTTTGAATCTAAATCCATTGTTCTTTTCACTATATCTTGCTGCTTCTCACTGCAGTAGTAAAGTACAAATGTGATAGTTTCATGTTCATTGTTATTGAGAATATGTCACTATATTAAATATTAGCAGGTCTATTCAATTTCACATCTCTCTGTTATTCCCTTTCTAGTATCATTTACAAATGTTCTAAAGAATTTTGGGTTTTCTGCCATATTCTATGCAAGTTTTTCCCCTCCTCAATTGCTTTCCATTTTTCTGTGAAGCTATTCCATTCATAATATTTTTTCATAATATTTTGTAAATTAACATAGTTCTTTTGGCTTCCATGAGGGAATCATATATCTGACAATAGTTCCTATGCTGAAGTTTCTGTGCTCATCTGGACTTATAGTAGTGAATATTTTGCATTCACTTAACTCTTTTTGTGAAATGGTGTTAGTTCAAGTCATTGTTTTCTTTATTTTTGTTGATTTCATTTCCATGGTCATCAGTCTGTTTAAAAATGTTGTATTTTACTGTAGTTGTACACTGTATCTTCTCATTTTTTAAACCATTCTTCTAAGTTATATTTTATTTGATATATACACTATCAATTTTGTTATCTTATTGCATGGAGACAGATGATTCTCAACTAAAACACTTTTATTTTTAATGATATCATATACCTTTTGATTATATTAATGAAGAACGAATGGTATACAATTCTGAGCAATCTACAAACTTTTGCTTCTTCTATTGTTTCATTCAAAATAAGTTTTTCATTATAGTTGTACTTTTCTTACTTTATGCCCACTATCACACTGAAGTTGCCATGTATCCAAAGATAAAAGAATGGACTCCCTCCTCACTTTTGCATCATAAAATTCGTAGTTTACTTCAAAGCCCAGCTAAAGTGCCATCTCTGATAGGAGTCCTATCTGGATTTCCCCAGATGCTAGTGTCCTCTGCCTCTCCAAGAATTAATTTTTATTTACTTACTTATTTATGATCATATTATTTCCCAACAAGAGAATATAAAGTCCTTGAGGACAAGGATTGTTTCATTGTTGTTAGCAGTACTTAACCATGGCACCTGGCACATAGTAGGTATAGTAGGCTTCTTGAATGAGCAGATTCATGAATGAATGAATGAATTAATAAATTTCTCTATCTTTTTATCTCATGCAATGGATTTAGACATGCCAACTGTGATTCTCTTCATTGTGATCTGTTTGCATATTCAGTGGGATAGACTTCAAAGCAAGGTGACACATATTCTAGGAAATTATTTTTCTTGCCTTTCTGCAAAAGATGAAACCAATTAAAATGCCAATTCCTTATTCCCCTTTCTGAATAAAACCTGAGAATCCTACTTTGATTTATCCAGAAGTTATTTATGTCTTCCATTTTCATATACTTTTAGTTCAGAGATTCTTAATGTTAGTCCAGGTTAGATCATCCATGGTTAGATTTCAGGGGGTCTATAAACTTGGATGGAAAAAATATTTCATTATTATTGGTTTCCTTTGTAATCCTATGTATTTTATTTCATGTGTTTGAAAAGATTGTTCTGAAAATGGTTATAAGTTTTACCAGATTGTTAAAGGGATCCATATCATTCAGTCATCTAGATGCAAATTTTCTAGTGAGGAACCTTTCCTTCAGATATTTAAGCCATTGTCAGGCTTGTATCCAATGTTCTTCCTAGTTGGTAGGACCTTTTAAAGCTGGTATCAAGCAGGCATAGCCTTCATGAATGCAAGGTTGCCTTCGAATCACAATAAGGCATTGGAGTAAAGCTTCAAAGAAAGCTTTCACTTTGGCCTTAAAAGCAATCATAGACACACACAGTCCAAAGTTGCTTAAAAATATTTATTTAAAATATGCAAATTAAGGGTTGGGAGTTGACTAGGCAATTAAAAAAAAATTTATCTCCCCTGGAGCCACGTTTCTAAGAATCTCTTTTAGTGACCTGCTTTAACTGCATTTCAGAACTGATAGGACTTTTTAACTACTCTTTTCCCAATTTAACTGAAACAGGACAGGATAACGTATCAAAGTGAATAGTTTATGCATACTCAGACAGTAAGGTGTGATTTTTGTAAGTCATAGGCATGCAGTTTTCCCATTAATGACAAAAGGAGTTTTGCTTGAATAAAAACTACAGTTTAATCCTTATATGGGACAAATCATGACATTAATTCACACTTGAAGCTGTCAAATTCATTTTGTGTCCTGCACTTAGAAAGACTGAGAATTGAGCCCTTATAAGTGTGTAATAATTATGCATGAAAGAACAGTAAAAGGATAAGAAAATGTTTGTAGTGTCCCATAAAAATGATCCATGGATTATTTCTGAAACAGGATATTGGTGCTTTCAAAACTAACACTGATTTTCTACATTCATTATTTTTCTGTTAGCAGAGAGCAAGTGATTAAAACATCTGCAATAATAAGACCGTGACACATATATTTATGGCATTAAGGATGTAAATTCAATATAAGATTGTAGTATTGAATAATGAGGATTAAATATTTGTTAAAATAAATATTTTAATGCTTTTTCTCATTTAATCCTGTTAATTTGATTATTTACATGACTGTAGCTATGGGACAATTTCAGTATGGTCTTCCTAAAGTCTTTTATTACAAAAATGAGCTTTCAATAAAATCTTCATATCCATGTTATAGGCTGTATTTATCAATATTTACTGATGTTAAATCTTAAATTGAAAGAAGAATGTTTGAGTCAAATTATGTATAAAACAATTCTGTAATATAATTGCAAAAATGAGTAAATATGCAATGGAAAGGGTTTTACCTTAAAAGTTAGTAATAGCATTAAGATGATATTAGCAATTTGATGAGTTGCTCCAAGATATGTATTATTTATCCCTATTTTGTGCAACTAATTTTCTGCACTAAAAATCAAATATATTTTTCTGTGAAAATCCTTCTCAGTAATTAAAAATAAATCTAAACACATTAACATATATTATTGTTACTAAATCCAGAAACTACATCACTCCATATTTGTTTTTTTTTTAAGTGCAGTGTATTATAAATCATTTTGCTTAGTTATTTACAAAATTTTGGAGGCTGCCAGTAGATGGCATTATGGTTTCTATAAGAGATATTTATTGAGGGATGGGTTTTTCTTTAGGATAAAGAAAGAAGAAAGTTGAGATAAGATTCTGAGATTAAAACTGCTTTTATAAAATCTATATCCAACATTGAGTGGCGAGGAGACCTTATTTTCTGTTTCCTTTACCAAGCCAATTTAAAACATGCTAATAATTTTGACTATATATTTAATAATTTGTTATTATTTATTTGATATGTTTCTTAATATGTTTGAATGTTTTATTAAATTACAGAATCTCATAGTTGGAAAGAATCTCAAAGGCAACCCTGATTCTTGAACAAAATTTCTCTCTACCATGCACCTTCATAACATTCCTAAATGTGAATCCCCTCTACAAGAAACAAACCTTTGCCTGAAGACCTCTAGGGAGGGAAAATCCGCTATTCTTAACATAGCCCATTCTATCCCCCTCTTTGCAAACCTCTAATTGTTGACAAGTTTCCCAATAACTGTTTATTGATTGATTGATTGATCACTTGTTCAATTATGAGTCTCAAGTCTTTCCTTCTCCATATGACATGATTTCAAGGTCCTTACCAGCCTGGTTGTTCTCCTATTGATGTTCTTCAGCTTATCAGTGGCAATCCTCAACTAGGTGTCCAAGACTAAGCATAATTCTCCAGTTGTGGTCCAACCAAGGAAGACTAATAAATTCCTGCTCTTAGACCTATTCTATTTCAGAAAGAATCCATAGGTTCTATATCATTTTTATGGGACACTACATATATTTACTTATCTTTTACTGTCCTTTATGCATAATTGCTATACAATTATAACAGCTCAATTCTCCAGTCTTTCTAAGTGGAGGACACAAAATGAATTTGAGAGTTTAAAAAGTGAATTAATGTCATGATTTATCCCAAATGCTCTAATGCTTCTCAAGGTACTCTAAGGTGAGGTCATATTAGTTTTCTTAGCTGACATATCACACTACTGACTTATGTTGAGGTTACACTTCAATAAAATCCTCAATTCTTTTTCAGATAAAATCTCAGGGGCATCCTAATCCTAACTCCCACTTTTACAATGTCTCAAGCCTTGCAGCAAGGATACGTCTTCCTCTCAAATTTCTAAGGGAGAGTGTCAGAGAATTATTTTTTTAATGTCATTGACTTGACCCACCACTGAGATGCTTCACCCCAAAGATTAGCAATTGAGGATCATTTAGCTGGCCAACTTTAAGTAGTTTTTGTTTTATTTAATTAATAAGATATTTACTAAAATGGTACAGTTATAAGAGGTGATTTGAAATATCTTCTAAAGTCTGTGACACTCTCCTACAAGTACATACAGAGTTCTGGAATTTCTTCCTCAGAAAATTTAGCTGTGTTTTCTGAAACTCCCCAATTCCAACCTACATGGATATAGATATAAATACAGTATGCAGATATTGATGTAGATATAGACGAAGTTATATCAGCAGAGACTATGACAAAATCCCTCAGCCACTTAGGATAGATATCCTGTCTGCATCATTGCACTTCCTCCAATGGGTTTTAAAGTCTTTTTACATTTAGCATGAAGCTTATGATTGTTGATTGAGTGTTTTTATGTACTTATGCTATCAGGACTAAAATGGAGTGGCTGACTTGTGAACAATCTACATTTCTTTTTTTAATAGCCCCCTCCTTATCTATTCTTTAGAGCAGGACAGGAAGAAGATAATGTTCTTCTGACCTCAAGTCTCATTTCTCTAGCTGCTTTTCAGACATTTTGAACTGAATGACAAGCAGACATCTTAAAGTCCTTATGTCCAAAATAGACTCATTATCTTTTCCCTTAAAGCTTCCTCAGCTCCTACTTTTCTTAATATAAAGGGAAATACTGTCATCCAAGTCCCTCAGTCTTGCAACCTAGGTGTCATCCTCAACTCCTCGCTATCTCTTGTGCCCATATCCAATCTGTTACCAAAGCCTGTCCAATTCACTTTTTTTTAACATTAATTATCTTGATATTCTTGACCTTTTGTTCTTCTAGATGAATTTTGTTGCTATTTATTCTAGATCTATAAAACATTTTTTGGTAGTTTGTTATAGCACTGAATAAGTAAATTAGTTTAGGCAGTGTTTTCATTTTTTATTGTGTTGGCTTGACCTACCCTTGAGCAACTGATATTTTTCGAGTTGTTTAGATCTTACTTTATTTGTGTGAAAAGTGTTTTTTATTGTATTCATACAGTTCCTGGGTTTGTCTTGGCAAGTAGACTTCTAAGTATTTTATGTTGTTTACAGTTATTTTAAATGGAATTTCTCTTTCTGTTTCTTGCTACTGGGCTTTATTGATCACATAAAGAAATGCTGATGATTTATGTATCTTATATCCTACAACTTTACTAAAGTTATTATTTCAAGTAATTTTTAGCTGATGTTCTAGGGTTCTTTAAATATAAAATCACATCATCTACAAAGTGTAATAGTTTTGTTTGCTCCTTGCTTATTCTAATTCCTTCAATTTTTTTTCTTCTCTTATTGCTATAGCTAACATTTCTAGTACTATACTGAATAATGATGATAATGGTCATCCTTGTTTCATCCCTGATCTTATTGGCAAGGCTTCTAGCTTATCCCCTTACAGATAATGTTTGCTGATGGTTTTAGATAGATGCTATTTATCATTTTAAGGAATGTTTCCTTTATTCCTATGCTTTCTGATGTTTTAATAAGAATGAGTGCTGTATTTTGTCAAAGCTTTTTCAGCATTTATTGAGAGAATCATGTGTATAGCTTTGTTGTACATATTTATTTGCTTGTTGTCTCCCTCAATAGATTGTGAGGTCCTTGAGAACAAAGAATGTCTTTTGCCTCTTTATATATTCCCAGCACTTAGCTCAGTGCTTGTTACATAGTAAGTGTTTAATAAATGTGACTGAATAATCAATTAACATAACTTGATGCCTCTGACTTATTGATTAAGGAATATTTACAAAAGTCTGTATGAGGGTTAACTAGCAATAAAAAAAAATTTGTAAATTTAGGCAGACACCTCAATTCCTACTGAAATGTTAGGAATTTTCCTAAATGAGTGATTGGAGTGACTTTGAGTGAATTCATAACTTTTCTTCTAAAATAAATTCCCTGAAATTGCAGACGGAACCCCATGAGCCAGGGAATTGTTTTTTGCCACTTAACTGAAAATGAGTTAATTGTTGTAATTGGGTGTGATAGCAGGTTGATTTTTTTTTAAAGTATGAGACTTTTATTCCTATTAAAATTCATCTAATTTGCTTCTGAACTGCTAGCATATCTTTTGGGTTCTCATCTATTTATTCATTTTGTTAACTGTCTTTCCTGTTTTGGAATCATATGAATATTTGGTAAGTAATATTTGAAGTCATTCATAAAATCATTAAATAACACAGGGCAATTCACAGATCCTAGGATCCTAGGGGGACTACCCTAGAAAGTCCCTTCCAAGTTGGCATCAGGCTATTAATAAATATCCTTTGGAGGCTGGCCATTAGCTGAATTCAAATAAGTATTACTAGCATATAGTTTCTTTTTCCCCCTTTGCCATAGTATAAGGTTTCTTTCTTCCTTTTTTTTTTTGCTTTGATAAAAGCTGAATGAAATATATCCTTTTTCTTTAAATTATTTTTAATGAACAAAAACCCATTTTTTTTCTCTCTCTTTCAACTCACCCTCCCCAAGTGAACAAGGAAAAAAAGGGAAAAGGAAAGATAACATAAAACAGAACACTGGTAATAACTGTGCATAGTCAAGCAAAATATTCTGTACTCTGAGTCTATCACCTCTTTTATCTACTAGTCTCACTGCCATCTGAAAAGAAAATGAGATAAGTTTAGAATTGTTCTTGATAAAGTTCTGTCATTTGGTAATCACCACTGTATTTTGAGAAGGTTTCTATAGCTTTAATAATAAATTCAAGAATTTTTTACAAATAGTGAAAGTCAAACTCATTAATCTGGAATTCCCAGAAACCATTCTCTTTTCTTTCAAAAAAAAATGATAGTAAAATTTACTTTAATCTATTAATCAATTTACCATTTCTCCACAACCATTCAAAGATCTTTTACAGTGAATCAGCAGATCCATTCATCAGTTATTTCAGTGGCCAATGGCATACTTCAGTGACTTGAACACATCAAGTGCAGCAAAGTACTACTTTACTATCTTTCTACTTACCTTAGACACCAACTCTTATATATTTTTATATTCTTCCCTTTTTAGTGGAAAAATTATACTCCTTGGACACTCCCTGACTTGGTTATCAAAATCCTTTCTACCCCAAAAAGCCCTGCTCTTGCTCTTTTTTGTCTTGTACAGAGCTGTTTTCAATAGATTCAAGTCCTTCTGACCTGTAGCACTCCCAATACTATTCTTACAGGGAAATTCCATGCCTTTAAAGTCATTTCTTTTTACCTGCTGTTGCTTTGATCTTTTATGCATTTCTTCTAAAAACTGAAGTTGATTAATGAATTTCCTGTTTCTTGTGCATCCACATCAGTCCCCTTAGGCAAGTCTTCCATTCTTCCTCATTAGAATTTTTCCTCTTTGTGTCTTCAGAATTTCATTATTGGATTACCTGAAAGCCATGATCTAAAAAAGAGCTTAAATATCATTTTTCAAGAAATTATCAAGGAATTGCCCAGATATTCTTGAACCTGAGGGTAAAAGAGAAATTGAAAGAATCCACCAGTCAAAGATGGCGGAGTAAAAGCAGTGACTTGCTCGAGGTCTCCCCCAAACACCTCCAAATACCTGTAAAAAATGGCTCTAAACAAATTCTAGAGCAGCAGAACCCACAAAAAGACAGAGTGAAACAAATTTCCAGCCCAAGACAACATGAATGGTTTATTGGAAAGGTCTGTCTGCCAAGCTGGGAGAAGAATATAGTTTAGCATGGGCACACAGGAGAAACAGGCCTCAGCCAACCTGGAGCAGGCCTCAGAGGATTGAATCACAGGCAGCTGTAGCAGTTTCTAGACTTCTCAACCCACAAACACCAAAGATGACTTAGAAAGTCAGTAGGAAAAGTCTGTGACTGAGGTGAGAGACAACTTCGGTCCCATCCACAGTCCTGTCTGCAGCCCCAGGGGCAGCAACTGCTTCCAGAGCTTCCAGCCCACAGACTGAGGGGGAATTGAGTGGCTGATCAGAGAGGGATTGCAAGGATTTCTTTGCTATTGCTGAGGCAGGATTCTCTTGCTTTGCTCTTGCTTGGATCTGGGTCATAATTCTGGGTTGTGGTCTTGGGGGTGAGGAGGAGCGCTGGTGTGGTGGAGTTTGTAGTGGTGGTGGAGAGAGAATCTTCCTCACAGTTCCAAGGCAGAAAAGAGTGCTTGAGTTGACTCATAGACCAGAGCACAGGCCAGGAAAGAAGTAAACCCCTTGCCCTTGATCATACCATCCTGGAAAAACTGAAAATTTACAGGTCCCTAGAAGTGTCTCTGAAAACAGCTGCACAAAAGCCCCAAAGCTTGGGACAGTACATTCTCCACACTGGAAGCAGACCCCTACCCTAACAAAGAGTTTATAACTCAAGTAATTGGCTGGGATCATGAGCAAACTTGGCAAAAAAAAAAAAAGTCAGACCATAGAATCTTTCTTTAGTGACAAAGAAGATCAAAACATACAAGCAGAAGAAGACAACAAAGTAAAAGCTCCTACATCCAAAGCCTCCAAGAAAAATATGAATTTGTCTCAGGCCATGGAAGAGCTCAAAAAGGATTTTGAGAAGCAAGTAACAGAAGTAGAGGAAAAACTGAGAAGAGAAATGAGAGTGATACAAGAAAATCATGAAAAACAAGTCAACAGCTTGCTGAGGGAGACCAAAAATAAATAAACAAATAAATAAATAAACAAACAAACAAACAAACAAACAAACAAATAAATAAATAAACACCTTCAAAAATAGCCTAACCCAAATGGCAAAAGAGGTCCGAAAAGCCAATGAAGTGAAGAATGCCTTCAAAAGCAGAGTTGGCCAAATGGAAAAGAAAGTTCAAAAGCTCACTGAAGAAAATACTTCCTTAAAAATTAGCGTGGAGCAAATGGAAGCTAGTGACTTCAAGAGAAATCATGATATTGTAAAGCAAAACCAAAAAATGAAAGCAATGTGAAATATCTCACTGGAAAAACAACTGAGCTGGAAAATAGATCCGGGAGAGATAATTTAAAAGTATAGACTATCTGAAAGCCATGACCAAAAAAAGAGCCTAGACATCAATCATCTTTCAAGAAATTATCATGGAAAACTGCCCTGATATTCTAAGACCAGAAAGCAAAATAGAAATTGAAAGAATCCACCGATCAACTCCTGAAAGAGATCCCCAAAAGAAAATTTCTGGGAATATCATAGTGAAATTCCAGAGTTCCCAGGTGAAGGAGAAAATATTGCAAGCAGCCAGGAAGAAACAATTCCAGTATTGTGGAAACACAATCAGGATAACACAAGATTTAGCAGCTTGTACATTAAGGGATCTAAGGGCTTAGAACATGATATTCCACAGGTCAAAGGAGCTAGGATTACAACCAAGAGTCACCTACCAAGCAAAACTGACTATAATCCTTCAGGGAAAAAAATAGATATTCAGTGAAATAGAGGACTTTCAAGCATTCTTGCTGAAAAGACCAGAGCTGAATAGGAAATTTGACTTTCAAATACAAGACTCAAGAGAAGAATGAAGAGGTAAACAGGAAAGAGAAATTGTAAGGGACTTATTAAGGTTGAACTGTTTACATTCCTCCATGGAAAGAAGATATTTATAACTTATGAGATCTTTGTCAGTATTAGGGTAGTTGGAGGGAAAAATTATATGTATGTATGTATGTATGTATGTATGTATGTATGTATAGAGAGATAGATGGAGGGCACAGGGTGAGTTGAAGAGGTAGGGGTAATATCTGGAGAATAAAATTAAGGGGTAAGAGAAGATAACACTAGGAGAAGAAAGGGAGAGGTAGAATGAGGTAAATTATGTCACATAAAACAGACAAGGAAAGGCTTTTACAGTGGAAGGGAAATGGGGGAAGGTGGGAGGGAATGAGTGAATCTTATTCTCATTAGATTTGGCTTAAGGAGGGAATACCAAACACACTCAATTGGGTATGGAAAACTATCTTACTCTACACAAAAATGCGGGGGAAAGGGGATAAGAGAGCAGAGGGATGATAGAGGGGAGGACAGATTGGAGGAGTGGGTAATCAGAAGCAAACACTTCTAAGGAGGAACAGGATCAAAAGAGAGAATAGAATAAATGTGGGGGGGTGGTGTGTGGAATAGTATGAAGGGAATATCCTGGAGGTCAAAGTAACTAGAATTAAAACCAAGAGTCACTTACCCAGCAAAACTGAGTGTAAACAATGAGGGGGAAAATGACATTCAATGACATAGAGGAATTTAATGCATTCTTGAGAATCTAGAACTAAATAGAAAAATTGGCTTCCAAACACAAGACTCAAAAGAAACATGGAAAGGTAAACAGGAAAGAGAAATCATAAGGGACCTATTAAAGATGAACTGTTTACATTCCTGCTTGGAAAGATGATATTTGAAACTCATGATATCTTTCTCATTAATAGGGTAGTAGGAGAGAATAGATATATATATATATAGAGAGAGAGGCCACAGGGTGATTTGAGTATGAAGGGATGATATCTAAAAAATAAAATTAAGGAATGAGAGAGGGATGTACTGGGGGAAGGAGAAAGGGAGAGGTAGAATGGGGTAAATTATCTCACATAAAAGAGGCAAGAAAAAGCTTTTACAGTAGAGGGGAAGACTTGGGAAGAGAGGGAATGAGTGAACCTTACTCATTTGATTTGACTTAAGGAGGGAATAACATACATACTCCTTTGGGTATAGAAATCTCTCTTACCCTATGTGAAAGTAGGGGGGAAGGAGAAAGAAGGGAGATGTGATAGAAGAGGGGACATATTGGGAGAGGGGGCAATCAGAAGCAAACACTTGAGGGGGGACAGGGTCAAAGGAAAGAATAGAATAAAGGGGGGCAAGATAGGTTAGAGGGGAATATTGTTAGTCTTTCACAACATGACTATTATGAAAATGTTTTGCAGGACTATGCATGTATGTCCTATATCAAATTGCTTGCCTTCTCCATGAGGGTGGGCGGGGAGGGAAGAAGGGAGAGAATTTGGAGCTTTCAAAAATGAATGTTGAAAATTGTTTTTACATCCAACTGGGAAATAAGATACACAGGCAATGGGGTGTAGAAATCTATCTTACCCTACAGGAAATTAGAAGAAGAAGGGGATAAGTGAAGGGAGTGGGAAGGAGGCCAGATTGGGGGAAGGCATAATCAGAACGCACCCTGTCCTGGTGTGAGGGGAGGGGAGAGGTGGGGAGAAAATTTGGAACTCAAAATCTTGTGGAAGTGAATGTTGAAAGCTAAAAATAAATACATAAATTGAAATGTGGAGAAAAATAAAAACAACCAACAAAATGGAGAAAAAATAAAGCAACTCTGAGGTTCTACCTCATAGCTATAAGATTGGCAAAATTGTAAAGAAAAAAAAAAGGAAAATGAAAAATGCTGGAGGGGCTTTGAGAAAACAGGTTCATTAATGCATACCTGGTAGAGATAAACTTGCTTCAGCCATTCTTGAAAGCAGTTTAGAACTGTGACCATTTTTACCAGTATGAGAATGGCCAAGGACTTATACAATACACAGCAGTTTCCAATCTATTCATCATGACACTTTCTTCAAATAAAAATTTGGAAGAAACTTGTTATGATAAGCACTGAATCCTATCACAGAAAAAGACAAAATTATTGTGAAGCCAATAGGAAATGCCTGTTACTAGTCAACATCATTCTTGAGTCAGTTCTATTTGTAGACTCTAGCAATTGATTTAGAACAAAGAATCAAAATGAATATAAAGCTAGAAAATAAATGTAAACAAAGAGAACATATGACATGAAATTTACATAATTCCCTGTAACAGTTTATTGATGCCCAAAATGAGTGGATAGAAAAAAAAGACAAGCCATTTATAAAAATATCATACAGAAGTTTTAGCTGATATGAATTAATTGCTACAACAATAAAGCATACAAAGCAAAAAGCCTTGAAATTGTCTAAGTTGGCAAATGTTTGGCCTACTTGCCAAGCAAAGAGATATGCTAGACAAGTGAAACACCAACTTAAAATCTAAAATCTTAAAAGGTGAGATAACAGTATAAATTATGGTGTCTAATTAAATAGCAAGAAACAGTGAAAGGAAAAATGGTTGATGAGAGACACAACGAAGCAAGGAAACTTGAAGAAGGTAGGAGGACAGCAAACAAAAAACAGGAAAGTTTTGCAAAGATTTCAATAAGAAAATATTTTTTCACCATTAATAACAATAGAGCCACTGTGTTTGTAACCTAGTAGCAGATTGAAGAAGTGGAGGTGACACAAAAGAGTCAAATGTGTTAAAATCAGCCAGACTCAAACATTTAAACACAAAGAAGGTCCATCTTGAAGTCAGCACAGTTTTGAAAGTGTTAAGAAATCTGTTCATATGGTATGTAGAAGAGAGAAGATGCCAAAAGTGTGGAAAAACCTTTAAGCCCAGTTAATATTAATGTAACTATTAATGATAATGATGATGATGCTGATAATAGTGATGATGATGATGATGATAAAGTGAAAAAGACAACATCCTTAACATATTACCTTTATCCTGGCTTTGCCACATTTTTAACGAAAGCTCTTCAGAGGTGTTGAGGGCATCCTTGATGAAGATATCACAAGAGAACAGGCAGACTTTCACAAGTAATATTCAACATATTTTACTTACAACTGTGACAAATGAAAAACCTCATGGTACAGAGTTTTCAGGTAATTAATAATCAATTTATTAATTAGGCTACCTGGCAGTCAGTTAATTGATTAGTAAATGGTTTCTCTCAATAACCAAAGACAAAAGCCATGGAGAGTCTGAAATTTTTATAATCCTTGAAAAGGAATTCCTTTGACAACCAAAAATCAACCCTGAATGGTGGACATTTACAGAGAAGCTAGGCTTGATCATGATACTGCCACCTCCAGTAGTCTAGACAGGGGCATCCATCTCCATCCCCACCTTTCTGATTAGTTTTCTCCTTCATGAGTGGAGTCACTCCAAACTCATATGGAGTACTATAATGACAGAGGGTCATTTCCTTCAGAATAAGAACTCACCTAGACTGGGGTTATGTTTACAATTAAAATAGAAGTATATTCAGTGGTATCTGGCCCAAGATCAAAGAGAATGTTCCCCAAGAGTTAGGGCTAATCTCAATAAGCCCTGTCTTTCAGAGGCTTACCTTCCATAGGAGCTGGGCCTCAGTAAAGAAACAGAGGAGAGAAAACCTTGACCCTGATTTAATAATTGCTTTTAACATAATAGAAAATAATTTCTCTTACTATCACATGATTTACTGAAAGAAATAAAGAATACAGGCTGTTACTATACTTATTAAGTATAAGAAAGCATTTGATTTGTTAGAACAAAATACCACTTTGAAGTTTTTCCCCTAACAAGGTATTTCCCCATGTGTCAAAGTTACATAAGGTTCCTAGAAAGATAGAACAATGAAGATGATCTTATTTGATGACCCTCAGATCATCAGTTTTCAAGTGAATGATGAAAACAGAGATATACATTCTTATTGAAAGCTTTGGCTATTCTTAGGGATGAGATGCAGTGCAAATATTGAGGGAAAGGCAACTTTCTTTTAGAGGGAAAAGTCTTCAAAATATTCTTGCTTGCAGATGACATTGCACTGATGGGAATCGAGGCCTAAAACATTCCTGAGCCTCTTGGATGAAAGTGATAGCCATTGAAAAGAGTCTGTGCTAATTGTGTGAACTGAAAAAACAACATGGATAAAGTAATGTCTGTTGTCCAAGCTTTGTTTGATACAAGTATCAACATGTAGAGCTTATTCATTTATCTGTGTTATGTATTGTGTTCTGTGTTTTGTGTGTGTATGAATGTATGTATGTATGTTTACCATACTCTTGCTTTCATTGGTTCCTGGTAAGGAGTTTCCTTCACAAATGTAGAACAGTACTTTTTCTCCAAGTTCTGCAACTTCTTAGTCTTAGGGAGCTCTCTGTGGTACTGAGACTTTTCTGTGTCCTACCTTCCCCACAAACACATATAGACTAATGTAAAAATACACATGCATATATGAATATATGGGATACTGAGTCTTTTCCAAACCCACCATACATAATACAGATTGTCATAGCCATAGGATATACAGATATTTTAAAGTGTGTACGTATATGTAAATTTAAATACATGTGTATTACATTGTACATATAGTAGCTATCTGTATCTTTAAATTTATGCATGTGTACATGTATACATATATGTGTGTGTATATGTATATGTCTAGACCCATAAAAGAGGGAAACAGAGGGGGGAAAGGAGGGAGAGAGAGAGGAAGGATGTTACAAAGGAAACAAAAATAAGAAAAGCAGCCAGACTTATGTATATATGTATGTTTATAAATACATACACACACAACCACCACCACCTTCCTTTTTTCCCTGTGAAAATTTATCTCCCTGTGGTAATGAGACAATTTTTGTATGCAATTGATATTTTAATTATAAATGAACAGCAATATCCTTTTGTTAAATCAGATTTACAGAGAAATTCTACAAGGAAACATTTTGGTGGCCTTGTTCAAGATATTTTAAATACTTGAGAATAGTAAAATTCCTCTTCTTTTAAAATATGCCATGAATTTAGACTGGCTTTTCCCATACTGCTCTGATCTCATAAGGTTTTATTATCTAGTTAGTAGTTAAGCTGTTTCATGTAATATGTGGAGACAAATCAGTCTCAGGTGCTATCTCAAATGAGTAGAATTCACAATGCTGGCTGGAATGATGATTGGCTGAGTCCATTATAAAGAATTTACTTGGCTAAGTTTTTGTCATTCTCTGCAAGATCCAATCACCAAATTTGCAAGAATTTACACAAGTTTATAATAAGCAAAATTATGTTAACAGGTCAGTCATAATGGTTTCTCATTAAGAGCTGGAACAATACAAAAAGGCTGAGAATGTTAGCCTCAAGAATTGGGGGATGTTAGTTACAAAGTCCTGAAATAGTGTCATACTTATTAAGGGGACTCTCAAGTTAGCAACAAATATGCATCAAGTTGTGAAACAGCAAATCATACCTATCAGAGTGCCTAAAATGTTTATCTATAAAGGTAGAAATTAAAGTGTTTGATTAGTTGTATAATAGAGGAAGAATTCATACCATCATGAATCTTAGAATCCTAAGTTGTCTCAGCAGTCACCTAGTTTAACCTACCTCCCCATGTAGGAATCCTCCTGTCCTTGACAGTTTGTCATCAAGATCCTGCTTGAATTATTCCAGTAATAGGGAATTCATTATTTTGCATGCTAACATATTCCCATTTTAGACAGCATTAGTTACTTAAAATGTTTTTCCCCTTAAATCTCCCATATGGCTTCTATTTAATTTCCACCCTTTGGATTTATTTGTGCTTTCCAGAGCTATGAAGACTATCTGATCTCTCTTAACATGACAGTCTCTCAATATTAGAAAACATCTATCATATCCACATTTAGTCTCCAATTCTAACAGTTAAATGTACCCAGTCTCTTCAACCATGCATCATATGACATATCTTCCAAACTTGTCACAATACTGGTGATTCTTTTTTGGATTCTTTCCAATTTGTGGGCATCACTCTTAAAATGCAGTGCATAGAACGGAGCTAAATCAGATTAGGTCTCACCATAGCAAGTTTCAATGAGACTGTTATCTTATTGTTCTTAACAATCTACTTCTGTTAATGGAACCTAAAATTGTACCCCTCCACTGAAGTCCTCCTGCAATATCTCACTATGGCATGGAAGTAGCTCAGTCCTAGAAAGCTATGATGCCAGAATTCAAGCAATGGCAGTTTAAAAAAATTAAGTTTATTGGTTTTAGTCAATGAAAATTGGCACTCTCTCCTACTCACATCCTTTATGCCCAGTGAGAATGAAAAAAAAATATTACAATATATCAAGTAAAATAAATCCCCAATTTGGCTATGTCCAAAAAATAAATACAAGTCTCAATATGCAGTCTGAGTCCATGACTTTTCTCTCAGGAACTGGGTAGCGTGTTTCTTAATGGATCCTCTGGAATTGTAGTGGCCATTACATTGATTAGATTTCCCACGTCTTTCAAAGTTTTCTTTATGATATCATTAAAGATATTGCTGTCCTGGATCTTCTGACATCGTTCTGCATCAGTTCATGCAAATCTTTCCAGGTTTCTCTGAAGCCATGTAGATTATTATTTCTTAAAACACAGTAATATTTGATCACATTCATATGCTATGACTTGTTCATCCATTCCCTAGTTGTTGGGTAGCCCACATCATTTCCATTTCACTGACAGCATATCACAAAAAGGGCAGCTATATATTTATACAATCATAGTTAGAAATTATTGTGCTTAGGACTGATACATGCCTTTGTCTACCCTTCTACTAATTCTCCCCTCTTTCTTGACCTCTGATTCTAAGAGATCTGGGCAGTTTTCTTAAAGAATTTTTTTGAAATATAATGTCTAGGATCTTTTTTTTTTCGAGAGGGTCTGTGGTTTTCTTAAATTCTCTCCTGGACCTCTTTTCCAGGTCTGTTGTTTTCACTATGAGATACCTTACCTCAAATTTTCAGTCTTTTGACTTTGTTTTAATGTCTTGTCTCATGAAGTTAAATTTTCTATTTATTCTTTTCTAACTTTAGAGAGTTTGTTGCTTGATAAAGTTTTATAATTCTTAGGCATTCCATTCTCTATGTGGCCATTCTTACCTAGATCTACTCCTTACTCTATCTTTACTGACCTGGGATGGAAAAATGACTCAATTTGATTTTTTCTTGGATTTCTCCATCTTGTTTGCCTTGACTACTTCAGACTACAAATGTTTTCTGCTTGTCCTATATCCATGTCTTTCCTTCTTCCTTCCCACATATTTGCTAATAGATTTCACTTACCCATTGCACTCTGGTACATTTTCTTGATGTATGTAGAGTAGTTGTGGTGAAGAGCACAATGGTACTCACTACCCATCACATTGTCTAACTTACTTTGACAGCTCTTATAAAATTTAAAAAAAATACTTTGGAGTCTGTTGATGTACTTTTTTTCTATATTCTGAAGATCTGTTGTCCTGAGTTTGGAGAGTTTCATCATCAGATGATGTGACTTAAAAAAAACATAATAGAGCACAAAAACTATATACTTAACCACCAATCAGTCAATCAACCAACAGACTTTTAATGTACCGATTGTGTACAAAACCTTACATCAGTATAACTTGAGAGCCTCAGGGATGGGAAAAAATGTATGACAGGAGTTGAAATTCAGTGGATTCAAATGTTATTTCTCTATCATGATCTCTAATATGAGCATCATAATTAAGGATGGACAATGAGCTAAGAAGCTAAGTGTAGTAGCTTTGACTAGGAGTTTAAATGAGAGAGGAATAGGTTTACAACTCAGGGGTCTGAGCTGAGCAGTGAGTGACAGTCTGAGGAGCTTGAATTTTATGTAAAGCTTTGCTGCTTTTAAGTAGGTAAGGAGATAGAGAAAATTCTGG
Organism: Phascolarctos cinereus; assembly: GCF_003287225.1. Classification (NCBI taxonomy): domain Eukaryota; kingdom Metazoa; phylum Chordata; class Mammalia; order Diprotodontia; family Phascolarctidae; genus Phascolarctos; species Phascolarctos cinereus. Next base: position 454,793,775 of record NW_027555847.1, on the reverse strand, counting down.
CTGCCATGGCTAGGATAATCAAGGGGGTAAGCCATAGGACTACAACCCATTTTTTTTCTCTTCTCCTCTTCTCCTTCTCCTTCTTCTCCTTCTCTGAATATCATATTTCAAGATATCATTAAAGAAATTTGTCTAGAAATATTTAAGAAGAGAGCCATGTGATAATAGAAAGAATCTACTGATTACTACCAGAAAGAAACCCCAAAATGAAAACTCCTAGGACTGTAATTGACAACACAGAGCTTCCAAACAAAAGAATAAATTCTATAAGCAGCTAGAATTAAGAATTCAGTATAGAAAATAAATAATTAGTAACACAAAAGATTTAACTGTTACTTTAATGGAGCAAAGAACATGGAATGAACCATAACAAAAAGCAAAAAGCCCAAGTCCACAACCAAGAATAATTTACCCAGCAAAATTGAGCATAATTGGAAAGGAAAGGAAAGGGGGAAAATGTCTCTTCAGTGAAGTAGAGGATTTTCAAATATTCTTAGTGAAAAAGACAGCTAAAATGAACATTGAAATATAAGTACAGAAGTCAAGGGGAATTTTTTTAAATAAATAAAAGTGAACAATCAGAAAGAACTTTATAAGTATAAACTGTTTATATTCTAATGGGGGAGATGGTAAAAGGTTTCTTTTGGAATCCTGATGTCATAAAAAGTCTTAGAGGTAGAATATTGATATAGAAGACTTATAAATAGTTTTGTCATGTTTTGGAGATATATGAAAGGAGAAGCAGGGAGAAAAATGGGGATACCTGGAGAAAAAGAGTTAAGAAGACAACATGTAAAGGGAGAAAAATGAGGTAACTTGTTATGACGTATCACTGGATTGTGAAAGTAAAACTATCTGCAAACATAGGAGGAGTAGCAGAGAAGGGGAATCACTTGATCTTCACTTCCACTTGAACTGTTTGAAAGAGAACAGAAACACACATGCATACATACAGAAAGAGATTGGTACATAAATATATTCAACTCAACAGGGATATAGATGGGAATATAGCATCACTGTACTTAAAGGAAAAGGTAAATTAATTATAAGTGGAAATAGGCAATATCATATTAAAGAACCTCACTTTACCCCATTTCATATTTAGATAATTCTAACCAAAAAGTAAACAAAAAATAAATTAAGGTTCAGAATAGAATTTTAAGAAACTGATAAGATAGACCTCTGGTGATTATTTAATCAAACTAGAAAGGACTATACGTATTTCTCAGCTGTGTATGTCATCTTTACAAAATTTGATCATGTCATGGAATGTGAAAATATTACAAACAAATGCAGAAAATCAGAAATATCATATACATCCTTTATTCCCAAAACAATAAAAAATTATATTAAATAAAGAGTCACAGATAAAAGTATTAAGAATTTACTGGATACTAAACTTAATACTAAAGTATGAGTGGATCAAATTATTAATCATAGAAACAACATTTCAATGAAGATAATAATAACAGTGAGATATTCCAAAATTTGGGACATGCATTCAAAGCTATCTTTAGGGGAAATTTTATATCTCTAAACATTTATTAAACAAAAAAAACAAAAATAAACAGAGTAATGAATTGAAAAAAACAAAAATACTAGAAAACCAACTAAAATATTAAAAATGAGAAAATCTAAAATACTAGAAAACTAACCAATTTAAAACCTCCAATTAAACATCAAAGTAGAAATTGACAAAATTAACAGCAAATAATTTGAATTAATAAAAATAGCTGTTTAAAAAACTAGATTAACTATTAGCTAATGTGCTTAGATAGAAGGAAGAGCAAAACCAAATAATCACTATTAAAATTGAAAAAGAAGTCACAAGTGAAAAAGAAGTAAAAGTTTTTATTAGAAAGTACTTTACCCAACAATATGAAAACAAAACAGACACCATAATTAAAATAAGTTAATTTTTATAAAAATATACAAATTAACAAAATAAGAAATAGAGAATTTAAATGACCCAATTTTAGTAGAAATTGAACATGACATAAATGAACTTTGAAAGAAAAGAATTTCAAGAGTGGTTGGATTCACAAATATTCAAAGAACAGTTATTCAGTGTTAGATAAATTGTTCTCAAAAATATGAAAATGTGGGACCCTACTAAATTCCTTCTATGACTTCGATATGGTCTTCATACAAAAACAATAAGAATCAAAACAGAAAAAGAAAACTAAAGACCAGTATCTCTAACTTAATGCAAAAATTTTAAATAAATATTAACAAAGAAGATAAAATTAATATAGCAAAAAGAGTATATATTCCAAGAATGCAATGTTGATTTGAATTTAGGAAATCTATAAACAATTAACCGTATGATAACAAAATCAACAAGTCATATGATCATATCAGTAGATGCAGAAAAAAGCTTTTGACAAAAACAATATCTAATTCCATAAAAAAAGCCACTAAAAATATGAGAATGAATAGACTGTGCCTTGAAATAATAATAAATTGTAGAGAGAGTAGAAGAGGGAAGAGGAACATTCTAAGCATTTATATAGCACCTACTACATGCTAGGCCCTGTGCTTAGCATTTTACAAATATCATTTAGTTTATCTTCACAATAATCCTGCAAGGTAGGTGCTATTATTATTCCCATTTTACAATTGAGGCATATAGGGCATATACAAATGAGGCATATAGGGGTTACATGACTTGCTTAGATTTCATTGTTGAAGTTAGGTTTCTCTGACTCTAGGCCCAACCATAAAGAAAATTAAATGAAATCCTTTCCAGTAAATTCAGAGATAAAACAAGTATGTCTACTGTTATACTTCTATTTGAAAAAAAAATATTAGAAATGCTGGCTATGGCAATGAGACTAGAAAAAGATACTGAGAAAAATATGAGGTAAAGAAGAAAAATATTACTTTCTGCAGATAAGATTATAGTATACTTAAAGAAACCTAGCCAACTTAAAAATTAATTGAAACAGCCTCAATATGCTTGCAAATATAAAATAAATTCATAAAATGCTAACATTTCTATATGGCATCAGTCAAACCTAAGCTGAAGAGATAGTGAAATTGCATTTAAAATTATTATTTTATATATAAAATCATTGGGAGTCTTCCTTCTGAAATACACACACCTATAGTACTGTTATACCCAAAATTGACCAAAGACAAAAAATGACCCTTTATGTAAAAAATACTAGTGTTTCTTTTTGAGGTGACAACTGAAAATTAGGAAGGTGCCTATTAATTGGAGAATGGCTGATTAAGTTGTCATATAATGTGAAGGAATACCATTGTACTTTAAGAAATGAGGAAATAGACAATTTCAAAGAAGTCATGGAAAAATTTATTTTAAGTGATGCAGTCAATACAGTTTGATACAATTCATACTGTAACAACAATATTATCTGAATCAACAAATGTAAGTACTCTATAAACTCATGAAGAATGAAATGAGCAGAACCAAGGGGGAATATTTTACAATGACATTGTAAAAGCAAAGAAGTTTGAAAGCTATAAGAACTATTATAAATACAATGAATGGCCCATTTATGTTTCTCTAGGACAGATAATGAAACATGTCATCTGTTACAGAGTGGTAAATTGATTTGGGGTACAAAATGAGACTTACATTTTTGTATGCAGTCATTGAGGAAATTTGTTTTACTTGACTATGCGTATTTGTGATTAAAAAAAAATGCTTTTCTTTTCATTTTTATGTTGTAGAGGATTGCCCCTTTTTGTATTCCTAGTGCTTAGCACAGTGCCTAGCACCTGGTTAGTATTTAATAAAATCTTATTGAGTGATTGTCTCTCCCCCATTGCTTTCTCCTTGAGCATGCCCAGTAGAAAAAAAGGGTAGTCACTTAGTAGTGCATTGGTTGTGGTCCTTCATTCTTGAAGAGGACCAAAATTATATAATTATGCTAGAGTCAAGTTTCAGTGTGTCTGACTGAGGCTAATCAAACCAATATGAGCTCGGAATGTTCTACCACAGGTTGGACACAAATAGTCATTGTGAACGTGTGGGGTGGATTCCCTAAGTTTGCACATCTTACCTTTCTCCTGAGCTATTTCAATTCTGCTTTGTTCATAGAGCCCAGCACCTTCTCTCATGTGGGTATGCCATGTTGAGTGGTCCTGTACCAGTGTCTCCCATGTGAGACAATCAATTCCAAAATTCTTAAGAGAGACCTTGAGAGTGTCCTTGTATTGCTTCTTCTGACCATCATATGAACGCTTGCCCTGTATGAGTTCTCCATAAAAGAGTCTTTTTGGCAAGCATACATTTTGCATTTGAACAATGTGGCTAGCCCATCAGAGTTGCACTCTCTGAAGCAGAGTTTGAGTGCTTGGCAGTTTAGTTTGAAAAGGAATCTCAATGCCTGTTATCTTATCTTGCCAAGTGATCTTCAGAATCTTTCTAAAACAATTCAAATAGAATCAATTCAGTTTCCTGGCATGGCGCTGGTATACTGTCCAGGTTTCACAGGCATACAGCAATAAGGTCAGCACAACAGCTTTGTAGACCTTTAGTCTGGTAGTCAGTGTAATACCTCTTCTCTCCCATATTTTCCTTCCTATCCTCCCAAACACCAAGCTAGCTCTAGCAATGTGTGCATCAACCTCATTATCAACTACTTGCTACTTCATATAAGCTCAGTCTGAAATAAGTAGCGGTCTAGGAAAAGGAGTGAGTACCATTTATTTTTGGTTTCTCTGTAAACCTCCAAATTTTGTCAAAGAGTGAGACATGGTTTTTATGTTAGGTACTTGGGAAGCAAAGATGAATTCAAAATAGTCCCTGCCTTCAAGGAGCTTATATTCTGTTAAGGGAAACAACATGTGCACAAATACACAGAATATATACAAAGTAGAGAGGCACTAACAGCTAGAGTCGTCAGGAAAGGCCTCATGTAGATATTGATTGAGATTAATTTTGAGAGCTTAGGATTCTTAGAGACAGAGGGAAGAAGGAATGTATTCCAGGGAAAGCTGGTGTAAAGGCACAGAGACAAGATGGAGTCAAGTGTGATGGAGATGTAGAGGGTCAATTTAGTTTGACTAAAGAATTCGTGAAGGGGAATAATCTATAATAAGGCTACAAAGGAAGGGTAGATCCAGACAGTAAAAAGGTTTTTAAAAGCTAGAGTTTTTATTTTATCTTAGAGGCAATAAGAAGTCACTAAAACTTCTTGAGCAGAGGAATGACTAGGTTCTTTAGTAATATCTTCATGAAAAAAATGCATTTTAAATAACACACACATATATACATGTATGTGGGAGGTATATACATACATATATCAGATAATGGTTGCTATGCTAATTAATTAACTTTTTTGTATATCTGCTATATGCTAGAATATTGAATATTCAAAATGTGGGCTATAGTTCCTATCCCTTAGGAAATGTGATTCAAGCTTTCACTCACCTTCTTCTGACAAATACTGATAAATTTATTGCCAGATAGCTACTAGGCCTTAATTATTAATTACCATGCTTTGCAAAGTGAGATCTCAGCAATCCATTATGAATCTCCAATTCACAAATTTATCTAAACCCTCCTTGAAGCTGTTATATTTTCTGTACCTTTCTGGAATTTAGGGAAAAAATTTTGTTAAGTTCCTACCTATAAAGAAGAACTTCTTTTTAATTGTTTCTACCTACTTCCTATGTATAGCCCAAATATTCTACTTACGAAGTCTCTTTTTACTTGGATAATTTTCCCCAAAATTAACATTCAAATAGATAATCAAAACATTTATGGGGGCAGCTAGGTGGTGCAGTGAATAGAGTTCTGGCCTTGGAGTCAGGAAGACCTCACAAATCACCTCACAAAAAAAAAAAAAAAGAAAAAAACAAAGAAAAACATATTTATGAAATACCTACTGTGAGCCAAGCACTGCATCATGCATGGCAGGTACAAGTACGAAGAATGAAATCCCTATTCACAAGTACCTTATGTTCTAATGCAGAAATTTTCTATGTAATACTTGTTTACATATATACATATATATGCACATGTACATATATCTATAGTACAAATATAAAGTTAATATAAATAAATGAAAATAGTTAAATAGGTTATTTGGGAGAGAGAGAGAGACTCTATATGAGGACTGTATGAGGCAGAAGTAAGAAGGTAATGTATTTTAATAATGGAGAATGGCTAGTGCAAAGCAAAAGGTGCAGAAAAGTGAGTGTTATATAAGAAACAGGAAGACAGCATGTCTAGGTTGTAGAGGGTAGGATGGAAAACAATGTGTGGTGAGGCTAGATAGGTTATTGCCAAGTTAAGGAGGGCACTGAAAGCTAAACAAAGGAGTTTATATTTACATCTTCTCTTAGATGCAATAGAGAAGTCTCATGGTCAAATATTCACTTAAGTAAAATTACTTGGGCAACAGTTGGTAAGATGGATTGTAGTGGTGAGAGACTTGAGGTGTGGTGACCAATTAGAAGGCTATTGCAATTATTCAGATGATGCACTGAGAGAAAGGAACCAACATGGGTGCTATGTGAATGGAGAGAAAGGGTCATGACCAAAACATAAGAAGGCAGAAGCAGCAAAATTTGGCAGCTGACTAGCTATGTTGGGGGAAGGCAAGTGCTTGGTCTAAGGTAATGCTGAAGTTATAAATCTAGGATACTGGAAAGGTAGAGGTACCTTTGACAGTAATGTATATGTATATATATATATATATATATATATGTTTACATATGCATATTTTTATACACATATATCTATGAATCAGCTGCATAGAATCAATAGTTGAACCCATGAGAATGAATAAGGTTTCTGAGAGAGTGTATTTAGGAGGAGAAGGGATGAAGAGCTAAGTATGAACCTTAGGGAATAACCACCATTAAAGAGCATGATATGGAGATTACCCTGTAAAGGAAACTGAGAAGTCAGGCAGGTATAAGGAGAACTAGAAAAGAGTAGTTTCATGAAAACTTAGAGGAGGGAATGCCAGAAAAGTATGTTCAACACTGCCAAATGCATCAGATATTTCTAAAAGAATGAAGACTGAGAAAAGACTTGTAGATATGATAGTTAAGGAATCAGTGGTAACTTTGCAGCAGAAGTCAGTATTAGTTGAGCAGTGAGTTGAGAAGCTAGACTGTAAAGGGTTGGGGAATAAATTAGTAGAGAGGAAGTGGATATAGCAAGTATAAACAAGTTTTGTATGTTTTGTTTTGTTTTTTCTCTCTAGCAATTTGGTTAAAGGAGAAAGGAAAGATCTAGGTTGATGGCTTAATGGAATAGTAGGATCTAGAAAAGGTTTTTAAAAGATGGAGGACACATAGGTCTATTACTGTCTCTGAATCAGAGAAACTGGGTTTCATGAAATGGGGGACTAACTTTGAAAGATCAAGATTTATGAGCTTCCTGTGTCCACTAGGGAGAATCAGCCTGGCATGCATCAAAAAACTGTATTTTCACTGGAGAGAACATGTAGTGTAAGAATGTTTTGTGTAGGCCTATCTATTTCTACACTAATGAGTACTGAACCACATAGAATTTGAACTGGAATTTTCAATCTCTACTTATCTGCTAATTATATTTCCATTGCATAGTGGGCAAAATTTGGCCCGTTGTGATTTTTTTACATATCTATCTTATTCTGAGCTTAAGAAATAAAACAAGGATTTCCATAACATAGCATAGAAAAAAATGATTGCAATGAACTGCATATCTATTATGTATAACTTGCTGTTCTTTTAAAATATTTAATAAAGTTATCATGTAACTTTATTTTTTTTCTTTTTTCCCTTCCCCCCAGATATAACTTCCATTAGACACAAATACATACATGTATCTGTGTGAGTAAAATCATTCTACACATACTTCTATTTATTAGGCATTTTTCTGGATGCAGATAATGCCTTCCTTAATAAGTCCTTTGTAGTTAATTTGAGTTTTTACAGTACTCAAAATGATTTAATTGCTCAAAGTTGTTCTTATAAAACAAGATCACTATTACTGTATACAGTGTTCTCTTGGTTCTGCTCATTTCATTCACGTATCTACCTACATTTCTGTGCTACAGATGGTATAGTGAAAAATCCTGATCTGGTCTGATTTTTGGCTTTATCCATTCCTATCTTGAAGATTTTGGATAAGTTTCTTTATCCAAAAAAAACTCTAGGGTTGAAATGGTTCTTTAAGACCTCTTTCAGCTTTAAGTCTTCTCATCTTTTGATTATTATGGAGGGATTCAATACCATAATAGTAGAATTAGTACTAGCAGTGGCAGCAGCAAGAGGTAGCTGCTTTTATTTGGCATTTTAAGTTTTCTTTTATATACGTAATTTCATTTGACATCCCCATTTTAGAAATGAAGAACTGAGACTGATAGAAGAAAAGAAAGGGTCACACAGCTAGTAAATGTCTGAACCAAGATTGAAACCTAAGTTTCCTTAATTACAAATCCTTTGCTCTATCCAGGGTAACACCTGGTACCAACAATAGGAAGAAAATAAGGGTATAGGCTTTACAAGATTATCCCTGAAATAAACAAGCCAAAAAATCTTTTGAATGTCCATATACTGGTGATTTTAAATAGCAACATAAATCATGGAAATCACAATGGAGAGCTGTGTAGTGGGCATGCACTACATAACATACATAACTAATTGTCTATAAGGTGGTGTACAGGATCTCATAAGAGATGTTTAAGTGCAAAGAGAGGTAGGTTGGTCATGTATTGAGAGCAAGTTATAACATCAAAAGGTAATTGTTAGCCCTCATATTCGCATAACATGAAGGCACACAAAGGATTGTGTATGAAGGGCATGATTATTTCAGTGGAGAGGGGGGCTCTGAAATATTTATGGGAGGATATAGTCACAAGTTACTGTAAGTCACTGTCTACACAGTTGGAAGTAGTGACCATATTGATAAGATTACAGATCCATTAAATAAATAGTGAAGTACAAACTTGCTGAGATAAATGTTTGAGAGAGTGTAGTTAAGATGGCAGAGTGAAAGGTCACAACTGCCAACCCCCTAAAAGTACATCTCTCCTAAAAAATGACCACAAAAAAACCAAACCAAAACAACAACAACAACAACAAAAACAAAAACATCAAACAGAATTCTGATCAGGAAAGAAAAAAAGTCATAGTTCTTTTCCCAGCCCAGGGCAGCTTAAAAAGATAGAAAAAGAGGTCTGTGAACATTGGGGTAGGAACTGGCTCCAGTACTGGATCAGAAGAGGCATGGACTGTGGGGCAGCAACACTGCTGAGGGACAGTAAGGAAATTGAGAACCTGGCCAGAAAGAGAAACCAGAGGATCATTGTACTAGCATTGGGAGCAGGATTGGGGACCATTTGGCAGCTCTGTTGCCCATTACTCAGTCTGCTTCATAGGTTCCAGGACTGAGAGGAGTGATCCTAGTCACGAGGGTAGTAGAAGCCCTACCTGTGTAAGAACAGAAGGGCAGTGCCCAGATCTCTCCATGGATCATACCACATTGGAATCACCAACAACTCACCTCAGAAGGAGCTGTGAAAGCAAGATATCAAAGACAACAGCTCAGCCCAACTATGCCCCCCTCCAGGTAAACAGAGTCCAGCTCTAACAAAATGTCCAAAGTCAAGGAGTAGGTGAGAACAAATGAGGAAACAAGAAGATGAAGAAGAAGAGGAAAAATAGGAGGAGGAGGAGCTTGAGCATAAAAAGCTACTATGGTGACAGGAAAACTCAAAAGACAATGGCTTAAAATATTTACAAGCAAATCTTCAAGAAAAAAATGTAGACTGGACACAAGCCCAACACTAATTCCTAGAAGAATTTAAGAAAAAGTTATAAAAGAACAAAGATTAAGAAATGATTTTTTTTAAAAAATGAAATAAAAGTAGTGAAGAGAAAAATAGAAAAGGAAATGAGCTATGCAAGAAAATTATGAAGAGAGAATTGGTTGGTAAAAGAGGCACAAAATTACTCAAAAAAAAAAACCTCCTTTAAAAATGAGAATGGGTCTGGGGCAGCTAGGTGGCGCAGTGGATAGAGCACCAGCCCTGACGTCAGGAGGACCTGAGTTCAAATCAGGCCTCAGACCAAACACTTGATACTTACTAGCTGTGTGACCCTGGGCAACTCAAACCCGAATTGCCTAAAAAAAAAAAAATTACAGAAAAAAAATGAGAATGGGTCAAATGGTAAAAGAGGTGTAAGAAAAAACATACTGAAGAAAATAAATCCTTAAAATCAAAATGTAATAGAAATGTAAATGTACAGCCTATATCAGATTGTGTGCCTTCTTGGGGAGGGTGGTGGGGAGGAAGGGGGAGAAAAATTTTAAACTCAAAAGCATATGGAAGTGATTGTTGATAAGTCAAAATAAATTAATAAATAAATAAAAGAATTATCCAAGTGGTAAAAGAAGTTCAAAACATCAGTGAAGAAAATAACTCCTCAAAAATTATAATTGGTCAAATGGAAGTTAATAACGCCATGAGACATCAGTGTACAAGACAAAGCCAAAAGGCAAAAAAAGTAGGCAAATATTTGATTTATACAATGTATCACATATTTATGAATTAGAATCCATCAGTAAGATCCTCACAGGCACTGCTAAAGATCCTTGTCAATTGCACTTACCTCTTTCCACTTAAAAGGAAATTTGATAGCATGCCCTAATAGATATGCCCTAATGCATAGAAGCAAAATGTGCAAATTGAAACTTCCATCATTTTATTATTTTATTAATTGAGTCAAAGTCAGATGTCACATTTTAAAAAATGAAATACCAGGAATGCAACGGTCCCTAAGGCAAGTTTTGAAAATCGCTACCCTCTCCCCTCCTCCCCCATTTGAATTGCATCCTCAGGATAACTTTGGCTTTGAGTTTTTGATGTAATTCAATCACAGTGATGTCACAAAATAAATACCTATGTACCAGGAAAAGAAATATTTTCTGAGATTAAAAATAAATACATTTATTAGGAGCAATATTAAATGCATCTTGTTACATACTTTTTTCTCCTACTTCCATATTTAACTGTAGGTTCCTCCCTATCTTGTCTTCCCCAAAGTCCAACTTAGCTTATGTGATAAGCTCTATTACTATTCTTATTGAAGGATAAAATTATTTAACTAAATAGAAATTGAAATTCTTTCAGTTAAATAGAAAAAAAATGGAACTTCTTATTCAAGTATTTCTGCTATGAAGTTATTCTGATGTGTTGGTAAAGAAATAAAGAACACAGTTTGGAGGCTATTGTGTGTAAAGGTTAGAGTATTGTTCATTTGTTGATTCCACAAACTAGAATGGCATTCACTTAATGAATCCTCTGGAGACATATACCCATGTGTAGCTGCTTGTGTCTGAGCTTCAAGTGGCTTCAATGAGTTATTTCTTAGAATAATCTATGATGAAAGCCCCACAACCAACTATTTTTCTTGTCTCTAGTTCATTGGGACAATAAACCAATTAGTTGAAGCTGGAAAGAGGACTATTTCTTACTATTTGAAATGCATACTAGAAATACAAAGCTGTTTACATATTTTAGGAGTCAGCAGTTCCAGTTCATTATTATTGCAAATGAACATGTTTCTTTACAAGGAAAGTGTGATGGGCAAGAAGCCCTTTTTACTGCATCTCCTTGAAACAAATGCCAAACAGGTTTGTGAACATTTGAGAAAGTTGCATTATGGGAAGAACTGATTGTTAAGTATCATTTACAAAGCATAGTTGGCTTTATCTAACAGAAAATTGCTGATAGTCATTAGTTTTCATTGCTTGGTTGTACTTATTTCTCCTAAACTGTAATACTGGCCGAATGCATTAATTTTAAGTTTAAAATAGACTTGCTGAGCTTTCATCTCTTGAGCTCAGCTAGTGTTTTTTTGAAGCCCTGCACATCTACCCTCCAAACCAGTATAAGTAATAAGGGAATGTGAATTTCTAGTTTAGTCATTTGAGTTTTCACAAACTTACATGGGCAAATCTAGCTCTGGGAGGGGTTATCAGAGTCCTACTTCTTGCTAATGTATCTTTCACTTAACCTATTCACATACTTTACAGAACTTTAGAATCCAGAAAGATGCCAACAACAACACAAAATTTTATATGAATCATGAATGTGTATAATTTCAAAATCAGAAAAAGTCTTGTGTTATCTAGCTCATTCCTATATATAATCAAATGCAAGTCAATGTGTTTCTTAATTGTGCTGTATATGTGAGGCACCATGCTAGACCCTGAGCATCCAAAGATGATAATGGCCTCTGCCATAAAGAACATAATATTTATGTAGAGAATTTGAATACACAATAGAATGTGATAAAGGTAAAAGAGAGATCTAGAAAACTTTGAATGGGGAGAGAACCCTTTCAGGAAAGGTTTCTTTGTTAACTTGAACTAGATTTTGGAGGAGTAAAAGTGTTGACAGGTAAAGGGTGAAGGGGGAGGCAAAAAGAATGTTCTAAGTAAATGTGCAGAGGTGTTAGTTTTGAGAATAGACAGTTGTCCTGTTTGATTGGAATATCACATTCATGTGAGAGGCAATATGGTCTAATGGATAAGGAGCCAACCTTGAAACAAAAAAAAAATCCTGGGCTCAAGTCCTTCTGACACATAATTGTTGTGTGCTGTCAGTACAGTGATATTAAAATCAAATAGAAACAGATCCCTGAGGGCTGCATATTGCCTTATAAAACCATAACTAAACATTATCTGTGTTCTATTGTATTTTTATTTATTTTGTTAAGTATTTCACAATTACATTTAAATTTAGTTCCTGCTGCACTGGGGAGATTGGTTGCTGAGTTTGACACCTCCGCCCTAGGCAGCTCTTTAAGACTGGAAGTTGCACTTGGTAGCGGGAACCCTCTCTTTTGGGAGTTCCCTGTACCAATGAAATCACATGTAGAGAATTTGGATACACAATAGTCCTGGGCACTAACATTTACAGGTATTTCTAAACTAGAGAGTATCTAGAAGATGGCAGCTAGGATACTAAAGGTCCTTGAGTTTGTGAAATAGGAGAATCAATTGAAGGAGATTTGGTAGAAGTTGAGGTTTTTGGGTTGGGGTTGGAAGGGTGAGAGCTGTAGCTATTACTTGAAGAAGAGATTAGACCTATTCTATTTGGCCCAAAAGGACAGAACCAGGAACAAGAGATGAATGTTTCAAAGAAGTAAATTTTGGTTTCATGGCAGGAAAAACTTGCTAACAGGTAGAGGGATCCAAGAGGAATTAATCTTCATTAAAGGTCTTCAAGCAGAATCTGGACAACCTCTTGTCAGGTATGTTATAGTGAGAATTCCTTTTGCATATGGGTTGGATACTTCAACATTGTGTCAAGATAATCCTGGATTCTCATAGACTATTTCAGTGGAAAAGAAGTTCAGGTAGGTTCTTGGTCTTTGAGTGCTACTCCAACAATAGATTTGTCAACAATTTGAATGCCAGTCTAGCTAAGTGAAGAGTGGCTTATTTTCAGGTTGATTACAAGGAGATGGCAGCTTCAAATACAGCAACTCTTCACAACTGTCAACCAAGTTGTAAAGGAATTGCAATCTTCATTAATGAAGATTTACCTGTACCAATGAGATAATGTTCGTTGAAATATTGTTAAGTAGCATCTATAATAATAATAAAAGTTAGTATTTATATGGCACTTTTAGGTGTGTAAAGTGCTTTATATGTTATCTCATTTTACTCTTAAAATAACCCAGAAACGTAGGTGCTAACTTATTACTCCCATTTTACAGATGAGGAAAATGAGATTTAGAGAAGGTAAGTGATACATGAAGAATCAAATAGGAAGTGTCTAAGGCAGTATTTGAGTTCAGGTCTTCTTGACTACAAGTCCAACCCTCCATCCACTGTACCACCTACCTACCCAGTATATTCCTTCACTTGTTCCAGTTCAATCCAATGGGACCCCCCACCCCCAAAAAACTTGTATATAATCACTCATATCCATGACAGCCCATCAAAAACAGTTATCATAATACCATAATCCCCTTTACTATTTTCCATGCCAAGCACCCCTCTTTAATACTCCCCATTCTCATGTGTATTCAATTAATCTTGATTTATTCAGTTTATTTGGATGAAAAAGCAGAAATGAGAAATCACTAGAATTCAAAGTGAAGAAAAAAGACAGGTAAATATAAGTCTAAAAAAAAGATACCGGGGTTTTTAGATAATATATCAAGTTAAATGACTAAAGTTGAACCCATAATATACTTCACAATATGACTCATTTTGAATCATAGGTGAGACTACATTTATTTTTGCATATGTAACATGATTGAAAATTTTCGTTACTTTACATTTACCATTAATTTGGGATTTATATATTATCAAAATGAAAATATACTTCCAGAGCCTCAATGGAAGTATAAAATAAGGTATTTTCCCCTTTAATTGTAGGTACCAATGAAAAATGAGCCTATAGTTTACACTATGTGATTTTATATGAAATACTAATGAGCAAGAGGAAGTACTGAATAAATGAAGATCAGCTAAATTAACAGAGTTGTGTGATACAACCTTTAGGGATTTTGGTTAATTCAAGCACAAGTGTCAGTAAAAGAACTTGGCCAGTACTTAGCATAGTACTTGGCACATAGTAAATGCTTAGCAAATACTTGTTGATTGATTTATTGGCAGCCCCAAAATATCATGCATTCTTGAGCATCTCAAGAAAACTGTCATTGGTTAACCTTTATCTCAACAATCGGTTCACTTCCAGCCACCAGATTTGAAGAGCAACATTGAAAATCTAGAGTATCTACAGGATGCCAGGTGTCCAGAAGGGGCTTATCAACTTTGAATCATCTAATTCACAGGTATTCATGAAATAGGAGGTCAAGGCATCCCATTTGACTTGAGCTTTTGTACCTCTGTTTTATCATCAATATGAAATCCAATGTGTTGACTTTGGCCTACCAAACCTTTTCAAGTTTGAATATTCATGACCTAAAATCTCACCTCTCTCCATGTCATAGTTACGATAAAATAGGAATGTTCATGTCATTGGTTCACAAATTATAAGATCGTAGTATTAAGACCCAAGACCCAAGATCATTCAGTCCAAAATTTTACAGATGAAACACTGAGGCCTAGAGAAGTTGCCCTTTGTCTAAGGCTTATGGGTCTTAGGAGAGCTGTAGTTTTATGCCAGATAAATAGAAGTAGGATGTTGTCTTTCAAAAGAAGCTCTAGCTTTTCTAGCAGAACCCAAAATTGATGTCTATGGTGTAGTAGATAATTTATCTATTTAACCTTTGGTAATGGTAGAATTTGTAAGTTAATTGGTTTTTAAAATATGTAACACCAACTCACTAGGCTGATAGGTGACACAGTGGATAGACTGCTGGGACTGGAGTCAGGAAGACTCATCTTTGTAACTTCAAATCCGGCCTCACACATTTACTAGTTGTGTGACCCTAGAGGGGCAAGTCACTTAACCCTGTTTGCCTCAGTTTCCTTATCTATAAAATGAGCTGAAGAAAAAAAAAATGGCAAACCACTCCAGTATATTTGCCAAGAAATCCCCAAATGGGATCATGAAGAGTCGAGTGTAACTGAAACAACTGAACAACGGAAATACCAGTTCACGTTCATATTGTACTTTAAGGAGTTCCCCCCCTCAACTTTATGAATTAGGTAGTGTAAATCCTATCCCCATTTCATAGATCAGGAAAGTGAGGCTCAGAGGATATAAGTGATTTGCCAAAGTTCACACACGTGCGCGCATGCACACACACACACAAACGTGTCTATATGTGTATAATATGTGTATGAAAGCCTGGATGGAAGCCTAATTATCCTGTATCCAGGTCCTGTATTCTTTTTATAACAGCATTCTTAATACTCCAGTCGAACTCTGATATTGATGTGAGTACTTATCTTCACAGAGATATAGGTCACAATCCTTCCATGGTTTCTTTCCCTCTATGGTTCATAAAACTTCCACAGTGGGTCCACCTAGGATGAGCATGGCCTTCCTCTGGGTCTCTCAAATTTGGGGGATATAAATACAATCTATGTTTTTTAAACCTCTTTGGGACTTCATGGTCAGATGACTTGAGTTCAAATTATGTCTACATGACCCTTCTAAACTGCACTGCTTTTATGTGGTAGCAACCAGTTGCTACTCTAGGGGATTTAGCCAAATTGGATTAGAATCATTCCTGAGTAGGGGTTAAGGAATCAACTTGATTGGGTTCACCTCTGCCATTTGGATTAAATGGATATTCAGTGTTTTGGAAGTCTTTGAATTGTGGTGAAATTACATGTACTTATTGGAGTTATTGGGTAATAATTTGAGGCTCAAAAATCATGGCATAGTAAACAATAAAAATGACAATTATGTTCCTATTACACTGCATAGGATTTTTAAGCCAACACATTTGATAATAAAGGTTGTGTAAATACTATGCATGATTGACATTATTTTATGTGGAAGCAGAATTACTGATGATTGGCATATTTATGTGACAGATATACTTTTCTATATCTATTTCTTTGTGTTCAAAATATTTATGGATTATAAGATATAAATTTTGAATGAAGGCACTTAGGTGAAAAAGTAGAAGACAGAAACATAATGAGTATTTTTACTAATATCCCTAGTAGGATTATATTATGTAGAGCTGGAAAGGACCCCCAACATCATTCTCTCCTACCATCTAATTATACAAGTGAGGAAATTCAGGCCTATAGAGGTTGATTGTCAAAAGTCATAGAGCTAGTTAATGAAAGAGTGAGTATAGAATTAATGTCTTCTGAATCAAGATTCAGTGATCATTCCACTATACTATGCAGCCTTCTATGTTCATTCATTAATTCAGTCAACAAACATTTAAAACATGCCTACTGTGTCCAGAGTTATTATGTATTTGTCAGCAAATTCTGCTGGGTTAACTAACAGATTCTAGTGGCATCTTATACTTTTGACCCTGATGTAACTTCATTAGGCAAAGGAATACTCATTATGAAAACTCCATTGCTACAGATCAGCAATTTCCATAAGCTACAGTCTTTGAGAGTTGCCTGGGGAGTACTAATCCAATAAGTGTTTTCTTGTTCAGTCTAGTCACATAACTATTATGTGTTAGAGGCATGATTTGAACCCAAGTTTTCTTAACTGTTAAGCTAACCTTTTATCTCCTACGCTATGCTACTCATAATGAACCATATTCTTCCAGATTGTAAGCTACTTTCCTGGGTCAAGCAAATAGGGTTTTGTATTAACTCTTTTTTTGTTAGTAAACTGAACAAAAACAAAACAAAAACATTTATTCTGAACTTGATAAGTGCAAACATTTACATATACGAAGAAAACTAGAAAAAGTAGATTTTATGTGAAACTGCAAATCACATTATCTATTACATACATTCAATTCAGAACCTTGGTTCCAAAGCTCTCATTTGTCTATGTTAACACTGAATTTCCTTCTTATGTCTTCTGTGTATTTTCTTTAAATATTTTGTTGATACTTTTTTTCTTTCTTCCTTCCTTAACTTGGGGTTGCTATCACTAGCTTTCCCCCCAAAAAAAAATTTCCATGTAACAAGTTAACATAGTCAAGCAATGCAAGTCTACACATTATTTTTTAAAGATAAAAAATATCCCACTGAATTTATAATCAAAGGTTAAATTTATTAACCTAAAAGAAATATAAGTTCATTTTCAAAAGCCATGTAATTTCCTCTATATTTAGAATCCCCTTGCCTATTTTCTTATCAGTTAAAACTCTACCCATAATAGTTAATTAAACATTTATTAATTACTGACTATATGCCGGGTATTTTGCTTATCACTGGGGGTATACAGAAAAACATAAGATAATCCCTGCCCTCAAGGAGCTCACCATCTAATTGGGGAAGACAACACATATGAAAAAGCTAAAAGGGGGAGGGGATACCAACCACCAAAGAGATAAATGGTAGGAGGGTGATGATGTCCTGCAGCTGGAGTGGGTTCTGAGGAGGTGTGATTTACAGTTAATTTCATTTTCTAAGATAATGAGTTTCAGGAGATCATGAAATGGAAAGGAGAAGCAGGATGGGAAATGATGAGGTGAATGCTAAGGCCTCCCTCCTTAAGTGATGGTGGATCTGGGAAGAGTTCTCCTTCCAGTGTCTACCCTCCACCCTCTCCAATCAGAAGGAAGGAGGAAGGGAGAAGGGGTATGGAGGAGATGGGAGTTTGAAAATTGATGCAGTCTTAAAGAATGATGAGTTTCTGGAGATCATGAAGTAGAAGGTAGCAACCAGGTTGGAAATAAAGTATTATGATATTGATAGATAGCATTTATGTGACATTTTAAGGTATGTAAAGTGCTTTACAGCTATTGGCTTCATTCTTCCTTACAATAACTTCGGGAGGTAAGTGCTATTATTATCACTAATTTATGAACAGGGAAACTGAGTCAGGCAGAGCTTATGTAACTCTCCCAGGGAAGCAAGTATCTGAGGCTGAATTTGATCTTAAGTCTTCCTGACTCCAGGTCCAACACTCTGTCCCAGTTCCATCTTGCTACCTACTGTACTGGGCCACCTAATTTAAATGAAATCTTCATTACTTAATCTTCCCTAATTCCTGTTCCCTAAACCTCCCCCTGCCATCACTAAACCATAAATTGTCTTGTCATTATGTAAATTCATTTTGTTTTTACATCTCATGCAATTTCATATTCTATTTTGTCTCAGAAACTTCTGTGCATATAAACTATATCTCATCTGTTAATTCTTTGAGAATAAGGAATAGTGTCTTATTCTTTCTATATCTCTTCCTAGGCCTACCACAGTACTTTTTACATAAGAGGTGTTCAGTATATGTTTATTGATTGATTTGTTCAATTCAATTTATTGAATTGAACAAAAATGTCTCACTTCCTCTTACAAAGTAGTATATGCACTGGGATGATCTTTTTTTTTTTTTAAATATCATTAGCAATGATTTTATTCCTTTAGAACATTCTGGTAGACACATCTATTTAGTCATATTAAGAGATAATATGAGTTTTATTTCAGTTAGAATGCTATTGATATAATCCAAATTAAAAAGAAACCAAAATAAAACAAAAAAACCTGGACTTACCTGGAATCAAATAGAGTGGATATCTCTGGGCAAATCAATCTCTAGGCCTCAATTTCCTCATCTGTTAAATGGAGATTATAACAATAACAACAATTGTATTACCTTCACTGCAGGGTTATTGTGAAGATAAAATTATGTAAAATCTTTAAAAAAAACTGAGGTGGCACAGTGGAGAGAGACTGTAGACCTAGTGACAGAAAGAATTGAGTTCAAATCCAACTTTATGCATTTACTAGCTATGTGACCTCAAGCAAGTCACTTAACCTCTGTCTGCCTCAATTTCCTCACCTGTAAAATGGAGATGATAATAACACCTACCTCCCAGGATTGTTTTGAAGATAAATGAGATAATATTTGTAAAGCACTTTGTAAATCTTAAAGCACTGTATTAATATTAGCTATCATCATCATCATCCGTTTTTATTATACCAATTGTGAAAAAGCAGCTCAAATGGGAAACTTTTATAGATGTCTAGCAAATTTACCATTCAGTTTTCTACAAAAGACAAGCAAATCATACTATTTCCATCATACTGATGAAAGTATGTGTATTTTTTCTTTATCTCTGTGATCATATCAATATGTAATCTAATAAAAGGCAAGCAAGAGAGAAAATGTTCTCTCCAGGGAAGTTAGTCAGTAGCTGTAATTTAGAAATTGCATAAGTTTTACAATTACCCTCAGGGCCAAAACCAGTTCAAAAGTTCAGAATTCAAATGAGACTTCTTTCTTAACCCCCCACCCCCAACCCCTACTCCATTTCTAGCTCCAAATGGTAAAAGGCATAAGGGAATTTAGTAAATATTTTGCATATCCAAGGAAGTGAAACCACCACAAGCATTTTCTTAGGAAAGAAGAAATTGGAATTTTTCACTCAGAAGATTTGTCTAGAGATCATTTTGGTTCAGGAATCAATAGACCAAAGGGGGACAGAAAACCCAGTCTTTTCAGAGATCAAAGAGTTCACTGTAATGCTATAATCATCTTCTTGATCTGAAGATACTTGCTCTTCTGTTTTTCACTTAGCCAACAGTGTGACACTGGAAAAAGACTGAGCTCCGGGATGAACTCTTACTTGTTCTCTGTCCCATGATCTTTACTTGCTAAATATTAATAATTAGAATATTCATTTCTGGCTAAACTAGATCATTGGATTTAGAGCTTAGAGATCATCTAGTCCAACCCCATCTATTTTCAAATGAGTAAAGGAAGACCCAGAGAGGCAAAATTCTTGCCCAAGATCACTCAGGTAGCAACGTGCAGAGTCAGGATCTGTACTTCATTTTCCTATCCCTTAAAGAAGCCCTGTTCTCAAAATATTATGCTGCCTTTCTACATGGTACCTCATTAAAGGACTAGGTTGATTATTTTGTTAAATACTAATTTGATTGTGGTAGATTTAGGTAAGCAATTAAAAGCTAGAAAAATAAATTGTGGTTTCTTTACTGAATGGCTAGGATTTGAGGGGGGTGTTTGTTTCTTTGTCTCTTTCTTTTTTGAATGATCCTCTGGATAGTGCTACCCAGGAGTGGACTAGGAAAGTTACCCCCAGACAGAAAAGATTTTCTTTGGAAAGACATGATACCTGTGGTCGAGGAAGAATGCAAGGAAATTATCCCTGGCCACTGGTGGAAGCAGTATACATGTCAGATTGGAACTGGATAATAATAGAGACTGGGACATCATTTTAAAATTCTATTACAGATTTGATTAATAAGATAGAATAGGTATTTTTCAAATAACTCTGCAACCTGGCAATTTTAAAATGAAATATGTGCCAAATTTATAGTAACTAAAGCTAAATCCACAAGGTAAGAAGACAAAAATACTGTATATACAAGGTAAAAACCTAATGGAATAACATCAAAGAATGAAATGTTATCCTGCTCATCTTGCCCACTTTATATGTCAGACATAGCTAATGATGTAAGCAAAGCTATAGGCTTATATTGCACAGTCCACCTGAGGTGGTCTCTAGGTCGCTGGGGAACATATGTC
The DNA here is from genome assembly GCF_003287225.1 of Phascolarctos cinereus. Classification (NCBI taxonomy): domain Eukaryota; kingdom Metazoa; phylum Chordata; class Mammalia; order Diprotodontia; family Phascolarctidae; genus Phascolarctos; species Phascolarctos cinereus. Next base: position 454,772,731 of record NW_027555847.1, on the reverse strand, counting down.
CTTTTGCCATCATGAAAGTGACTGAATTTTAGCCAAACAACACATCACACAGGAGGTAGAAAATATTGATTCTGGCCAGCTATATGACAAAAAATAGTATAACTAGGAAGGAGAGAAGATACAGCAGCCAGGAGCCATCTGGGGGGAAAGTAGTGTCGATTTCTAAGGAAGAGAAGAAACTTAGATGATTTCTAGAAATAGTTTTCAATTCATTTTTTAAGCATTAGCCTAGAAATTTGAAAGAACTTATTCTATTATTTAGTTTTTCTTGGCTATTCATCTTTCCCTCATTAGTGATTAGTCTTACTTTTAGAAATTAGGTTATTTTAAAATTCAATTTGAACTCCTTTGCCCCTTAGAATTTCCTATTTTTTTTCTTCTGTATGATCTCCTATCATACCATTTCCCATTACTGTGAGAATGATCCAGTCTAGCCTTCACATACCAAACTTGATGAGGCTGAGAACTCCAAAAGCAAAGAAAGAAAGTAATACCATCCACAGAAGTGGAGGAGTTGGTATGGTCCAAAAGCCAGAAACAAGTGTTTGTCAGTACAAATCAAAAACAAACAGAAAACCTAAAAGATACAAAGTCCAAGAAAGAAAGACTAGAGAGATAAGCCTAGCTCCCAAGCAGACCCAAGAATAAAAGGGGGAAAAAAAGAGTAAATATTGGACAGGGAGTTTACTATGAAGGAAAATGGCAATTCAAAATCAAAAAAGTGTAAGAAAATTTGGCATAAAATAGCAAAAGAAAAGAACTTTGAAAGAACACATGATTTCTATATAAGACAAAGTGACTGACCTTGAAAACAGACTCACTTAGAAATGACAGGTCTCCATATACCAAAAAGAACAGAACAAATATAACATTAACCACAACTTGAATTATCTATTGCAGGAAATAATACTACAAAATTATAAAATCCAACAAAAAGTGATGAGAATGTGGGTTTAAATCCTACTTTTGCCCTTGGTCTAATTGCTTTGCTTCTCTGTTCCTCAGTTTTGTTTTATTTTTTTCATCTGTAAAATCAAAGTGTTGGCCTGAATGATTTCTGAGGTCTTTGCTACCTCTAAATGAACTATCCTATGAAGTAAAGATTAATTGGATCCACAAATCACTACTGGTGCAAAACCCCTCACATTTGAACTCCATAGTTTCTAATGGTTTGATTTCAGAAGAAAGGACTTCAACTATGAAAGAATCTAGGTTTGAATAACCTAGAATGATACTACAACCATGAGAAATCACAGAAAAGAATAATAAATTCCAAGAAGCAAGGAAGCTTAATTCAAACTCTAAAATAACCTAGCTTCTAAAATTGGGATTAGTCAACAATGAGGAAAGATGGGTCACCAAGAAAACCTAAGCAATCAATTGTCTCATATTTCTTGAATATTCATAAAAATGGATGGAAGATGATAAAAGAAACAAAAAAGGTTTTATCAAAGAAAAAAAAGAATCTAAGAAGATAGAGACTTAAGTTGATCTTAAGAAGCCTGGAAAAGGAAAAGAGAAAGAACTGAATTAATACTCTGTGTGGACCTTTCTATATTCTCATGTTGGAGGAATGCCAAAGAGAATTATTGTTCAAGCCTAGGAAGAAGAAACAAGAGACAGATATGCTACAGTTGCACATCTATACAACCTTCCCAAAGGAAGAGCCTAAGGCAATAGAGTTTGATCAAATTAGTATAAGAAAAATGAATCAGAGAGACAAAGTGCAGACTTAAAAGAAGGAAATAAAAAAAACAATACAATAAAAACAAAAGAAAATATGAACCATAACCACCAAAACTACATGGACTATGGGACCCTAGAAAAATCATTTAAGTTTTTGGTGCCATAGAAATCTTTCTAAGATTGATCTGCATCAACAGAGGGAATTTTTGCATTGGGAATTCCCTACATATATGAAATCAAAGGTGCATCCAAAACCCCAAAACTCCCATCCCAGTTATATGGGAATGGTATAACTACTCAAATACAATGAAAGACAATGTCAAAATAGAAATAAAACAAGCTCAACAATTCATTATTCAGAAGGAATAAAATTTTAAAAAATAAAAATTCATGTAGAATTAAAATGAAAAGATGAAGCAAAATTTGTTATGTATTAGGTGATCCCCCACCCCCCAAAAAATCAAGCATTGGGGCAGCTAAGGGTGCAGTGTGTAGACATCCAACCTTGGAGTCAAGAGGACCTGAGTTCAAATTCGGCCCCAGACACTTGACACTTACTAGCTGTGTGACCCTGGGCAAGTCAAGTAACCCCAATTGCCTCACCCAAAAAAAGAAAAAAAGCAAATAAGATAAAATGTTAAAAATTGTTTTTTAAAAAATCAAGCATTAGTAATCATAATCTCAGGGGCAGGTAAGTGGCGCAGTGGATAGATCACCGGCCCTGGAGTCAGGAGAATCTGAGTTCAAATCTGGCTTCAGACCAAACACTTGACACTTACTAGATGTGTGACCCTGGGCAGTTCACTTAACCCCAATTGCCTTAAAAAACAAAACAAAACAAATAATCATATTTTCAGACAAATAAAAATCTTTAATATCAGTAGATAAATAGTTAAACTATATCATGCTTAAAGATACTATAGATAGTAGAGCAATATCATCATTCAATGTATATGCAGTAAATGTCATATTATATAGGCAGTCAGTTACCAGACATTGTCAAATAGTTCTTCATCAGAAATGGATATGGTTTTGTTAATGGAAGTAACAGTTATAAAGTTTCATTATCTTCTACCTAGCCACTGCATCCTATGAACCATGGGGCCTTTCCATCAACTTGCACCTGAAATCTATATGTGCCATATCTTTTTAATAAAATGTGAGCTTCTTGAGGGGAGGAGGCTGTCTTAATTTTTTGTTTATTTTTCTTTTATCTTTGTGTAATATTTTGCACATAGCACTTAAATGACTTTTCATACATTTATTCATGTATTAATAATAAAAAGATAAGCATACCTGAAAGGAACAAAGCAAGTTAAGCACAGTAGTTGGCACATAGTAGGTGTTTAATAAATATTCATTGATGGTGACAATAAAGAATAAGTTGTATAAGGACTACTAGTTGCTTTCTTGAATGAATGTCTTTGTCTCCACATCCTTAAAACACCTTCACTTAATCCATCAATCCCTGCTGTCATCCTTCATCTCTTCTCTTTTTTGTGATTAAATTCCTTGAGACTGAGGCCAACTACGGTCAGCACCTTCCTTTTCTTTCCTCTCATTGTCTTCTTAACTCTCTGTAGTCTGATATCCTACCTCATCATTCTTCTGAAACTTCTCCAAAGTTACCAATGCTCTCTTATTTGCTCAGTGTAATAGTTTTTTTTCCTCAATCTTCATTCATCTTGACCTCTGTGAAGCCTTTGACATGATCACACTTTCTTCCTTGATACTTTATTCTAAGTAGGCTTTTGTGTCACTGCTCTCACTATCCTCCTGTCTGATTGCTCCTTCTTAGTCTCCTTTGCTGGATCATCATCCAGTTTGACATCCCTCTAACTTTGGATGTACCCAAAATCTCTGTCCTGAACCTACTTCTTTTCTCCCTGTATACTATCTTGCTTGTTGATTTCATTGGCTCCCATGGATTTAACTTTCATCTCTATGCAGATGATTCTCAGATCTATTTATGCAGTCCTAACTTCTCTCCAGAACTCATCTCACCCTCCATTTGCTTACTGAATATCTTGTACTGAATAACCTATTGATAACTTAAATGCAATATACCCCAAACTGAGTTCATTGTTTTTCCCCCAAAGTCCCCCCTTCTTCTAAAATCCTCATTATTACTGCATGGTACCACCATCTTCCCAGTTACCCACAGTCCCAACCTAAGTATCATCCTCAGCTTATCAATCTTTCATGTCTTCCAGTATCCAACCTTTTGCTAAGTCCAGTTGATTCTAAATCCATAATATCTCTCAAATACACCCTCTTCTCTCCTCTGACACTGCCAACAGTACAGGTCTTCATCATCTCATATCTGAACTATTTCAATAGCCTGCTGGTTTGTCAGCTTGCCTCAATTCTTTCCTACCCCAATCCATCTTCTACTCAACTAACAAAGTGATTTTCCCAAAGCAAAGGTCTGATAACGTCACCCCACACACACTCAATAAACTTTGATGGCTGATCATTACTTCTAGGATCAAATATGAAATCTTCTCTTTGACTTTTATAATGTTTCATAATCTGGCTGTCTTCCTACCTTTCCAGTCTTTATTTGAGGTTACCCCCTTCCATGTACTGTATGATACGTTGGCAATGAACTGCTTACTAATGCTCTATCTCCTGACTGGATTTTCACTAGCTGAAATTCTCTCATTCTTCATCTCTACCCCCATCTTCCTGGCTTCCCTCAAGTCACAATTCAAACTTCATCTTCTTCAAGACCCTTTTTCCTATCCCACTTTGTGCTTCTTTCTGATATTACCTTGATTTGACCCTGTATATATATGGTATTTCATAGCTGCTTGCATGTTGTTTTCTTTCATTAGAACATATGTTCCTTGAGGCCCAGAGCAATGTGTTTTTGTTGTTGTTGTTGTTGTTTGTTTGTTGTTTTGGGTTTTTTTGTTTTTTTGTATCACTAGCACTTAACACATTGCCTGGAAATTCATAAGTGCCTAATAAATACTTGTTGATGGATTGATTGACTGACTGATGGAAAAGTGCTTAAATTTTAAAAGGAGAAGAGACAAGTGTATATTCATTACTCCAATGTCTTACAGGGTAACTTAAATAGGACAGAGAACTTAAAGTAGTCATCCTTTTTTGATGCTTTTAGAAGAGGAAACAAAATGGAGAGAAATGAATATACTGAGAAGAAATTAAGTAGAAGGGAATGGAACTTCCTAATAATTAATATGTGAAAAGATGTGGGAAAAGGGATGAGGAGAGAAGATATAATATGAACTTCATTTTTATCTGAGCCAAAGGAGAATTGAAGACAGAAAGAGAGAGAGACACAGGTAGAGAGAAAGAATGAGGATACAAGAGGTTGAAAGAGGGTACCACAAAAAGAATAACCACAAGCAAAACAACTTCAACTTCAGAGAGTAGGCTTTAAAGAGGGGATTGGAAGGAAATAAAGGACAAAAACCAATAATCAAGGTTTGGAAAAGGAGAAGAGTAAGGGGGCAGTGTTGTGGAAGCATAGTAGTTTAATTATAGATCAGTAGTTTTGATTACGTTTCTTCTCTTGCACTACTTTCTTATTTGTAAAGAGGAATCAGGAACAAAAGAAAGGAAAAGAGTATAAGGAAAAATAAATGGCAGATATGTAGTTAATAATCTTATATGTGAATGAGATGAACTCGCCCATAAAACTATAGTAATTGAGAAATTCAATGGACAATTTTCATACTCAGAGAATTTTAACAAAAAAGATAAATAACAAAGAAGTTAAGGACCTGAATTGAACTTTAGAAATTCTGATATGATCTATGTCTGACAACTACTGAATGGGAATAGAAAGGCCTATACATATCTCTTAACTATACGTTACACTTTTTACGAAAGTTAACTATAAGCAGCGGTTTAAAACCACAGGTACAAATGAATAAGCAAATATATTAAACAACATACTAATCACAACACGTACAAAATTATAATCATTTGCAAATATTTATGTATGTATACATATAAAATTTTAGATGGAGATTAAATAATTCAATTTTGAAGAATTGGAAGTTCAAAGAATATACTATTGAAACAATAGATAATTTCATCAAAGAAAATTATGACAATGAGAAGACATACCAGAACTTTAGTGATACCAGCAGGGTTACACTGGAGCCCGCTCTAACAGGCTTGCAAGCCAATTTTTTTTAATTTTCAGTGTAAGCATTTTTACTTTAAAAACAGACAAGCACTGAAAACTGGGGCTTGATTTATTATTCCATTGATTGTCTAGTAGACTTAAGAAAGTGATGGAGAAAATATTAATAATGAAAATTAAACTTAAAAGTATATACATTTTTTTTCAGAGACTCAGTTGTTAAATCTTTACCAACATAGCTTTGGAGACAGGTAAAGTAGTCTTTAGGGCAAATTTTATGACTCTTATTATTTGCATCAACCAAAGAGAAACAGAAGAAATAAATGAATTGGGCATACATTAAATAAAAATAACAAAACAAAAGAAAAACAAAAACACTTGAACACAAAAGCGAAAATTAACACATATTAAATTAAAAGCCAAAAATGCATATTAGGGCCTTTTTAAATAATAAAAATAAATGAAGCATTGTTTTATTTCATTTGTAAATAAAATAATAAAAAGCAAATTATTAATTTGGTCAATATTAAAATTTTAAAATAATTCAAAACAAATTAAGGCAAAATTATGGAAAAGATTAGACTGATTTTCCAAATTATATGGTGACAAGATGATAACTGTAATGCAGTGGTAATGTTAATAGAATAAGAAATAGAAAATTTAAGCATAACAATCTCAGAAAATGATATTTTAAAAGTTGTAAATGAATTCCCAAGAAAAACACCAGGAATATATGGATTTGCAAATTAATTCTATGAAATATCCAAAATAAATATAATTCCAGTATTACATAAATGTTTTATAAAAGTAGAAAAGGGGGGGATCGCATCAAATTATTTCTAGGACACTAATTTGACCTTGACATCTAAACTACAGAGATAAGGAAGTTAAAAAAAATAACCAAATAAAGTTAATTAATTTTAAGGAAAAAATATTGAATACAATATTAGCAGAAGCTAAAATAAAATGTTATTAAGATCCCATTCTATGACAAGTCTAGATTTATTTGAGGTATAAGTGGTTGATTCAATATTAGAATAATTTTAGGCATATATGATAAAGACTATATTAATAATATGCAAAAACCTATATAATACCAAAAGATAGAAAATGCTTTTAACAAAATAGAAGATATCTCTTTAAAAAAAACATAATGGACTTATGAATAAATGAACATTTCCTTAATATGGTAAATACTACCTTTTTTAAAACCAAGGGCCAGCTCTACATATAAAGAAAAGCTAGAGGACTTTCCTTTAAGATCACAGGATAAGCAAGTAATTTCATTATTATTACTATTTGATATGGTTCTGGAAATGCTACCTAAAATAATAAAATGAAATTAATATATGTAAAGGGAAAACAAAACTATGATTTAAAATACATATATGGTGGCCTACATAGGAAACACTAAAAATTTAGAGAAAGTAAACTGAAACCATAGCATCAGCAAAGTAGCAGGATATGTTACATTTGAAAATTAAATGTAAACTAAGAGACAATTATCTGAGCAGGATCAATTTATTAGTTAGGCTAGCAGTAACCAATAAATTAGGTCAAAGGACTTTCTCAATGACCAAGACCTTGAGGTAGGGCTCACCAGTCTAATCTTAACTTCTACTATGAAATGTATAGAGTACTTGAAATACAAAAATATAAAGTGACTTTCCCAACTGTACATAATAAGAAGGTTTGGAAAATGGAACCAGAGACTGCCTCCCTTAACATTCTAGTTAATAGCTTTTACTTCCTTTAATTAATTCTGCCTAAGATCTTAAGTTGTTTATTTTTTGGTTTATTGAAAATAATTACATATGTGTGTGTGTATGTGTATATGTGTATATATATATATATATATATATATACATACATACATATATATACATGTATAAACACACACACATATATAATGTATATGTATATGTATGTGTGTATATATATATATATATACATAAACACATGTATACATATATACACATACCTATATTTCATTTCTTTCCTTATTTTTGTCCATTGCTTCTTTCTTGATATATGATATTTCAAAAGGAGATTCCAACTTACTACACCCCAAAAATATGTTAATAGGAAAAAATTAAAAGAATAATTTTTTTTCTCTCTCACAAAGTTGTGCCTGTGTCTGTTCACAGATAGCAAATTGTAATATAACACACCAATCCATTACTTCCAAATGTCTTCATGAATAATATTGATCATTTCATACAAGTAGGCCAAATTGGTATTGCCTTTACCACAGTTTTTTTGGGTTATATATAGACCACAGCATAATGTGAGATAGATATTTTGGCAACAACAAGTTAATCTTACCCATTTAATGTTTGCTGCTTCCTTTGTCTTGAATTCTTCCCATCTCTTCCTCTACTTCTTGAAATTGCTAGCTCCCTTCTAGACTCACCTCAGATGCCATTTCCTATGCCAAGACTCTCCTGATTGCCTTTTATTAACATTGTTTATTATTGTTAACATTATTAGTTAACATCACTTTTCCTCCCCCAATTTGTTTTCTTTTACTTTGTATGCATTTTATATTTATTTACCTGTACATATACCATTTCTCCCAATAAAGACTGAAGGCAATTCCTGTTTCATTTTATCCCCAGAACTTAGCATCATGTTGTAGTCTTTGGAGACACTTAATAAATGTTTGTTGAATGTTCCAATTCATGTAGCATTACCCTCTAACATTCCATGCGTATAAACCCAGTTTATGGCAGTCTCACTCTCACTCTACTTGTTAATCATTTAGTCATTCTTCCTACCCTATAGGACCATGGCCCTACAAAAAAAAAAAAGATAAAAAAGGAAAACTGATCAAATAACAAGTTTAATGTAAAGTTTGATGGCACTCATACAGTATATTACATTATTGAAAATTTAGGTAGGCTGTACTACAGATATCAAGGCCAGTGTGAGCCCATGATGTTTCTTTTTTGTCATTGTCTTAGATGATGATACCAAGTATTAGGTCTGGAGCTGAGTGTGTTGAATACTTACATATTCAAAACTCAGAACCAGAGAGCAATTCTGAAACCATTCATGAATTTTAGCAGCCTTCTGAATGTAAATGTTTCAGTCTGTAGCACCATAATAAGATATTTTATAGAAATACTTTTAAAAACACTACTGATGATTAGAAATCATCTGCAGAATCTAATTTTTCCACAATGCTTCAAGCATTTCCAACTTTCTGTTCACAAATACACACACAGAAAAAAGAACAACTAAATAAAAATATTGATCACTTAATTAGAGAAGTCAATTTAAAACTTATACAAAGCAGAGTGAGTAGAGCCAGATGGATTGTCATTGTATTTGTAGTGCCTAATGGGCTACATCATTTATGCTATTGGAGATCACAGTTTAACAAGGTTTTCTAAGAAGAATTTTTAAAACCCCAATCATAAGCTTGCAGATGTAATATATTTTATTTAGCTCTTTTTTCCTTGTTGTAATTTGTTGCACTTCTGAAAATGTGATTTTAGTAAAACTGCTGTTTATCATAATTATTATCTGCAGAGTAGTAGTAGAATTAATTTATTAGCTGATGATACTATTTATAATAATTGATTGTGTGCCAGTTTTGTGTATACATATAATATGAGGAAACCTCTGCAAACACAATATTTATTTTTCTTGTCTAATGTGCCATAGTGTTTCAACTATTGCTGTACTGAAAAAGAAAGTAATGTTTGATTGGGCACATTGAACTGGTCCCCAGAGATTCCCTTGCAATAGCATGTGATAACTTCCAGGGTTACATTTGAATAGCAGTGAAATTTTCTTTAACATTTGCCCAGTTCTAATATAAATTAGATCCAAAGAATAAAATGTAGTAACTCTTATTCTAAAGTTATTCTTCCATTTTTTTTTCTAGTATATCTTTCTCCTGAAATGCACTTCCTCTTAAAAGACTGGACTACTTCTGCAAAATTATGCTTATCACTTTTTTAAATCACATTCCTATTTCTGATTTTATATTTATTATTTGGCTCCTTCAGTCTTTATGTAACCCAACACAGAATTGGAGGCTTTTGTTTGTCACTTTAACCGATACCTCATGTTTTCGATAGGCAAATGAGAAAGTCCTGGGAAATTGGTTACTGAAAATTGAAATGGGAATGGGAGAATCCATTCTGAAACCTGCCTTGTGGTGTTTACCTCAAAGCATGCGTTGGGGTGCTTGCTTGATTTACATTCAGCAATATCTAAGTGCAAATAGTCATCATACACCAAAGTAAACTGGACTATGGGCAATTGCTTCCTCTGTTTCTTCAATTGCAGTTGCAATCCCATAGATTCCGATCTTGACAGGTAGCATAATTAGAAAATTCTCTTTGTCTTATTAAATGTGACTCTCCTCAATAGAATTCACTTCATTGCAGGCAAAGAACAGAAAATATACTTCAAATCTAAAATGGAAAATCAAGGGGGACTGTTTTATTTTTATCTGTCTTTGTGCAAGCGACATTATTATCAAAGGATATTGTAATGCTGAAAATGTACTTTGGGGATTTAAATCACGTATTAGCCTGGAAAGCAAAAAATGCTGTAGGGCCCATGCAATATATTTTCTCATTAATCTGATTGAAAGATTATCCTTCCTATAGCTATGAAAAGTCTAATACCCATATATCCATCTTTCCTGCTAGTAAAATTCAGCTTTGTGCAAAGTCATTGTCTCTTGTGTCTGAGGTTCGATGCTCTTCTTCATTGCTCTATATAAGCCGCTCTGTATTAAAATAAATTCAGAACAGGCCGCCATTTCATGCACACATTTTGATTATTTCATAAGCTGCTGAGAGAAATGGAAGTATCAGCAAGGCGTGCAGTGTGCTGGTAATGTAATGCTGTCATTACCTCAATGGTCACGTGAAAAAGTTTAGCTATAGTAGTATCGTTGACAAATGTTAAGTGAGTCAAAACAGAGCATTTAAATGAAATGCAGATATGAATGAGCCATTATTACAATCACAACTCCGGCTTAGAGATTATTAAATATGAATATATACACTTGCACAGGAACCTGACATTTGTAATACATAACTAGCTGTGCATTCTCTCCACCCAACCCCACCCCCCACCAACCTTCCCCCAGAGTCAGAATAAAGGAATCATTTTGATCAGATGCTGCATGCAGTAATTGAAGACACTTCTGATGATTTCATGCAATCAGAGTGGCACATTTTTTGTGATGAAAATTAAGTAAAAAAAGAAAGAACGAAAGCAGATTTATAGATTGCCTTGCTTATGTTCAATTGCCTTTACAAAAGATGAACAGTCCCATCTTTATCCCATCCCTGGCCCTTACAACATATACCTTTTACACATACCAGACTTGCTGAAAATTTCCCTCTAACCTTAGTCATAACTTGCAGCACTGTGTGATTTTAAGCTTTTAATGAAACTACAGAGAAATGTCTCAAACAGAATGATTTCTATTCAGACCTCTTTGAGTGCTGATAGCATGAACAGTATAGATGGCTCCAGCCATAACTGTCACACAGATAATATTCTTTTATGCCTCAAGACACTAAGATGGTGCTAGAGATAACCAAAAGAAATAAGCTGCCTCCATCACTAATCTGCAGCTTTAAAACACTATAGCTTTTGCATGGTTAAGAGAAGGTAAAATAACTTACAAGCATACTATAGAAATCATTCTTAAAATGAACATGGAGCCTGAGGAATTAGGGTTTTCATATTTATTTTGTAATCCATATGCACTAAGGATCAAATCATCCATGTCCCTTTTTATGTGTTTATGTATGACAATTGAAAATGCAAAATATGCTGAAGCCTTTATATTCCCCCAGGATATTTTTGTAACTGATGTAGTGAAATGAAAATCTAAAGAATGGTTGGCCTTAGTGCTCCCTTTAGACTTTTACTTTTGAGAGCTTAAGTATGTTCTTATGGCTGGATTTGTAATACATGTAACAGACTGGTGTCTATTATGATATTCAGCTAGATTTACCTGAGGACTAGTTGAGAAAAATATTGATTTTTTTCACCCCTAAAGCAACTATTACTGAGGATTATTTCTTTGTTTATTTGTTTTTGCACAGTAGTAAAATGTATATTGTATCCCATTGTGCTCAGCTCTCTCCTGTATTATGAGCTTGGGGATTAGTGAAGCAAATTGTAACCAAAGTTTAGTGAATTTTTGTTTTTAAGTCCGAGTGGGAGATGCCTACCTTGAAATTAATTTATTCCATGCTTTTCACTTCATCTGGAGGTAGGAATTCGTTCTTTTAGACCACCGTGGAGAGTTCCTTCACTAACACATACTAGGAAATTTTATTTTATTTGTTCTTATGGGAAATGAAATTTATCATATCACAGCATTAAAATATTTAAAGGGGAGGGAAAAAAATTTAAAAACTAAAACAATTTATCTGTGAACCAGAATCATTTATTCTCCCTAGATTTTTAAATTTTTTTCCCATGCCTTCAGTTTAGAAATCCCTAATCAAAAATCCTATTGTTATAAAAATACAGTCTGACATGAAAGTGTCAGGGAAGCAGCGAAGGAAAAATGATGACCTAAGCATCAGCAGAGTTGGATGCACCATGAAACCATTTCTTGCGTATGTGTATTTTTAAAGACGGTGGAAGCTTTTCAGAGAAACAAGAGATTCTTCTTGAAAGTGGAGAACAATATGCATGATTTTTTTTTTATTGAACACAATAACTATCAATACTAATCTGCGAATTTGTGCCCCAAAATGCAATCATATTGTTGGGACAAAAACACAAAGCATGCAGGAAGCTATTAAATGCACAGCAGTATTTGAAATCGAACCACAGTGACTTGTTGTTATGGCATGCTGACATTATTGGTTCTTGTATATAGTTACATAATGATCTCTGAAGCCAGCTTTAGAAGCTGTTCTATAAAACCAGTTAACAGATGTCAAAATCTGGCTCTAGAGTCAACTTTCTCAGATCCTTGCTAAGCTAGTCTTAAGATTCTCTTGAATATAACAAATTAAAATGAGTAGATCATGATGTCCTTTATCCTCTCCAAAGAGGATCTGTGTTGCACAAGTGACACTCTTGTATTTGTTTCCTATTAAAAATGGAAATGGCATCATTATATTTTATTGTGTGTATATATGTATATACATACACATAAGCTTTATCTAAGGAGAATATCAACTAAAGTGAGTGGATATGAGAAAAAAATACTATTTATCCTGTAAAAATGTATTTCCCTCTTTCATACATATAAAACTTATACTTGTTGATATGGGAATCAAGATTGGAATATGTTATGTGTGTTTTATTTCATCTATACAAAAGACAAAACATTCAGAAATAATTAACTTTAGTATTTTTATATAGCTTTGTTTCTTGTAACATAATATCTTACATTATGACAAGATACGACAATACAAAGGAATCTAGCAGAGTTGATGTAATAGACTCTATTATCACAGTTAGACAGTTATTTTGGCAAATCATCATTTGACATGAAACCAAGAACTTGGTCCCAAATTAGAAATTTATGGGAAAAAATGTGAAATTATAAGAGTGAAACAAATCATGTGACTCCTTCTTAACCTCCCTTCGCATTAAAAATGAGAATTTAAAGTTTTCAGCATTTTTTCATGTTTCCAAAGCAAAACAAGACGGCATCCAGAAATAAAATTGCCAGCCAAGCCTATTCCTTTTCAGGGAGCCCTCACTAATGAATTGATGTATTGATGATTCAACTGCCCAGTTAACCTGTTGCTCCTGCCCTTGCAACTCAAGGCAATACAAGTGATTAGTTGGGTAAATTTTAATTCATATACACTCAAGTATGTGAATTTTATCCTGACATGGGATGACATAGGATACTGAATGACTAAGACCATTTGAGGTGATAGGAGGTCATAAATCATTTTGTCTGATTTACATAAATATTTACCCTGTTTATACAGATATATTTGTTGGATTAAGAGCTCCTATAAAAAGGAACAAAATCCCATAGGCTATAATTTTATCTTACCATGAAAAAATGTTTTTAAAGGCATGAATCACTTCATGGAATCACCCCAAGTTGCTCCCCACAAATTTTACTATCAGATAAGAGATAAATCATTTGAGAGGCAGGATGATATAGTGAGATTTACTTGTCATAAGACTGGGATTCCACTCTTGCCCCTGACATTCATTTTCCTTGGGCAATTCACTTATCCTTTCTTAGCCTCAGCTTCCTCAACTGTAAAAGAAGGTTTGTAAACTAGATGACCTCTAAATTATCTTCCAGTTTAGAAGCTATGATGCTATGACTTCAAAGAACTGTACTCTTCCCTTCAGCCTCCCTTCAGGAAAGAGCGTAATAGAGCTGCTGAAGACTTTGAAGGAACTTGCTGACTTTCCCAAACAAAGTAGAAAGCTTTCCCTGGAATACTAATTGAACATTTGTGAGCTTTAGCTAGGCTCAAAAGATAGTATTTGCATATGAAAATTAATCATGCTATTTTGGGTTGAACATCAGAATTACCTGCATAAGGTTAGATCCTTATAATTTCATATTTCTAAGTAGTCTTGAAATGTCAGAGAATTCTTTTTAAACTCTTATGTCTACTTTTCACCAGAAGGTCTGAGGTGTCAATATGAAAACCTCTACAAGTTTCAGGAAGTTTTTCAAGGAGCTTCATTATATAATTTAGACTACCTTTTTTAATACTATCAAGATTCAGTTTTTTGGGGATAAGGTTCATGTTTTTGAGCACAAAACTCTCACAATTGAGCCAAATCGAGATTGAGCCACCACAATGTATACCAGGTGACGTTAAAGTAATGCTTGATTTCCATAAGTCACACAAAAAAATCCCTCTAATTACTTAATCTACAACCTACTAGTCACTTTTCAGAGCAAAGATATACTGAGACCACAGTGCTGCACACAAATTTAGGTCATAGGTCTATAACAATAGTTCTTGACCTTTTTCATTTCATGGATTCCTTTTTCAGTCTTTGGTAAGTAATAGTCTAATGATGATGACCCACAATCTGTTCTTCAGGGACACCGAGACCACAAGTGCCACCCTTCGCTGTGAGCTGCTGATTTTGCTCAGGTATCCCAAAGTGACAAAAAAAGCCCAAGAGATAGAACATGTGGTGGTCCAGCACAGGGCCTCTTGCTTAGACTACAGAGAAAATCTGTCCTACACCAACACAGTCCTGCACAAGATCCAGAGACTCATTTGCATCTTACCCATAGGCCTATCCAGAGCCATCATTCAGGATACCCATTTTTGTGGTTACTTCCTGCCCAAGAACATCCACATAATCCCACTTTTGGTCCTTACATACAGGGATTCTCCAGTTCAAAGACCCAGCAGCATGCTTTGACCTGACCAACTAACTAGATGAGAAAGTGGCCTCCCTAGCAAACGAGGCTTTTATGCCCTTTGATCTAGGGAAGCACATGTGCCTAGGGACAAGCCTGGCCTGAATGGAGATCTTTCTCTTCCTCACCACCATCCTGTAGCATTTCAAACTGAGCCCACTGGAGAAGCCTGAGAACATAGACCTGACTTCTCAGTTCACAGGCCTAGGTGATGTGCCCCTGACTTATGAGCTCCACATGCTGGCCCACTGAGCTCCTGCCCAAAGGGATGTCTGCGATCTCTCCCGCCTGTATCTTTGTCCAGTAATCCTCCCAAAACAAAGGGCAAAAATAGCCTATATCCCTTCTCAGAATAATGCTTTTAAATGCATAAAATAAAATATATAGGATTACAAAGGAAACCAAGTATTTATTTTGATTAATATTTGTCCCCTCAAACTTCATGGACCCCCATGTGGGCCCCTGATTAATAAATTCTGATCTCTAGACAATTCTACTCCAAATCTGTTTGGTGACCTTATGTTTCATTTTGTTTTCTTCTTAATTATTTTTCTGGGCACTTACTGCCTTAAGTTCACAGGGATATAAGATTTAGAGCTGGAAGGGACTTTAAAGATTATCAAGGCTTTCCACCAAGATGGAACCAAAGGTGAAGAAGGAAGCAGTTGTACCCTCCAAGACAGAAGCTAAGTCCAAGGCCTTGAAGGCCAAGAAGGCAGTGTTGAAGGGTGTTCATAGCCACAAAAAGAAGACAATCCAAATGTCCCCTACATTCTGGTGACCCAAGACACTAAGTCTTCAATGGCAGTCCAAAAACCCACAGAAAAAGGGCTCCTCAGAGGAACAAGCTTGACCACTATGCCATCACTAAGTTTCCCTTGACCACTGAGTCCACTAGGAAGATTGAAGACAGCAACACCCTGGTCTTCACTGTGGATGTCAAAGCCAACAAGCATCAGATCAAGCAGGCCGTAAAGAAGCTGTATGACACCGACGGACATCAGTGTGGCCAAGGTCAATATGCTGATCTGGCCTGTTGGAGAGAAGAAGGCCTATGTCCAACTTGCTCTAGACTATAATGCTTTAGATGTTGCCAACAAAATTGGAATCATCAAAACTGTGTCCAGCTATCCCACTCTACTTACAATGAAAAGTTTTCCAGGTAAAAAAAAAAAAAGGTTATGAGTTCCAATCTTTCAATCGCCTCCTTTTTATAGATGGAGAACTGAGGCCCAAAAAGAGAAAGTGACTTGTATTGATACAGAGCTCTTACCCAACAGCATTCTGTATAATTGTAATTGTAACGGAATGTCATCAAGTGGAAAGAGCAATGTATCTGAAATTAAACTAGGTCAATCTCTGCTATATGCTAAACTTGTCTGGGTCTCTGGATCCTTAACTATAAAATGCAAAGTTTGGGCTAGGATCACAGGATTACAGATTGAGGGCTGAAAAGGAAAGCCTGAGAGGCTTTCTAGTCTAACCTCATTTCAAAGTTGGGAAAACTGTGAACCAAACCAAAGTGACTTACCTTAAATTAAACAAAAAAATATGTTTCAGAGGTTGAATTTGAACTTAGATTTGACTCCAGATACAAAATTATTGTCACTGTAACATGTTGCTTCCCTCCACCCATCTAACAATACAAATTAGCAAAAAGAAAAAAAAAACAACTCAGGACTAGAAAGGAATAGGCCAGGAGTAAAGGTGATCAAATTATGATCAAGTGAACACTAAAGTTGAAAAGATTACGAAAAGTATTTTTGACATCAGGTTATTATTTGTTTGTTGATATATTAATTTTTGTGGAGCACCTTATTTCTAAGAACCTTGTGAGATAGGTAGTGTGTATGTATGTGTGTATACACACACACGCACATATGCATATATATGCACATATACACACATATATGTGTATATACACATATACATACATTTATATGCATATGTATAAGTTATCCCCATTTTACACATGAAGAAAATGAAGTGAGCTTTTAACTGAAACTAACTCCAAATCCAATTTTCTTTGTACGTAATAACCAAAAGAGAAAAAATATCAGAATTGTTGTAAGAGTAGTTCTTTCTATTAGTAGTCTATTCATTTTACGGTATAATCTGAACTGATGGTCTCTGATTTAAAAACAGTGCAGAACCATCAAGAAAAATGTTCAATTCAGGATGAAATTATACCTAACAATATTCTCACCACAACCAACTAGGATGGCTATGGGGTCTTAAAATCTGCTTGAGTAATCACACATCTCTCAATCAGATGTGGACATGAATTAATCAGATTGTACTTTTGGAAGCAGAGATAGTTAAAAAATGGTCAAATTCTCTTGGCTATCAAGACATGTAGGTAGATTTTTGAGATGAACGATCAACAAGATGGAGAGCTAAACATTTTCACTAATCGCTACAACCTCTCAAACCTCTTCAAAACAGAACTCATGCACCAAAGATTAAGTAACTTAAATGGTCTCCATGTTCTAGGACACTTAGAATTCAATAGAAGGTTAAAAACAATTCCGAAACATGAACTGATGTTCAGTAACCCTGAGTTCACTCAGCACCTCTATTGCCACCTCTCATACTACCAGTACTAAAGCTGAACTAGTCGACCCAAGGACATGAGATAGGCTTATAACAAAACCCACTCCCCAGACTGTGGTGTCTTCCTCCCTCTTTGCAGTAGTATGAAAACTCCAGCTTCTGGGGTGGAGAAATTTACCTTGCTTTAAAGAGATAACCAGGAGGGCACAGCCTTTCAGGATCAAAAACCAGCCAGGGGCCATAACCCTATAGAACCAATACTGCAAAGCTGTGACTTGCCAGTGCTGGGGCAGATAACTCTAGCACCAGCAGAATAGAAGCTGGGTCAACAGTAATACCAGCAGAGCTGGTGCTAGGGCAAACAATCCTGTTGTACCCATGTTGCAAAGCTCCAAAATGCCAGTGTTGAGCCAAGAACTAAGTAAGAAAGTGAGCAGAACAGAATATCAGGCAAGTACACTGTGTGTATATAGGGAGGTGGGAGGGCTGTGTAGCACTCTAACAAGTTTGGGGAAAGAGCACAGCATCCAGCTGGGACCAGTTATGACCACCCAAAAGTCACTTGGTGGTATGTGAATTTGCCTAGTGTGGAAAGAGACTGATAATCTTTGAAATTTGCCCCCAAAGAAACCACAGTCAGAGGGGAAGGAGTCAGAAAGTGAACAGTGGGGAAAATGAGGGGAGGGGGAATGAAATTATAATGCATTTGATGAAGGAAAAAAAAACTCAAAGACTTTGAACATAAACAGATACTTCAACAAAAAACCCCGTAACAACAGGAGGAAATATGACTTCCAGATCTAGTAAATGAGTTCAGAAATCTATAAATAAATACTACAAAACAATGGAAAATGAGCCAACAGTTGATAAGACAGGAGACCCTGTGGAATTTGAAGAGAACATGGAGCCACAATGTGCTGATCTTGAGTGATTCAAGAGAATTATGAGAGTAGAATTGATGAGCTTGCATAACAAAAATAATGGGCAGAAATGGAAAAACTTGCTTCTGTAATAGCGAGCCTCACCAAATACATGTAGAAATCTGATTTGAAAGTGAAGGGCAGGGGCAGCTAGGTGGCACAGGGGATAGAGTACCGGCCCTGGATTTAGGAGGACTTGAGTTCAAATGCAGCCTCAGACATATAACACTTACTAGCTGTGTGACCCTAGGCAAGTCACTTTACCTCATTGCCTAGCCAAAAAAAAAAAAAAAGAAAGCAAGTGAACAGGGGTTGCAGCATTTGGGTTTAGTCAGACTTCAAGGAAAAGAGTGAAGTTACTGTATACACTTTGAAAAACTGGTTTCTGGCAGTTCTATAGGTACAGCTATATAGA
Source organism: Phascolarctos cinereus (assembly GCF_003287225.1). Taxonomy (NCBI): domain Eukaryota; kingdom Metazoa; phylum Chordata; class Mammalia; order Diprotodontia; family Phascolarctidae; genus Phascolarctos; species Phascolarctos cinereus. The sequence goes on along the minus strand of NW_027555847.1, from coordinate 454,753,676 downwards.
GCAATGGATAGAGCACTGTTCCTGGAATCAGGAAGACTTGAGTTCAAATCTGACCTCAGATACTTTCTAGGTGTGTGACCCTGGGCAAGTCACTTAACCCTGTTTGCCTCAAAACTTCACCTATACAATGAGCTAGAGAAGGAAATGGCAAACCACTCAAGTATCTTTGCCAAGAGAGCATCAAATGGGGTCATAAAGAGTCGGACACAACTGAAGAACAGCATAAGAACTTTAGTTTTCCATTTTATTTGTTTTTAAAAATTAAAATTATCATGGATAACAGAAGAATTTGTGACCAAACATAAGACAGAGAACATTATGAAATGCAAAACAGATAATTTTGATTACGTTAAATTGAAAAGTTTTTGCACAAACAAAGCCAATGCAACCAAGATTAGGAGGGAAGCAGAAAACTGGGAAAGAATTTTTACAACCAATGTCTCTGCTAGGGCCTTATTTCTAAAATATATAGAGAACTAAGTCAAATTTATAAGAATAAAAGTCATTCCCCAATTGATAAATGGTCAAAAGATATGAACAGGCAGTTTTCAGATGAAGAAATTAAAACTATCTATAGTTATATGAAAAAATGCTTTAAATCACTATTGATTAGAGAAATGCAAATCAAAACAACTCTGAGGTACCACATCACACCTATCAGATTGGGTAACATGACAAAACAGGACAATAATAAATGTTGGAGAGGATGTGAGAAAATTGGAACACTAATGCATTGTTGGTGGAGTTGTGAACTGACCCAGCCATGTTGGAGAGCAATTTGGAACTATGCCCAAAGGGCTATAAAAATGTGCATACCCTTTGACCCAGCAATAGCACTTCTAGGGCTGTATTCCAAAGAGATCATAAGAATGGGAAGAGAACCTACATGTACAAAAATATAGTACCTTTTTCTTTTCTTATTTCTTTTATTACTTAATTAATTTTTTTAGTTTCCAACATTCACTTCCACAAGATTTTGAGTTCCAGATTTTCTCCCCATCTTGTTTTTCTCCTCACCCCAAGATGACATGCATTCTGAATACCCCTTCCCCTAATCTGCCTTCCCTTCTCTCTCCCCCACCTTCACTTATGTTCTTCCCCTTCTATTTTCCTGTAGGATGGTATAAATTTCTGTACCCACTTGCCTGTATATCTTATTTCCCAGTTGCATGTGAAAACAATTTTTAACATTTGTTTTGGTTCCAAATTTTCTCCCTCACTCCCCACCCACCCTCATTGAGAAGGCAAGCAACTTGATACAGGTTATACATGTGTGGTCATGCAAAATACTTCCATAGTAGTCATGTTGTGAAAAACTAACTATATTTCCCTTCATCCTATCCTGCCCCCTGTTTATTCTATTCTCTCTTTTGACCCTGTCCCTCCTAAGAAGTGTTTGCTTCTGATTAACCCCTCCCCCAATCTGCCCTCCTCTCTATTATCCCCTGGCTCTCTTATCCCCTTCTTTCCTATTTTCTGAAAGGGTAAGAAAGATTTCCATACCCAATTGAGTGTGTATGTTATTCCCTCCTTACATCAACTCTGATGAGAATAAGATTCACTCATTCCCTCTCACCTTCCCCCTGCTTCCTCTCCACTGTAAAAGCCTTTTCTTGTCTGTTTTATGTAAGATAATTTAGCCCATTTTACCTCTCCCTTTCTCCTTCTCTCAGTATAATCCTCTCTCACAGTTTAATTTTATTCTCCAGATATCACCATTTCATCTTTAACTCACCCTGTGCCTCTATCTATCTATCTATCTATCTATCTATCTATCTATCTATCTATCTATCTATCTATCTATCTATCTACCTACCTATCTATCTACCTATCTATCTATCTATCTAGACATACATATAATCTTTCGCTTCAACTACCCTAATACTGACAAAGGTTTCATGAGTTACAAATATCATCTTTCCATGCAGGAATGTAAACAGTTCAATCTTAATAAGTCCTTTATTATTTCTCTTTCCTGTTTACCTCTTCATGCTTCTCTTTAGTCTTGCATTTGAAAGTCAGATTTTCTATTCAGCTCTGGTCTTTTCATCAAGAATGCTTGAAAGTTCTCTATTTCACTGAATGACCATTTTTTTTCCCTTGAAGTATTATACTCAGTTTTGCAGGGTAGGTGATTCTTGGTTGTAATCCTATATCCTTTGACCTCCAGAATATTATATCCCAAGCCCTCCAGTCCCTTAATGTAGAAGCTGCTAAATCTTGTGTTATCCTAATTGTGTTTCCACAATACTTGAATTATTTCTGGCTGCTTGCAATTTTTCTCCTTGACCTGGAAACTCTGGAATTTGTCTATAATATTCCTAGGACTTTTCCTTTGGGGATCTCTTTCAGGATGTGATTGGTGGATTCTTTCCATTTCTATTTTACCCTCTGGTTCTAGAATATCAGGGCAGTTTTCCTTGATAATTTCTTGAAAGATGATGTGTAGGCTCTTTTTTTGATCATGATTTTTAGATAGTCCAATAGTTTTTAAATTCTGTTCTGGATCTATTTTCCAGGTCATTTGCTTTTCCAATGAGATAGTTCACATTGTCTTCTATTTTCTTTTCATTCTTTTGGTTTTGTTTAACAATGCCTTGATTTCTCATAAAGTCACTAGCTTCCAGTTGCTCCATTTTAATTTTTAAGGAAGTATTTTCTTCAGTGAGCTTTTGGACTTCCTTTTTCGTTTGGCTACTTTTGCTTTTGAAACCATTCTTCTCATTGTCTTTTTGGACCTCTTTTGCCATTTGGGTTAGGCTATTTTTAAAGGTGTTATTTTCTTCAGTATTTTGGGGTCTCCTTTAGCAAACTGTTGACTTGTTTTTGATGATTTTCTTGCATCACTCTCATTTCTCTTTCCAGTTTTTCCTCTACTTCTCTTATTTGCTTCTCAAAATCCTTTTTGAGCTCTTCCATGGCCTTATTTTTCTTGGATGTAGGAGCTTTGACTTTGCTTATCTTCTTCTGGGTTGTATGTTTTGATATTCTTTGTCACCAAAGAAAGATTCTGTGCTCTAACAGGTTTGCTCATGATCCCAGCCAATTACTTGAGTTATAAACTCTTTGTTAAGGTAGGGGTCTGCTTCCAGTGTGGAAGCTTCAGGAGTTTTGCGCAGCTGTTTTCAGAAATACTTCTAGGGACTGTAAATTTTCAGTTCTTTCAAGGTGGTATGATAAGGGGTGAGGTGTTTACTCCTTTACTGGCCTGTGGTCTTGTCTATGAGTGACCACAAACACTCTTTTCTACCTTGGAACTGTGAGGAGGATTTTCTCTACACAACCACTACAAGCTCCACCATGCCAGCTCTCCTCCTTGCCCCAGGACTGCTACCCAGAACTGTGACCCAGATCTAAGTATGGGCCAAGCAAGAATATACTGCCTCAGCACCAGCAAAGAGATCTCTGCTCCATTCCCCTTTTGTCTGTGGGCCAAGAGCCCCAGAAGCAGCCACTACCCCAGCGCTGTGCCAGGACTGGGGCTAGGACCAAACTTCTCTCTCACCACAGTCACATATATTTCCTACTGACCTTCTAAGTTGTCTTCAGCATTTGTGGATTGAGAAGTCTGGAAGCCACCTCAGCTGCCTGTGATTCAATCTCCTGAGGCCTGCTCCAGGTGTGATGAGGCCTGGTGCCTGTGAGCCTACACTGAACTGCACTCCTCTCCCACCCTTGCTCAATAAAACTTTCCAGTCAGCCATCCAGGTTGTATTGGGCTGGAAATTTCTTTCACTCTGTCTTTGTATGAGTTCTGCTCCTCTAGAATTTGTTTAGAGCAATATTTTACAGGTATTTAGAGGAGTTTGGAGGAGAGCTCAAACAAGTCACTGCTTTTACTCCACCATCTATAGCAGCTCTTTCTGTGGTGGCAAAGAATTGGAAATTGAGGGGATTCCTATCAATTGGGGAATGGCTGAACAAGTTGTGGTATGTGAATGTAATGGAATACTGTTGTGCTATAAGAAATGATGAGAAAGTGGACTTCAGAAAAATCTGGAAAGACTTGTATGGACAGATGCTGAGTGAAATGAGCAGAACCAGGAGAATCTTGTACACGGTAACAGCCACATTATGTGATGACTAACTTTGATAGACTTAGCTCTTCTCAGCAATGCAAGGATCTAAGACATCTCCAAAAGTCTCATGATGGAAAATGCTATCCACATCCAGAGAAAGAACTATGGAGTTTGAATGCAGATTGAAACATACTATTTGCTTTTTTCCCTTCTGTTTTGTTTCATTTCTTCTTTCTTGGGTCTCCTTCTATTGGTTCTAATTCTTCCTTAAAATATGACTAATGTGAAAATATATTAAATAAGAATGTATATGTAGAGCCTGTATCAGATTGCACACCATCTTGGGGAGGGAGGCAGGGAGTGTGGGGGAGAAAATTTAAAACTCAAAAGCTTATGGAAGTAAATGTTGAAAACTAAAAATTAATTAAAAAAATAAAAAGTTGAGAAAAGGAGAGGATTTGGTAAAGGGAGATACTGAGTTCTGTCTTGGTCATGTTAAGTTTGAAATGCCTATGGGACAACTCACTTAAGATGTCAAATAGATAGCTGGTATGCAGGACTGGTGCTTAGAAGAGAGGTTAGGGCTGTATATGTAGATCTAGGCATTACTACATAGAGATGAAAATTGAACCCAAGGGATCTGATGAGATCAACCATGGAGAGAATATAGAGGGAGAAGGGAAGAGGACCTCAGACAGATCCTTGTGGGTTACCCGTGGTTAATTGGTGTAAACTAGATGAAGATCCAGCAAAGGAGATTCAGCAGGAACATTCAGACACAGAGGAGAATTTGGATATTCCTTTCATTTGGTTTTCTTTTCCTACCTGTTTTGATTAGAATTCCAAGGAATGTCTCTTTAGAATCAGCTAGGTGGCACAATGGTGGAATTGGAGTCTGGAAGTCTTGAGTTTGATTTCTGCCTCAAGATACACTGTTATGTAACTCTCAATAAATCACTTAATCTATTTCCTCATCTGTAAAATGAGGATAATAATAGCATCTATCTCCCAATGTTGTTATGATGATCAAATGAAATAAAATATGTAAAATAATATATTTATATTAAATTTTAAAAAAAACAACAACTTTCCATTTCATGTTTTTAGAAGCTCACAGAATTTTCACTTACCCAGCCTTTTCTTACAGATATAAAAGAACTGTCCTACCTATCTATCTGCTGACATTGGACACAACTATTTTACTGAGTCATGACACATTTTAAATAGACACTTTAAGTTCTCAGTTCTGATTTGGGTTTTTGGTTCTATATAATTCATTTTGCATTATTTTCATTGCCTGAGAAATGCTTTGATAAAATGTGGATATTTCAAGGAAAAAAAGAAAAGAGTTAAAATTATCTACGAAGATCATTAGTTACCTAGGAACATAGGATTTAGAGTTGTTAAGAGTGTTTTGAAATGATTGTGATGAAGAAGAAGAATGAAAACAAAAACAAGAAGGAAAAAGAAAACAAAGGCCTCAAGCTTGAGTCCTGAGGTCAAAATGAATCAATGGATAAGGGCAATCAATAACTATAATACCTTTGTATTCTCTGAGAAAGACACATCAGATATAACTGCATCAAGGAGAATGCTATGGCTATGTACATTATGATACTGACATTCCGAAATGAAGGCTAAATGGGAAGAATACATTTGAAAATGATATCTGCACAATACCAGTCTTAATGTCTGCCTTCAGAGTTATAAAATGAACCACAATAGATTTAGAAAGTACCCTCATATAAACCTATAAATATTAGTAAAAAATGGCCTATCACCCTAAGTCAATTATAAAAAAGTGGATATTTCCATGCAAAAAAAAAAAGGAAGAGAATTGCAAGACCTTTCTAGATTACAATACATGATAAGCCTTTTGAAATATTTTTAGAATAAGTAGGAATTATTTCATGGAGCAATGATAAAAACTGATAATAACTACAAACCACAGCCAACATTATATAAACAAAGAAGTATTCAATAAATGACTAACTGAAGCCTATTTTTTTTTTATGGAAATGAAAGTGTTATGATGGCAATTCAGTACTAGGTCTTTTCCACCAGAAATTACAGAAGAGTTATCCTTAAGGACCCTAGACTTAGTAATTAATATAGAATATAGAAGGAAGTGGTAGACACTGCAGGACATCCCTGCAGGCTAGCCATACTACAAATGCAAACGTTATATTCTGGAGAACTCAACCAATTAACTCTATTGGAACTGGATCATTCTCATAGATTGTTGTTCACAATTGTCCAGGTATAGTATTATTGAATTAAAACTTAAGAGCAATAGGTGTAAGCATACCAAACATTCCTTATCTATATAAAAATATGTAGAACCAAAAAGTGTTTCATGTACCTTTCAGAGAAGATCAAGTCATGAGAGAGTAAGATGAGTTATATATTGTTCCTGTTACTCAGTATGCTACCAGAATTGTGTTGAAGATGTTTTCTGTGAACTTCCAGGGGATAAACTTACATCCTAATACTTTTATTCATGTTCAAAAGGCAGATATTTTATCCACCTGTGCAAGAGTCCATAGAAGAATGAATATAAAGGATTCTTGATATCCTAAATTGACAATTAAAAGTAAAAGCCAAAAGTCTAAGGTGATGCAAGGAGTCAGAACAGTTAAAAAAAAAAAGGAAAGAAAATTAAAAAATGAAATAAATCATCTAAAATCAATCCAAAATTATACTATGGAGTATTAAGAAGCAGGAAAAGTAGAGGAAAAAGGCCTGAGAAACAAAGTGGAAAATTTCTGTTCATCTACATGATTCAAAAGAAATCCAATACAACAAAAACCCAATTTGAATCAGTTTTAAATCAGAAAGCTTTCATATTGGTTATGTGATGAACAACAACGTTATTATGCCAATGGAGGATACGAAAACCTTAGCTTCATCACAAAATAGGAAAGTTTTGGGAGTGAACAATAATTATAATTATTTATTCAACTGCTTTGATGGCACATGAATTAGTAGCAAAATACCCTGATGCAAGGCTGGTCTCATTTTTCTTAACAGAATTCATCACATACTTAGTACCAAAAAATAAACACAACACTGACTGCTCCAAATACAGGCCAATTACATATTTATGTAATTTAGTAAAACAACCACAAGCTTGTACTTAATAAAAATCTTTGAACACTTAACATCATATTGGCTGAGAAGACAATTTAAAAGATAATAAGAACAATAATAATAGCTTCAAGATTTACAGGGCATTTTTCATTTGTTATCTCACTTGATTCTTATAATCACCTTGAGAGAGAGCTGCTGTTATTTTTCCCTATTTTTATAGCTGAGGGAGCTAAGACACATAAAGGTTAAGTGACTTGCCTAGGGTCACACACCTATTAACTGAAACTGGATTAAAACTGAGGATTTTTTCCTGACCTAGGTCTAGTGCTCTGTATTGTCTAGTATGTATTCTCCTATGTATTCTATTTCTGATATCTGTTTTGCTATCGAATAGGATAAATGAGTTTCTTTGATATGTGTGTTCACTATGGAATTAATATTGGTGGGAAGGAAGTTTAAGTCTTGGCTATAAAACTTGGGGCCCTGATTCTCCACAATAATTAAATAGTAATTAGGAGCTCAGTTGAAACTGAAAACCTTATCCCTAGACTAATAATATTATAAGGAAATAAAATTCCAGTCCAGTACTCCCTCTTTCTAAAGAGATCGGAGTGGTCAGTTTCTGCCCTTCACCTCCTGCTTTTCCTCCTGGTAGTAATTAAATTCTCCCTTGAAGAGTGGTGCAAGAGGAGGCTAGAGATGTCTGTTCTTCCCCCTTCAAGACATATAATAACACCATCTTGTTACATGAGGATCATAGCTGTTGAAACACATGAGGCCTGGTGACATCCCCACAGCCCTTGCCACATGTTGGGGCTTACTACATTGCATATGAGAAATTACAGAATTCCATTAATGACCCCAAAAATAAGAAGTGAAGGCTTGTCTTTTTAACACTAATATTCTTTTTTTAAAAATTTTTGTTACTTTATTTTGGTTCATCAACAATCACTTCCATAAGCTTTTGAGTTTTAAATTTTTCTCCCCCTCCTTCCCCCCTCCCTTCCCCAAGATGGCATGCAATCTGATATAAACTATACATTTACATTCCTATTAAACATTTTCACATTCATTAACACTAATATTTTTCCAGGAATGTTACATGATTGTGAATCATGCAATACTAGAGCCCTTGAAAAAATCAAAAGTAAATGTCAGTAGAAGAGCAGTGGAGAAATGAGTAGACTCAGACATATAACAGATAAGGACTATGAAGAACTAGAAGGATGCCATCAAAGACATATATGAAAAAAAGAAATTGGGGTAGTCATGCAATGAAAACAAGGAGTGTTAGATGGCCCATTTGCTATCAGAGAATTGACAGCATTCACATTTTTTGTTAGTTATTAAATCTTTACTTTTAACAATTATTATCTATTCTGCTTATTTTTTCCATTGTTGATAAGCACATTCTGCATTCAATCTTACTAATTTCCTTCAACACTATTACCTATACAAGAGATCTGAAAGTACAGTTATTATATTTAGGCTCATGTCATGTCTCAGAGAAACCTACCTAGTCCCATAATACAAAGTAGATTGTGATTCTTTATGACTGTGCATAACCTGGAGAGTTTCCAAGTTTCACCTAAGCTAACTATTAACAATGTAGTCATTATTTTTAAGTGAATTTCCCCAATAAAACACTCACTTAAACATAAAGTTTAAAAAATAATTTCAAAATTATTTTTATATTGTTTGCTATTTCATATTACCTACATCTCCAGTAGTATAGAAAAATAGAAGGTGACTATATAAAGATTAAGGATGTGAATCTGTATGGTGGGTTGCTGGAACAGAGGTAGAAGTATTATAATAATTTAGCAGCAAATTCAGTGGATGCTTTTGGAAGAAGACATTTTGATTCAGTCTAAAGAAACTGGAACTATGACTCACGTAGTCTGAGGGCATAGGTATTGCTATTGTTGGAATGTTCTGTTCAACAAGTACTGTCCCTTCCAGACAAGAATGTGAAGTAGTTGGAACCAATCAAGTTCAAAGAAGAAAATTGAGGGCATTGTCTGAAAATCACCTTAAGTATCTTAACTGGTTTCTTTTCCTATGTGTTTCTTTCCTCAGTCTACCTTATCCTTAGTAGCCAGACTTATCTCATGTAAATGTCATTTTGATTTCATGGTTTGTTTTCTGAGGTGAGGCTCTAGGAAGGTATGGAAATTGCTTTGAAAATTAAACTTTAAATTCTTAATTATGACTTTCAAGGTTGTGTCCTACTTATCCTTTCTTTACTTAATGTTCTCATTTTCTGCATTCCAACCTTTCATTGGGGACAAACATCCTTACCACAGCGTAGACAATGCAGAAACTACCTTCCTTCCTGCCACATCTAAAATGTCCAACAAGCCAGGATCTTTTCATCTTTTCAAACTTGCCACCTCCATGAAACCCTCTTAGGTTAAACCCAACTGGCTTCTGGCATTTTAGTGGCTACAGCAATTGCTTTTATTGATATCAATATGATACAGAGTTGTCATCATTGATATCACCATCATCATCATCCTTATTTTTATCATCAGGAAATACTGACTTAGCCAACATCTGCTATGTGCAAGATATTTTGCTAGCTATTGAAGATGCAAAGAGTTTTCCAACACAGATGCTGCCCTAAAATGCTTATGATCTTATTCTAGAACTAGACATATCTCATCCAGATGAAAAAATAAATGGCAGTTCAGCATAGCATAATGCTCAGGGCCACATGAATGGAGTAGACATAAAGTATGATAGTAGTTGTAGAGGAGGGAAAAGTTACTATTGCTTGAAATAATAAAGGAAGACTTCAAGGAGAATCAGAATTGGATTTGGTCCCTGAAAGGAGGGTAGGCCCTAGGTTAAGTAGAGAAAGAAACTAAGGCAGTGAGGTGAACAAAGAATCTGAAATGTGAATTTCAAAGGTAGTATTTTAGCAAAATCTGAGTAGCACATTGGTATGGAGAAAGATGGTCAGCAATAAGCCCAAGCAGAGAACTATTTTATTATACCAGGAATAAAGTTATGAATTGGGCTAGAGTGGTAGTAGAAGAAATGTAACATGAGAAATGGATTTACCTGTGTATCTATGGAAATGTTACTTCGCCTGTCTGGGCCTTAGTTTCCTCATCTGTTAAATGAGATAATTGGACTAGACAACTTTTAAGGCCTCTTTCAGCTCTTGATCTATGATTGGAGACACACCAAAGAGGAAAAATGTTCACCACTTGATGACCAATGATCAGTTAGATTGGAAGAGAAAGGGAAGAGGAATGAATAAATCCCAAGATTTCAACTTCTCATTGTGGAGAGGTGAGCAACACCATTGTTAGAAAGAGTACGCCTGATTTCTGGGGGAATGTAATGAACTTGGCTTTTAGAATTGTCTTCAATATGTTGCCTTCAAACCAAAGAACAGTTTATGATAATCGTAGTAATAGGTTTCCTTTTACAACCATAAGGACATGAATTTCTATAAAATAAATGACACAGGCTGCCACAATACTGACTTTCATTCAACCATATTAATACATCCTGAAAATGATCTAGGAGGAACACAGAAGAAAGTGGATTGGAACAATAGAATTATATTACCTGAAAAATCTATTCACCACATTACTTTAGCATTAATTAATAGGGCATTATAGACATTCTGATTAGATAAATAACCTCTGAGGAGCAATGGTTAAATCTACATGTGACTTCAACCTTTTGAATCACTGTTAAGCTGATCAGCATTCATGCAATTTATTTGGAAACATGGATGCTTGTCCACTAGGGGCTGAACTCAGATCGCTAAGGCTTTTAGCATAAGCCACTGCACAGTCATAGTGCAATAATTACTTCCAGATTCTACTTGCTAGAATAGGACTTGAATCTGTGCTCAGAGAGTAAATTCTCTGTAGCCAGTACCAATTATCTGAGTCATCCAGTCTTCAGCTATTGGAATTTCATATGATATAACCCAAAAGATGTCCATGGCTCTTGACTATGCCAACAAGAATTTTGAGGGGAAAGAAAAGTTAGAAGTTGTTTGGTGGTTATTTTAAAAAACATAAAGATCCCTTTTTTGGGTAAGCCACATTACAGATGCATTCACAAGGGTTATCCATTTAAGGAAAAAAATAAAGTATTTTAAGAAAACTCTCATTTGTTTGAAAGCCTTAAAAAACAGAGACTATACCCAATAATATGCTAATTCTTAAAGGTCAGAGAAAAAGAGGAAGAGACAGAGAAATAATGAGAAAGAAGAGAGAGAGAGAGAGAGAGAGAGAGAGAGAGAGAGAGAGAGAGAGAGAGAGAGAGAGAAGATATCTGCCAAAGAAATATCTTGTACTTTGTAACCTGAGTGTTTTAAAACATAAAATCATAAAACATAAAAATCCTTCCAAATATCAAATGTTCCTTTTGGAACTATTTCTCATACTACTGGGTACATGAATAAAAACCACTTTCTCCTAAAACATGGCTTCCTTAATCTTTTTCTATGTAACAGTAAGCCCACTGTCGAAAAACACCATTACTACGATGATTGGGGAATTGTTCAGTCCTGCTACTATCTAGAGAAGGGAACACTGCAAATATTTAGGAATGCCCTACTGACCTAACTTTTAACAAGTAGCTAAACTAAAAAAAATTCCTAGTTTAAGACAGAGACAAGAAACAAATCACCCTTTCCAAATACTTGACCAAGGAGCAAGTTGAGTTAGTGCCCAAACCAAGGAAAACTTTTGCTAAGTATTTCAAATTGTCATATGTAAATAGAGTTAAGTAACACTGATGGGAAAAGCCTGTAACCGGCTCCTCTGTATGTTCTTCATAAGTCATCCTTTTACTTGGATACTTTTATAATAATTTGTAAGAAAATCTAAATATAAATGTCATTTCTAGTTCCTGTTTAATACATTCAACTCTATCAGAAATGCTGTCATATTACAAATGAATTATCTTTTCCTCAGACACATAACACTTACTAGCTGTGTGACCCTGGGCAAGTCACTTAACCCCATTGCCTAGCCAAGAAAGAAAAAAAGAAAGAAAGAAAGAAAGAAAGAAAGAAAGAAAGAAAGGAAGGAAGGAAGGAAGGAAGGAAGGAAGGAAGGAAGGAAGGAAGGAAGGAAGGAAGAAGGAAGAAGAAAGAAAGAAAGAAAGAAAGAAAGAAAGAAAGAAAGAAAGAAAGAAAGAAAGAAAGAAAGAAAGAAAGAAAGAAAGAAAGAAAGAAAGAAAGAGGTTGCTTTAGTCATAGGATCATAGATCTACAACTGTGTGGGTAGGATTCAAATTCAAGTCCACTGGCTGTACAGCCTTTGCTCTTTCCATTGTACCACCTAAACTAAAGTAATACTAAAACATCATCATGCCAATTGTTGAAGCCTTTTCAGTTTGTTATGACCTACAAGACGTAGTTGGATTATCACCACACCATAAAGAGGCACCCAAAGGGATTACTTATTACAATATCTTGAATTCATATAGTGCTTTACAGTTTATAAGGTGCTTTACTCACAGTGGCCTTGTGAAGCAAATAGTGAAAATATTCTTATCCCTAGAATACAGATGAAGAAACTATGATGCAAAGAGGTCAAAAGACTTGCTGATGATCAGAAAGCTACTACATGGCTCATGATATAAGAGGGACATTTATAAGCTGGAGAGTGTCAAGAGGAGGGCAACCAGGATGGTAAAGGGTTCAGAACTCAAGATATATAAGAATTGATTGAAGGAAATGGGCATATTTGACTTGGAGAAGAGAAAACTTAGAGAGGACATGATAACTGTTTTCAAGTATTCAATGGGCTATCTTTCAAGTAAAAGAGAAATTAGCCCTGTTCTGTTTGACCCTGGAGCAAAAGGTAGAAGTTAAAAAGGATCAATTGATGCTTGATGTCAGGAAAAACTTTCTAATACTTAAGGCTGTCCAAAAATGTAATAGATTGCTTCAATGGGTGGAATCTCTTCCTTGTAACTCTTAGGCATATGCTGCTTGCCCATTTGTCAATGATTTTATAGTGGAGATTCCTTCATGTATGGGTTGTACTAGATAGCTACTAAGGCCTCTGCTCATTCCCAAATTCTCTGATTCTGTGATTCTGGAAGAGTCAGGATTAGAATCAGGTTTTCCAATTCTAAGTCTAGTGGTTTTTTTGGTTTTGTTTTTCATTACACTTTGTTCTAATCTTTCATCGCATGATCATTGCTACCATTCTTTACCTTCATTGTAAATAATAGAAGATGATTTATCACTTTATTCAAATAAAAAGAAATGATCCTACACATAAGGTCCTTTTTTATTACTGGCCTGAGATTATGAAACTAAGACTCATTGGATAATCAGCAGCTACAGTAGAGAGTATAGTAGGGATCTTTCCTCTTGTTTAGTCTCCATTTCTTGATTTCATGGTGAGATTGTGATGAGTGACTCCCATTTACCCTTGAGCTCAGCATTAAGATAATTGCATAATAAACCACAATCAATGAGAACCCTTAAATATGGCCACTTTGTGTTCAGATGTTATTGTTTTTCAAAACACAAATCTTGACAACCAATTCTGGCTCACCCACATATGGAATTCGGCGTGTAAAGGAGATTTGTTGGCAGGCAGGAAACCTAAAACCTGATTTATCTCCATTATTAGACACTGTATTAAAGGAGATATTTACATTCTCTTGCATAACTGAATGTTAACACTAAGAAGGATCTGTGTTTAATTTAATAAAATGAGTAAGCAATTGATCACCAGTTCATATTTCTCATTTTACTCTCTTTTGTTTATTTCATTGGTTCTTTTATTTTCCCATGGTCCTGTTGAGGCTTGTCTGTCAGAAAATATGCTCTAAGTATGAGCCAAACCACAGTAAAATGATTCTGCCTAACCCTAAGACTTCCAGCCTTTTCATTTCATATTTTATAATAAGATATGACATGTCAATTTAAACAAAATACACAATATTTGCTGACTGCAGTGAAAAGTTTATATTAAAATAATGTGTTGCCGTCAAGGATGGATAATTGAACATCCAGTAGGTAATTTCTGGCAGAGTACATGAAATAAGTATAAGCAATGTCTGTTAACAAAGGGTGGATTGTAGATAATGTTACTATAGTCAGTAACTAGAATTTTACAGTTCCTGATTTAGGTTCTTATGAAAGAGAAAATTAACTAGAAGCGTGTATATAGCCGTTAATCTCAAACTGATCCAAACTCTCGCAATAGGACATAACCTTTGATTGGATCCAGTTCCGACTCATATGTGACTCCATCAATTTCACTCTGAATTGTAATGAAGTCTGAATAAGCCCAAGAACTCAAAACAAAATTTTACTAAAACTGCCAAGTTTTCAATGTAATTGGTAGGGATTTAAAACCCTAGCAAAATTCCTGTGTTCTTAAACAATACCGATTCTTTCTCTCTCCCTCCCTCCCTCTCTCTCTCTCTCTCTCTCTCCTCTCTCTCTCTCTCTCTCTCTCTCTCTCTCTTCTCTCTCTCTCCCGCCTCTCTCTTTCTCAAGAACTTACCCTATTCTAGGATGCATACCCTTATCCAAGTTTACAAGAATAAGGCAAGACATGGCATTTCCCTAAAAAGATATTGCTCAAAGCACTTAGTTGATCCCTTGATTCTGTTCTGCAATTTTGGCTACAATGTGTACCATATATCGGCAAGGTGGTCTTCTTGCATCCAGACAAGAATCACAATGTTTTCAATGATCATTGTATAGAAGAAAGTGAAGAGAAAAGTTCCAACTCTTGATCTAAGGAATCAACATCAAGCTCTATAATTTATTCGACGTTGAGTTAATCTCAGGAAATATTTTGAAACTCACTTTCCTATTTAGAGAATACCAAGTATCCTATCAACTTCATATATTTTTCAAGTGTTTATTATTTTTGTGTGTGTGTGTGTGAGGCAATTGGAGTAAGTGACTTGCCCAGAGTCACAGAGTTAAGTGTTATGCGTCTGAGGCTAGATTTGAACTCAGGTCCTTCTGACTCCAGGGTTGGTGCCCTATCCACTGCACCACCTAGCTGCCCCTTAAATTTTTTGTTGCCATCTAATCCTTCCTTATCTGAAATGAATGGAACAGTGTTCAATGTAACGCATCTGGAGAATTCAAGGAGGTGGTCTCTATTCTGTGATGACAAAGGGAAAGACTAGAGATACTCTGGAAGAAAGAAATTATCTACAGTGTAATGTTTCAAATAATGTCTATAATGTTGGCTTGAGATACCCAGAACTAGCAAGAAGGCACATTAAACTTTCAGTAGCCTATCTCAAAAAGTAGACTATTTTTACCACTATCCCAAAATATACAACCCTATTTTTTCCATTTAAGTCCTTAGTCACAGTCTTTCTGTGTGTTTATATAATTACAACAAAGACATATACTCTTATGTTTTAGATTGTTTTGGGAATGAGTCAGGAGTTATCTTTCCCCAGAAGATATAAGCTGCATTTGACGTATGTTAGAGGAATCATTCCAGACTGATTACAACCTTCATAGAGAGTATATGGCAGCCAAATTGGTCTACCTGCTGTTTCCCATATGCAGTAAGCTATCTCCCATCTCCTTTTCTTTGTTCAGGCTCTCTCTCTTCCAATATAACATGAGTGTTTAAGTTACAATGAGTGAGAGACACAAGCATATACATAGACATAAAATGTAACCAGGTTCAATCTCCACATACCAATGTCACTTCTTACTTGATAACACCCACTACTCTGTGGTGGCTC
The DNA here is from genome assembly GCF_003287225.1 of Phascolarctos cinereus. Taxonomy (NCBI): domain Eukaryota; kingdom Metazoa; phylum Chordata; class Mammalia; order Diprotodontia; family Phascolarctidae; genus Phascolarctos; species Phascolarctos cinereus. Next base: position 454,737,846 of record NW_027555847.1, on the reverse strand, counting down.
ATTTACTCCAACTGGTCTAGTTACTAGTGATAAACCACCACTACATAGTTACATTCAAACTTTCTCAGAGTCCTAGAGGTAAGCATGCTGATGGAAAATATTTGCCTACTTACCACTCTAGCTTTTTGAGTCTCCATTAAAGATAAGAATATAGATGCATATATAGATACATATATGTGTATGTAACACACATATATGTATATATATACACACATGTGATCTATATATGTATATACAATATATGTGTGTATATTTACACACATATGTATATGTATACATGTGTGTGTATAAAACTAGTCACTCCCAAGGTAACACAACCACAAAAACCATGATATTTATACACCAGGTATTCATAATAATAATAATAATAATACTTTTAGATCTTAAACATAACAATTTACTTCACAAAAATGTAAAATAAACAATGATCCAATAGATGTCAATGTATTAAAGTCAAAACATAAAGAGGAAAATATATCACAATCCATATATAAACCTGGATGACATTTTTCCACCAATACATTCAAGTGAAGATTGGGCACATGCCTACAGGAGCTTAGCAGTGAAGAGCACATAGGGGAGGAAAGCCCATGTACTTAGTGTAACTCACAACTATTGCCTTTAAGCTTCAATATTATTGATCCATTCAGGAACATCTATGCCACAGGAAATCTCTTTTCTGCTTAATTCCTCACTCTTCAGCCAAATGAATCTTCCTCTCTTCTCCATATGCTGCTTTCTTCAATCAGAATGGAGCTCATAGCATCACAGCTCAGGTTGACTCTTTAAGCCAAGAAAATAAATCTATGTCTGTAATGCCATTGTTTTTATTGTTTGTCCTTTATTCTTGAACAGGATCAATTCTATCAGGAGGGTGATGTCTTGACTTGCAGGTGAATTGGGTTTAAATGGGGCAGGGCTATGCAAAATCATCAGCCTCACTCTCTGCTCCTGGGTCACCTGAGTCCAGTGGCAAGACATAGGTCAAGGTGATAGGAGATGACCCCAGATTCAGTAGGAGACCTTGGCCTTTTTAAGCTAAGGTCTTTTCCACGTCCCACTTTGTCTGAGGCAACATTCCTTCAATGTTTTAAGGCTAGGTAAAAAATGAGGCAAAAGATGGCTTAGTTTTCTATTAAAAAAAAAATCAAAATGACAGGGGAAGACCCCTCAGGGTTTCTGGGCAGAACAGAAACAATTGCTATTTACACTCACTCAGAGCCATCAAAACCTAAACAATGGCCAAGTGAGGCTTGGGCTGGAACCTGTTATCAACAAGTCAGTGAGAGCCAGAGTGATTTGGGTTAAAGGCATAGTCACATAGCTCTGATTGCCAAACCCCTTCTGCTTTTCCTTCTGAAGCCAGAGGTGGCAGCAGAGAGCAATACACCTTATGAGTAGTTTTACTTCTCAATTCACAGTGTTGATGAGGTGTATGGGTGGTTTAGGTAGGGCTAGCATCTCTAGTATGAGGGTTGCTGAGCTCTATTCAGGGCTGCTTATCCACTTTTGGTGTCTTGTCACCCAACTCTCACCTGTGGCTTCCAGAAGCTGTAATATGCACAGTAGCCATACCCCAGTAAAACCATCTGGGCAAACAGGCTAAACCAGTTTGAGGGTAATCAATAGCTCTCAAAGCTGTTGATGAGTTGGAGGGATGTCTACCTCAAGCGTTTGAAGATTTCCCCCTGCAGAATGGACAGATGAGAGCAATTTGTCCCAATGGACTGTGAACGCAGCTGAGGTAGGCACTGTGAAGAACTTAGAACTTGGTTAGACATGAAAACTCCAGGGTCATCCACTGTATCCCAGGCCATCACCAGTTGTCTTGACTTTTGTTTTGCCACTGAACTTTGATGACTGTGGAAGAGAGAGTGAGTCTAACATCTTTGTGAAACTCTGCCTCACTTAAATCCAATTCATGTGCAAGGTAAGACATCACCCATCAACCATTATTTTAACATTGTATTATTTTACATATTTAACTATTTTAAATCTCCTTCCCAAATATTCAGATGGACTATTTGTGCTCAACCTGTGGTAGAACCTTCTGAGCCATACTGGATTCATCAACGACAATCAAACACACAATACCTTGAATCCAACATCATGATGTCATTGGTCCTCCTCAAGTATGGAGAATGAACAACAGCAATCTCTCATTATCTCTAGGTGAAGAACAATAGCTATCAATTCCCAGCCAATGAAGCTAATCCTCTATTCACCAATAAGAGATCATTTAGCTGAAGCCTGTCAGTCAATTTAATGCTTCTAATTGCCACAGCTCAGATAGAGATGCTTTACACAACTCACCTTCTATCTTCAATATTTCTCTGATTCCTATGTCAATTTCCTCTCTTGTCAATGTCTTAACTGAGAGTCACTGATTTTCAATGACTACCCTTTCACTAAAGAAGTCTCAACTCCCCAAATTCCTCCTATCCAATCAATAGTCTTCTTTTTTTAGGGGCAGGTAGGTGGCACAGTGGATAGAGCACGGGCCCTGAAGGCAGGTAGGTGGCACAGTGGATAGAGCACGGGCCCTGAAGTCAGGAGGACCTGAGTTCAAATCCAGCCTCAGACCTAACACTTGACACTTACTAGCTGTGTGACCCTGGGCAAGTCACTTAACCCCAACTGCCTAAAAAAAAGTCTTCTTTTTTAAAAAATGAAATTTTAGTCTCCAGATGTTTTCATGATTTTATTTAAATTTTGTTCTCTCTAGGTGTAAAACAGTTTTATGCAAGTAAACTGAGGTGACTATAATGCTTGCATCACTGAAGTCTTTAATATAGTTCTCTACCTCTCATTCTCTAGCTCTTTCTGTTTTAAGAGTTCCTTTGAAATAAACATTTCTTTGAGCTTGCATTGTTTTCTTCTTTTTTTAATACATAAAAAATCTTGCCTTGCCTCTTTGAAATATCAACCTATTCCCACACAAGTGGGGCATTGTTCTACATATATATATATATATATATATACACACACATATATATATATATATATATATACACACACACACACACACACACATATATATATATATATATATATATATATATATATGTATATATATATGGTGTTCAGTTGTTTTTCTGTTGTGTCCAACTCTTCATGACCCCATTTGGAGTTTTCTTAGCAAAGGTATTAGAGTGGTTTGTCAATATATACAGCTAACTTTCTGTCCAAAATTTTTCAAATCCATCTGAGGGTCATGCCTATATATTAACAGTTTATTTTAAAATAACATTATTTTCTTATATGGTCATGGGAGAAAGCAGGAAAGGAAAGGAATAATCATTTATAAAGTGGCTACTAAGTGCCAGGCACTGTGCTAAGAGCTTTTATAAATATAATCTCAGATGATTCTGGGAAGATGGTGGAGTAGGTCAGAAAATTCCAAGCTCTCAAGATTTTCCCCCCAGAAAAGAGATAAAATTTGCCTCCAGGCAAAAATAAATAAAAGTAGGGACAAAACAGGGGTTCTCCTGGGATGAAGATCTGAAGAAAAATCCCAAGACAAGATTTGGTCCCTGTGAGGAGTAAACACTTCCAGGCCAGGACCGTGTAAACAACAAGCAGCAAGTCCTGGGGTTAGCTGAGTTGGGAGTCTCCCTCGGCACCAGCCACAGGAACTTCTACCTCCAGGACAGTGATGGGAGTTGGGTGTCTGAGCCAGGGAAAATCAAGAGAACCTCTGCTGACAAGGAATGCCAAAGTCAGCTGTGCTGCAGAGATGTGGCCAGGGGAGAGAAGGAACCAGCACGTGCATGGTAAGTGCAGAAGCAGTGAGGCAGGAACATTGCTGCTTGTAGGCACTTATGGGAGGCTGAAGGTTTTAGTTTCCATTCCAGGCAAGAGGGGAGAACTAAAGGATATTCTGAGAATATCTCCATACCCAGGACTAGAGGTGATTACAAAAACTAAGCTACCACTAATTAAAAAAAATGCACAGTCAAAGGACAAAGAATCCAACTATAGCGAGTTATTATGGGAATAGAGAAAATCAGGGTTTGTCTTCAGAGGAGAATACTGAAGCAAAGAAACCCTCTTCTACCCCAAAGAGTAATGCCAAATGGTCAACTGCTCAAAAAGAATTCATAGAAGAACTTTAAAAATCAAATGAGAGAGATTGAGAAAAAAATAAATAACAAATAAGAATAATCCAAGAAAAGCAAGAAGATTATGAAAAGAAAATCAACCAATTAGAAAAGGAGATCCAGAATCTTACAGAAGAAAACAACTCCTTGAAAATCAGAATTGGGTGAGGGGAAGCCAGAAAAGTTATAAGAGATGAAGAAATAAAAAACAAAATACGAAGAATGAAAAATAGAAGAGAATATGAAACATCTCATAAAAATATCTGATATGGAGAACAGATCAAGAAGAGAAAATATAAGAATAATTGGACTACCTGAAAGCTATGATCAAAAAACCCCAAAAAGAATCTTTATACAATAACATAAGAAATAGTTTAAAAAATTGTCCTGAAGCATTAGAACAAGAGGGGAAAGTAGAAATAGAAAAAATCCACTGAGCACCACCTGAAAGAGATCCTACAAGGAAAACCCACAGGAATATCACAGCCAAATTCTAAAACCCTCAGCTCAAGAATAAAATATTATGAGCAACAAGAAAAAAAAATTAAATATGGTGGTGCCACAGTTAAAATCACACAAGACCTAACAGTGGTGATACTCAAAGCCCACAGGTCTTGGAACACTACATAATGAAGAGTAAAAGAGCTGGGGTTGTGGCTGAAACTATCATAACCAGCAAAGTTAAGCATAATCCTGAATGAAAAAGAAGTGGCTATTTAATGAATTATCAGGCTTTCAGGGCTTTGTTAAAAAACAAAACAAAACAAAACAAAACAACTGAACTTAATAGAAGATTTGACATATAAAAGCCAAGAGAAATATAAGGTGCATACCAAAGACTAATTACAAGGGACTCAATAAGGACAGAATGTTTACCTGTTTAATGTATGTAAATTGTAAAACGTGTGTCTAAGGTTGTTATTAGTAATTGGGTAGTTCATAAGAAAGATTGGGGTAGACCTGAGTATTATATGACTTAAAAAGTAAAAACATTTAGAAACAGCTAAAAAGAATGATTATCTTATACAAATAAGGTGCAAGAGGAAAAACTGACACAGAAGCATTAGATGGGGGAAGAAGGCTGTTAATTCTGGAAGCCTACTTTCAGCAGGAATGGGTTTAAGAGGGAACAATAAATACATACATATATATATATATATATGTATATATATATATATGTATATATATATACACACACGTATATACATATATACATGTGTGTATATATATATATATATACATATATATATACACGTATGTATGTATATATATATATATATATACACGTATGTATGTATAAAACCCATCTACATTTAGAAAGAAATAAAACGCTAAGAGGATAGGGAGGAGGAAAAGTATAAGGGAGGGATCTCTATATAAAGGAGGGATATCTAGAGAGGTAGGTGAGGGAATACGTCAAAGGGGGGTATAGAAGGGTTTTTAGATTTATGGGAATGGGAGAATAAGGGAGGTAGGGATAAGTAATAGGAGGGCAAGGTAGCAAGCAGAAGTAAAGTAGAAGAGTCAGGAGGGATAAGAAATGAGAGATATATACAAACATGAAAACAAAGATCAGGAATAGAACTTGTTTGGAAAAGTATACATATATATATATATATATATATACATATATATATATATATGTATGTATGTGTATATGTGTATGTATCTGTATTTATACACAAATACATATGTGCTTAATTGTAGCCTTTGGGGTGGGGGGGACATGAAGAACAAAGTAAAAAGTATAGCACAGAGAACAAAAGAAAACATACAAGGACAGCTTTCAACACTATGTGTAGTATTTATTATATAGGCTTTCTTGAAATGGAAATTTATTGCCATATATTTTGAATCCTCTCTTATGTTCTGCTATACACATGACATGCTTTTTTTTTCTTCTCTTATTTTGTATTTGTTTCAATATTCAAATTTATGATATATTTCTTTTCCTTATTGTGTATTTAAGTTTTAGTATTTAAGTCTAAATTTTTTTAAAAGTAAAAAAGATATGATTTCATTTATCCTTAAAAGAATCCTACATGGTAGTTGTTATCACCTCCCTTTTACATTTAAGGAAACTGAGGTGGCATAGTGGATAGAGCACCAGCCCTGTATTCAGGAGGACCTGAGTTCAAATGTGACCTCAGACACATAATACTTATTAGCTGTGTGACCCTGGGCAAGTCATTTAACTGTATTGCCTAGACAAAAAAAAATGTGCATTTAAGGAAACTGAGTCAAACAGAGCTTAAGTGACTTGCTCAGGGTCACAAAGTGACCCTGTGTCTGAGGTGAAATCTGAATTCAGATATTCATGACTCTAAGCACAATGTTATATCCACTGTGCCATCTGGCTCCCCCATCTACAACAACAGTTATTGTACATCTTTTCCTCTAAACAAATTACTTCTTCTGCCCTTTTCATCATTAAACTAGTGTATATGAAAAGGGCCCTAAAGAGACAATATACTTTATTTCTGAATGCTCAGCCTTCTCATCTCCATCTTTGGTACACTGATCTCCCCCTCCAGGTTCTGCTTAATTGCTGTCTCCTTCTAGGGACATTTTCTGTTTCTCCTAGTTGTTAGTACTCCCCGTCCCCTAAAATTGTATCATATGTATTTTGTGTGTCTACTGTGTATTTGCTAATTTGGATACATACTATTTTGACACAAGAAAATATAAACTTTTTGAGTGTAGAGACTGGTTTTATCTTTATCTTTGTATCCTCTATGACATAATGTAACACAAGAATTTATTAAGCACCAATAAAGTCAATTCATTATTCACCAATCAGGACTCATTTAACATTGTGCAATGTCTGGAACATAGTTGTGCTTAATAAGTGCTTATTGAATTAGATTGCATGTTGTTGATTTTAATTTCAAGAATCATTCAGACCTTTGAAACACTTTAACTTTTTTTTTGTTAAAGGACCATTCACCATACTAAATGGTTTTGGAGGTCCTTTTTTAGCTCTAGTTCTATGATTATTATATTATGATCTTTCTCAACAAGGAACCCTAGTTGCCTCGTGCTTCATAATTATAATAGGAACCTAGAGGCTGCCACATGTTTCAGTTAATAATAATGATACCATGAATAACTACATCAGGTATATATGCATGTATATATGTATGTGTGTAGACATGTGCATGTACATGTGTGTACACATATATGATACATGTGTTATCTACACATATGTCTTATTAGCTAAGAAATTAGTAATTATTACAGTGCAAATTTGAAAGCAATACTGATCAGCATATTTGTCATGAATGAAAATCCACAAAGATAACCACTGTGAAAAAAAACGACATTTCAATTTACTTTTTGGAGGAAATATTCCTAAACAAGGTAACAAAATGAATAAGCCATTAGTAAATCTGCTATCCAACTGGATTTTGACTGACTGGGAAAGACAATCTCCTCCATCTACTGACTATGGATTAAAAAAATGCTGCCTTTCAAGTGAAATGGGTAGTAGTGAAGATGATATGTTGTGGGAAGATGAGAAAGACAGCAGAAATGATGACGACCAAGTGAGTAGTGATGATAAAAATGAATAAAACATCTTTATTTAAAGACTCTCTCTATATATAGTATAGATATCAAATATATGATAATTTTATCTAATTATTTTCATTGTATATCTATCTATTTTTCTTTCCCTTTCAAATAGGTCAGGCAGCGTGGAGTAATGAAAAGATGATTGGCCTGAGAGTATAAAGACCTGCCTGAGAGTCTAAGCTCTATCACTTTATTGGTGTGACTTTAGAGAAATAACATTTTTTGAATCTCAGTTTTCTCATCTGCAAAATGGGAATCCTATGCTTACCATTGCTCAAGTTGTTTAGATGACTTACTGAATTAATTTGTATTATAGATAGATAGTCATAGATTCATATAGCTTTTTAAAGTGTACAAAGCACTTTAAAACTTCTATCTCATTTTTCCTCAAAGCAACTCTGTAAGGTCCATGTTATTATCCCTGTTTTACAGATGAAGAACCTGTGGCAGACAGAGATTAAGTCTAGTTAATTTCTGTCCATTGGACCATTAGCTGCCTCCTAATTCATTTTGTGTATTCAATTCAATCCAACCATCATTGATTAAGACCTTTTGTGACTCAGTCTTTCAGTGGTGATTTTCTTGACAAGGATACTTGAGTGATTTACCATTTCTTTCTCCAGCGGATTAAGGCAAACCAGAGGTTAAGTGATTACCTACGGTAACACAGCTAGTAAGTGTCAGAGGTCAAATTTGTACTCGGATCTTCCAGACTCTGGGCCCAGAGCTCTATCCACTGAGCCACCCATCTGCCTCCTACTATAGGCCAAATATTGTCCTCAGCATTGGAGATACAATTCCAAGATGAAAAATTGCACCTTTGTTTAAGGAGCTTCTATTCTCCCTGGGGCAATAAAACATTTCTAAACCAATTTTTAAGCCAGAAATAGCAGCAGACAGCAATAAGGTCTTTATGAGGAGTTTCATTTCTGTTAAGCTGCATGGGCACTGTCAAAAAGTCAGCCAATAAACATTTATTAAGTACCTACTGTGTGCCAGTCACTGAGATCTGCACTGAGAATACAAAGACTAAAACAGAAAGTCCCTGCCTTCAAAGGGCTTACCAAAAGCTCTGGGAAGACAGAACACAAAAGGAAACTTAAGCAGAGCAGGGTGGGAGTAGGCTCATTAGGGGTAGGGGGAGAGGAGATATGTGATGAGGTGGCAGGGTAGAGAAAACAGTCAGAAAAGTCCCACAGTAGTGCAGCCACATGATAAAAGAGATGTCTGAGCTGGGCTTTCTTCTTAAAAGGAAATTTGGAGTTCTTGGCCCCAGTCTCCAATCAGAGAGGCAGAAGGAGGTAAGAAAGTGGTGTCACAAGGCTGATGGGATGTCACACTGAAATACATTTTGGCTTGGCCTGGAGAGAGGAGAAAGGAGTATTAAAATTTTGTTTAATGGTTCATTTATTTGTTTAATTATCATATATTTAACACTTACTAAGTGCCAGCCACTGTTATAGGCCTTGGAGATACAAAGACAAAACAAATGAAAATAATCTTGGTTTCAAAGAGTTTACTTTCTATTCGGGAAAAAATAAAGAATATCTACCCAAATAAGTCCAGTGGAATCACATCTTACTATGTATTAAGTTCTAAAATCATATATAGCAAAGGTATCCTTGGAAATCACTAAAAATCACACATAAAGTATTTTTAAACTGTTATGAGAAAATTATTAGGTCCTCCCTAGAAGAAAATATTCAGTATCAAGAGCAGAAGATTGCAATGGAAACAATGGAATTAGAATGTAAATTTTTTTTATCATTATGGCCAACTAAACTATCAGAGAGATAAGTGATAATCAAAACTATGCAAATAGAAAAAAAGAAAGAGGGGCAGCTAGATGGCGCAGTATATAGATCACCGGCCCTGAAGTCAAGAGGACCTGAGTTCAAATCCAGCCTTAGACCAAACACTTGATACTAGTTGTGTGACCCTGGTCAAGTCGCTTAACCCCAATTGTCTAAAAAAATAAAAAAATAAAAAAAAACAAGCAAGGACAATTGACAGGAAGAGTGTTGATTAGGGTTTTTTAAAAAGTCTTGAAAAGGTCTTTTTTACGTAAGTACCTTGTT
>NW_027555847.1:454108095-454120595 GCF_003287225.1 Phascolarctos cinereus | reverse complement strand
TCTTCAAGATTCCTGTCTGTTTGGGTTTGAAAAGTCATGTTTATTGAGGAGATGATTCTGAGGTGTGACATTAAAATAATATATGATTTTGGGGCTAGTTGCTATTCTCCTGTTTAATTTGCAGAACTACTTTTTATGCCTGTCAAAACACAGTTAATCTATTCTTATTTACTATTAATCTCAATAAAATTAATCTTAACTATGCTTTATTCATTGGTTTAAAATATCTAATTATATTCAATTAACTGCTGTCATAGTAATTAACATTGCTTAATTGCCTCTGCATATATTTATGTAAAGCTCATTAGTTGCTGCTTGCTCTTTTTTCCCTCCTTTTCTGCTTTCCATTTTTGCTGTTGTCAGACCCTGCCATCCAACCAAGTCTAGTTTTTGACCATTTTGAGCTTTCAGTATGTCAGACAGCAGATTATTTTCTGCCAATTTTTTTAAAGTGAATGTTATTTCTTTCCTATATGCAGCTACTGGTTCTGCCTTTTAAAATAATAATCTGTTTATTCCCCCCCCCAACACACACACATACACTCCACCCCACAATCTCTTGTCCCCTTACTATAGCAGACACAAAAATATTTTCTGGGCTTGTTAGAAATATGAGAAGCCAGGTTAAGCTCTGTGTTTATAAATGAAGAGCCTTTCTCTATCTGCCTTGGGGGCTGTACCCCCAAGGCAGAACTCTCTTGCTCCAGAACCACTCAAAGGGTTAAACACTTGGCCAAGGTTCAAACTAAAAAGCGCCCAGGGAAAGTGCATGTGAATATGTACAAGTTTCATGTAATTAGTGCTTAATTATATTAACATATGCAAATTGTCAACTTAGGAGCTTGTTGAGCTGGCAAAGATCAGCTAGGCACAATTGCTTTATTGTTCTGAAACAATAATGGATTTCAAGTTGGATTGTGGAAACACATAACTAGCTATCTAATTTAACTCATACCATGGTGAAATTTCATTAGTCTCCATGGAGACTGCTTTAATTGTGCTGACTAATGTTCTGGGCTGCAGAATGTCCTAAAAAGAAAGCGCTGTTTGCCTAATCCACCTTACAATGACACTTGTTTGTACATGTTTCCCTTGTGTGAGAATTTGCATATGCAAATAAATAGTTTCTCTGCCCCATTTGTCATGGCTGTTCATTACCCATGAAGAGGACATTGTTACTAGGCTGTTACTGAGTCTCCCAAGACAGGATAGTGTCAACCAGTCCAGCCACATTCTTTCATAATTTGTTTCTGATTAATAGACCAGAGTGAGTCTCATTCTATTCAGGCCTTTGCAGAGGGAAGGTCAGTTCTGTCACAGAAGAGAGTTCCTGCAGTAACTGAAGTTTCCCCCCCTTCTTTTTCATTGGCTAACATAATCATATTTAAACTATGTGTTCTTGCTCTCAGAATACTTCCACTAATAATTTCCAGTTTCCTAAAGCAAAAAGATAGGGAAATAAAGGAGATTCTAGTATTGGAATATTAATCCTGTTTTTGACAGAAAGGTAAACTGATATAATTGCTTTTCAGTTGGAGGAATGGGGGTTTATACAACTGTGAAAGCATCGGAAAAGGATTAGCATTTTTTTGCATAATGAAAAGCTCTGTTGAATAGGGCACTGAATGGATGACTGAATGACTAAGATGAAAGGAAGATGAAAATGCAGTCTCTTTTTTTATGCCTATGCCCAGCTCTCCCTAAAGTTATGTTTGTCCAAGACTTGAGAAAACAAGCAGAGCTCAGATTTCAGCAACTTTATAAGATGTCCTGAGTTTCCATCATCATGTGAAGTAATATGTATGATAATCGCACAGCTAGAGAATGATAAACACAGGTTCGTATGTAGGAGAGTTTCAGAAACATGACAGGCTAGCCAAATATTGACTACCGAGTATCAAGAATCCTCAGTACTTTACTTGAAAAAAAAGTTATTTTAGAAGTTGACAACAGAATATAATACATTACGTACATTTAATTCAGTAAGGATAAGATGTGTTTATGGAGAAGAGGGTTAAATATTTGTCTCATTTGTTGGAGCAACATTTTGGGAAAAGTTGTATATTTCTAACTCTTAAGGACTGTTATGTGTTTAAGTGGCCTGCCCTCCCTGGCATGGGTTGAGTAGAGGAGCGGGGAACTGATATAAAGAAAGAGGAGAAGGAAATGGCTATCAAGTGTTTTCTAGGCTTAGAGGTAAAGATAAGATTTTTAGCTGTGGTTATCATCATCATCATCATCATCATCATCATCATCATTGTCCTCATCTGGAGTAAGCTGTATTTTAATTAAGTGAAGAAGTCCCCTCTCCATTTTTTCATGGAGTGTTTTATCTTAACTTTTTGAAACATTTGCAGTAGGTTTTCCCTTGTCACTAGTTAGGACTGTAACTGGTTCACAGTTGACAGTGTGATCAGGGCTCCTAATGATGTTCTCTCAACAGTAATTAGGACAGTTAAAATACCATAAGTGTTGAGACACTTTCAAAGGTGGGAATTGGTTCTTTTGTGCATATGTAAATCAGATGCGGTGTGGATAATTATTTATATGTATGCATTTTAAATAGACTCTTTCCAGTTTCAGGTCACCATAATTATCAATTGAGAGCTACTACAGAGAAGTGTTGGCAGATTCCACCAGACATTAACCTGTCTGTTTGTTCCTAGTCTGTAGAAGTTGAATTAGCTTTTGTACATTAGAGGCATAATTGTTCAAGAACTATTATTTTGGTTAGATGGAAACTTAGGAAATCAGAAGTGTTTTCATATAAATAAAATTGTAAGGGTTGCCTCTTGAGTGTGGAACTATTTGCTAGGAAAACTGTTTGATCTTTCTTGTACAATGACCAAAACTCTTTACTAGAGTCCTTTTTAAAAATTGGTAAAGAAATTCTGGGTTGTTTTAGAAACTTTTATGATTAACTTTAATGATATACTTTAAAGTGTCTTTTAAAAGAACAAAAAAAAATCCACATGGTGGCTGTTCTTTCAAACATGTAGAAGGGCTTATTAAGGTATTTCCATATGAAAAATGTGCTAATTTAAAAAATAAATTCATTTGTATTATAAAACATTGTTAACCAAGCACCATGTGTTGTAACTGGCAGCTTTCCAGCCACTGTTGCACTGGATAACACATGGGTTAATAGTACTTGATGTGATATCTGCATCCTTCCTGAATGGGCAAGAGCCTAGAGTGTTCTGATACTGAGATTTTAAGATTTTTGACAATGAGATGGAAATCAGAATATATATTTTTATCTGAAGAAATGGACACCTGTGAGAACTTAAAAGCACAAGATTTCTCTTGGTACTTGTTTTAATTATCCTTGATGATATAACCAAGAGCATAGTGTCACTCACATTTCTTTAACAGCTAAAGTCAAATTGTCTTTTAATGAGGATTCACTGTCATTATTTTCTGGCATAAAGATTCCATTTTTTGCAATATTAATATATGTATGTGACATGGTATTAACACTTTCACTTGTCAATTAATTTCTTATTTTCAGAAGCTCAAAACTTGCCTTGAAAAGTTTGCAGCTTCCAGCACCATATACAAATTCTGGCTTAGGGGTATTTCCCTCTGTCTCCCACTTCCCAAATCCTTTAATGATTTATGAGTGAAACAAATAGTATCATATTGAGATATTTTAATGTATGTCCATAATTGATGAATTACTATATAAAAACATATTAGAAAGTTGTTTCATTTCTGATGGGATAATACAGACACAGATAAATAGATAATTGAGAGAGAAGAATAGATGGGGGAGAGAGGGAGGGAGACAGAGACAGAGAGAGACAGAGACGGACACAGAGAACTTTAAGGTTTTCAAAGAGCTTTCTTTGCAAAAACTCTGTGAGGTAGGTAGTGTAAGCATTACCTCGATTTTTCACATGAGGAAACTGGGGCTCTAAAAGTTATAGTAACTTACCTGTGATTGCATGGATATGGGATATGAGATGGGATCTGAATCCAGATCTCTTAACTCAAAATCCAGAGCCTATCTATTTTATCACACTGCCTGTCAATATCCTTATCCATTTCATAATTGTTAAGAAAAACCTTTAAAAATAGGAATTTTTTAGTAGATTGAATTAGTTAATGTATAATGATCTAAAAGTTAGAAGTAGCAGCATTTATGTAGGTGTTTCTAGTGCTTCAGGTCCATAGTTTTAAAACCAAATTCCATGCATGATCATGGTGGAATAAAAGTTCCTTTGCTAAAACGTGTTTTAGCACAGAATACAGTAGTATGTGTGCACTGATCACACAATGACATATATTCTAACATATAAAAAACATCTCCCCGTAAAGATGAATTTTGTATGAGTTCTATTTCATTCTATCTGGAAAACCAAGAAGGCATTCTGCATGAATTAACTCTAAATCATATTAATCAGAAAAAAATGACTTTAAGGTAAAAATATACTATTTATAACCCTCCATAAAATCTATTTTCTTTACCAAAAGAATAAAGGCAGTGCATATTTTTAATAATATTAAAATACAGAAACATATGAACTTCTTTGTGCCACCTGGTTGTTATTAAAGAGAGGGAGGAGAGTGGAGTTTTTTTCTGATAGGTGGTTTTAACTCACCCCATTTATTTTGGGGACCCCATGTAATTGTAGATTGAAAAGATCTAATGATTTTCAGTTTGAGACTCTGACATTACTCCATGAAATAAGGAAGGCCATTCCCATATGGAAACTTCAGATTTCCTTTAGATGGTTCTGATTTGTTGTGGTGAAAAGAACAATGGATCTGGAGTCAAAGGACCCAGATGCTAGTCTTGGATTTATTATTACCTAGCTATGTGACTTTGGACAGATCTCTTCACCTCCCTCTAGGCCTCAGTTTACTACCTATAAAGTGATGAAGTTGTATGGCATGCTTATAACACTTAAAAATTATATGATTCTATGATAATTTTTTTATTTACATCCATCTATAGTTTAATGACTATACATTCTCTTGAGCACTGTAAGAAAAAAGAAGTGTATTCACTATATGCTTTGCCTGTGTATGCCAATAGATATGCATACATATACATATGAGTTATTCAAACGTCTATGTTGCATATACATGTGTATATAGGTGTGTGTGAATATACAAACACAATCTTTCTGATCAATGAAAAAAATTGTAAAGGTGGTGAGATACACATATTGATAGTTGATTTATAGTTGATTATCTCCTCTTTTTCTTTCACCATGTATGGGCTCTGTTTTCCCTAGAGGCTTATTTGGTATACTCTGAAATCCAAAGTAGAGTAATCATGATTGCAAAAGCGATGGAAACCAACTCATATGTCCAATGGAATTGATATTGTTATATGTGGAAATATGATAACTAATGAAAGACATACCTTTCAATTTTGAAGAACTTTCAAGGAAAAGAGGGAGTGGATGTGCTCTTTGCTGTTGTAAGGGGCAAAACGAGGACCACTGTATAGGTGATACATAGAAGCAGATTTAGGCTTAATATGAATTTTTTCTGATGACTAGAGTGATCCAGCAATGAAATAAACTGCTTTACAAGGTACCCACTATTGAAGTCATTGAAACAGAGGTATAGACATCTGTAAAGGATGCTGTAGAAGAGATTCTTGCATTAGATGGAAGATTGATAGGTAAAATCTGGATTCCCAACTGATGGCAAGATTTGGTGATTCTATAATGTGTGAATTGAAGTGATTGTCTTGAACATAGTATATGTCAGAGAAAAACAAAATCTGGCTTCATTGTAAGATGGGACATTAATATTAAGACAATCCTATGGCTCTTTCACATATATTTAGAGGGGGCACTGTTGTTTAGGAATAAGAGCAACAGCCGTAGAATCAAAAGACCTGCATTCAAACCCAAGCCCAATTATATTTACCTTTGTGACCTTGGACAAATTGTTTAATCATTTTGGCCACAGCTTTTTCACCTGTCATATGAGAAATTTGGTGTAAACAAACACTAAGGTCTCTTCCAGTTCTAAAATAAAGTTCATAAACCTTAGAGTTAGCATACTATAATGCTCATTTAAAATGTGCCAAGATACCTTCAGGGAAAACATACATCCCTGTAGTGGAATAAGCAGGGTCAACAGGATGTTTCAATGAAGAAGTAAAGTGGGAGAAACAAAACTTAATATCATTAATTTGGAGTTAGGAGGGACCTTAGAGGCCATCTAATTCAACTCTCATTTTACAGAGGAGGAAACTGAGGGTCAGATGTTAAGTGGCTTGTCCAAAGTCATGCAAGATAGTAAATGACAGTGGTAGGATTTTTTTCTCTTTTTCTTTCAATCACTGGGCTGTATGTGTTTGACACTAGGAATACAAAGGCAAATATGAAACAGTCCCTTCCCTTAGACAGCTTAAATCTTATATTTGATCTTATATGTGTACATCAATGTGAATAGCAATCTGCCACATGCCTTGACTTTCTACTATCACAGGATAGTTTGGTTCTGTGGAATGTCTCCAAGTTAAAGGGAATTCCAGGATCATCACTGGTCCAAAGGACTCTAATGAAATGAACTTATTTTCTTGGCTTATGGGATTCATCATTCCAGTTTGAACTGTACAGCTAAATGTGTTCTATATAGTTCAATATAGTTTAAAAGAGATTTGAATTCCCAATTCCTTCCTGATTATGACTTATTCTCTTATGAGTCCTTTGAAACAGATAATTTTTAGGACTATGCTAGACTTCCTATGATCACTTTGAGGTGTAGAAGTTAAAGTTCTGGGATTCAAATCAGCAAGAACTTTATTCAAATCCTTCCTCTGACACTCACTGGCTGTGTGACCATAGGCAAGTGACTTAATCTCTCTGAACTTTCTCACTTGTAAAAGGAGTGGGGTGGACTAGATGGCCTCTAAGCTCACTTTCAACACTAAATCTATGATCCCATGAACAAAACTGACTGGAATTTTCAGTGTTGCATCGTATTGAATAGTTACGTAAGTTGGTTTTACAACCTTTGACCAATTGAAGTACTTTTTTTTTGAGGAAACAGTATAAATTTATTTATACAAACAGAAAAATAATTTTAGTACTCCTGTTCTAGGTTCTGCTTACACATATTCCACATCATAGTGCTCAGGATATGTCAACATACGTGTATATTTGAACTAAATTTATTGGAATTTAACCCATGAAAGAAAAAAAATTAAAGATAATATTGATAACAATTTTAACACAGAAAACTTAAGTATACTATCCAATTTCTTTATGCCTATTCTACTGCAATTGAGACAACACTTCTACTTCTGGGTCTCAGTTTCCTCATCTGTAAAATGAAGAGATTGAATAACATAGTCCTTAAGGTCCTTTCCAGGTCTAAGATTTTGTGATTCTATGATATTAATTTGGGAACTACTTAGAATTCACTTACAATTTGTTGTTGTTACTAGTATTTCCCAAGGCAGAGAAGGTCGTTTATAAAGTTGTCCTTTCTCTGCAGTTCCTAGATTGCCATGCGACAGGCAGACAGAAAAGGCTAAGTATAGCTAACTCTAACTTTGGAAAGATGAAGACTTGAGGGGAAAATGGGATGGAACGTTTGGTTTTTGAAATGAAGCAGGGTGCAGATTAGGCACCATTAAGGTTTGCCAGGAGTTGCTGGTCCTAGAAGCCTGTTTAAGAGCTCACTGTCAACAAGGAAATGGTGGGCAGCACTCAAAGGGGCTCACCTCTGATTTATTCATAAACCTCACACCAGCACTTGGCTTTGTTCTTGCTCTGGTAAGGGGGAACCAATGCCAATAAGGACAAGAATAAAGAGCTTCTTGCATGGTCCAAAAGTGAATAGCTCTGTATCTCAAAGCCTGACCTCACTTCCAGAGATCTGTTGTGTTACAGTTGACTCTGTCTGTCTGGATGTGTATCCTCAGATGAATTGCAAGAAGAGGTTACAAGAAATATACACTTTGTAAATTCTCTAGATGTAACAGGAACTTAGCTTCCTACTTAGCACAATACTTGGGATGCTACACTAGTTGGAACATTTGTGTGTTTTTGTTGTTGTTGTTGAAAATCAAATTCAAACCTGAGCACTAAGATTCCTAAAAATTACTTTCTTTTAAAAGACTGATGTTTAAAGATTAATGAATGTAAAACAAGTTCAAGTTTGAAAAATGAAATTAATGATATTTTGCAATGGGACTAAAGAAATGAGCTTATTTGTGTATTAGCCATATGTATCTGAGAAGTGTTATTTGTGTTTATATAAAAATTATAGAGTGGTTCTATAAGCCCATAGTGGGGGAAGGGACTTTTAAAAGACAGTCAACTGGCATGTTTGCACTGGGGCAAAGGTTGAGTACAGTTCTTTAAATCCCCAGAGCAACATTTAGTTAATGCTCGCCTTTTTTCTGATCCTGTCTACATTTGATTTCCCCTTTTCTTTTTGATGGTTTGTTTCTTATTACTCAGGGTTCAGATATTTTAAAATTTACTCAGATTTTCACAAGACATTAACCAAAAGGATTCATATTAGGAGATAGTGATGAGAGTTAATGATATATCTTTAGATAAAGCAGTTCTCGTGTGCAATCTGATCAGAGCCATCAGCTCATTTGTCATGGCTGAAGTGAAAATGTCAGGACCAATGAGTGTATGAGTGCTGAAGGGGGCAAAAGGGCTTTTGGAGACACTCTTGTTCTGGGAGTAGGCCATGGCTTAGATTCAGCTCTAGGGAAATGCTTGGGATTAGCCAACTCTGTGCACAAATCCCTAGCATAACAAAATTAGTTGTGAAAGGGGTGTGTGTGTGGGGGGAAGCAATGACAGTAATATATTGCTATAGAATTGCTTTAGTATGGGGTACAATAACTATGTAAAAGAGTGAAATAAAATTACTTAAAGCAATGTGATTTCATACAGGCTCCTTGAAAAAATAAGAATGGGATTGGCATGAAGTACCAAAGGAAAGTACAGTTTAACATATATTCAAATCTTGACTTTTAAATGATTAAAATAAGTATGATCCCCCAAAAAGCATATGGCTATTTTTCCAGGGAGATCTTTTCTTGTGGCTGCCCAGATAATTGTCAGCCAAAAGGTACATTAGACAGCACAGTAGAATGGAAGTTAATACTTCATTTAAATAACAATACTTAGGACTGAGATACTTGTTGCATTGTTTAGTTTGTACAAAACCAGAAGCTAACCTTTCTTTGTGCTGTCTTCATTCTGCAACTTTAATTGAAAAGTAACTTATTTTCACTAACTTCAGAAGTTCTTATCTTTGACAGACTAAGTCTAACAGATTTATTTCATTTTGGGTACAGTGAACTGTTCTCTTTCAGATAATGTGCCCATACAACCTTTTCTTGTTTAATTCTATTGATTTACAGCGTTAACGTGAAATAATCTGATACCTGTTTCCTGCCCTTTGAGTATTTGTAGTCAAAGAGGCTGATTAGTTTTTTTTCCAGCTCTTTAGCTGTTTTAAATGTATAATTATCATTGCATGTCATTTGATAGCTGCACTAATTGCTGCCAACCATTGTCTGTTTGCACTTAATGCTGAAACCTGATCAACATCCTGCTTTGGTTGATGTTTGGTGGTAAACTTTAATTAACTCTTATTGCATTGAAGAAGAGTTCAGTCTCAGTGCTAACTAATCATTTACCTTCATTATGTCCTGACAGCTCCACTTGTTCTTGGTCCTAATAGATACACCAGTCAGTAAATAAACCTGCAAACCTTCATGCCTTGAAGTTGTTCCACACTGATATTTTGCTGCTTAAAGTATAAGATAATTGGCCATAAATGATCATTTAGTTAGTTCAGTACCTCAACTTTTGCAGACACTGATCTCAAATTGCCTCTTTCATGCAAGACAATTTCATTTTCATAGAAATTGCAGATTTCAGATAACATTATTTCTTCAACATGGTTCCTCTATACATGCATCTTTTGAATCAATACAATTAAGCTTGTCTCCTGTTGGAATTCTTGTAATTATTTTTTCCTGAAATACTTTTCCTGTAATGATATTGAAGTTAAAGTAATCAGGTTACCGGCAGATCATGTAAAATTCAACTCAGAATTGCTGACTGCTTGATTTTAATTTGTCTGACATCAAGTTTGTTTGAGAAGGGATAATATGTGGGTAAACCAAGGAGCTTAGAATTATGGTGGACATTTGTTTATAATGAAATCTAATTAAAGTTCATACATTTTAAAACACAAAAGTTAATTACTGAATTGCTCACTTCACTTATGTACAGCAATCAAATTAACTTTCAGTACAAAATATGTCAAAAGACCACTCATAACAAAAACAAAATGGCCAACTGAGCTTGTTTCCAAAAAAAACTAATTTACCATTATTTCATGCATAAAAGGTAGCTGAATTACACCTTGGTAAAAAGCAGTCAAAAACCCCTCATTCACTTAGACATAATACTCTCTTAATAAGAAATGCTTAAAGAGAAGGTAAAAATGATAACTTTCTTTGGCATGATGTTTTTATTTAAAGATGCACAGTGAGAAGTATTAGATACTGACTTTTAAAAGTATGTAAGCATATATTCATCTTTCATTAAAACTTTTCAAATTATGTGAAGATGAGCTTTACTAAGGGAATATGACTGTTTACTTGAGCACCTGGCTTATTGTTATTTTTTAATGCATCTAATTCAACTAGGGTAAGCCTGCAAGCTAATATCTTTTTTTAAATGCATTTAAACACTGGCTTATGGAGTTAGTTGTGAAAGATAGACTTGTGAATCATTGATCAAAATAATTCTATAATTATTTTTAAAACAAAATTTTAAGTTAAGTCAATGTTACATTAAGGATTGTATATGAATAAAAATAGCTTATTCTTATTCACCTTTCTCTACATCATGTGGAGCATATGAGTATTTATTATGTATGTATGCTATTTTTCTTTTAACTAGGCTGAACCTAGTGGTAAATCTTGAAACTTTAGAAGCTGGATATTTGATGAGTAATTCAGATTTTTTCAATGGTTTTATTTAACTTTGTGATACAAAAACATATTCTTGACACTAAGATTTTTTTTTTCAAATATAATGGATTAGCTTGCCATCCTCTAAAGACTAGAAATAGCAATATGTAGAGGAGGGGAATGCCATTGTCAACATGATTCTTATATGTACAAAATTATTAATGCAATTATTTTCTTCTAAGCAAAGAAAACGGAATCCACACTTGAGTATCATGTTTAGCTGGATTTTAAACTAGAACTTTCAAATATAACAGAGTTTTTGGTGGGGGGGAGGAGAGTAGAGAAGGTGGAAGGGAAAACACAGAGACTCTTTTCATTAATGAGATACTTGTAAAATTGAGAGTAATTTACATAGCCTTTGAGTATTTTTGGAGTGCATATTGTATATGTTATAACAACGGACCTGATTGATTTGTAGATTAATATTTATTTAGGAAAAGGGAAATCAAAAGGATTAAACAGTCATCACTTTGACTCTTATACTACTTTGCATAGAAGAGACAAAGGAAAGTGATTGATTAATGCTTTAGGCTGACTGGGTCACTATTATTCAGATGCACCTTCTTTCTAAAAAGAAAAGGGAAAAAAGTCGGTATATCCTCCCAGTATTGGCAAACAACAGCTATCTAGTAATACTTTAGCTGATTAGGACATCCTTATCCATTAATGAAGCAATCACTACAAAGCCCTAGTGTCAGCTGGAATACTAGCAAAACAGTATCAAAGAAAGAATCAGAAAGAAGTACTGCACATAATTACAGTTCATGTCCTTGTCTCACACCAAAGCAAACTATTAATTTTCAATTAGAATGAATATGGAAATTAGAAATCAAATGGATTGGTTAAAAGAACCCAAGTTTGTTTACAGAGGTAACATAAGTAATGGGCCCATCTCGAATACTGATTATGAAATTTTCTTTCCTGAAACAACAACAACAAAAAAAAATGAGTCACATTGTACTATAGTTTAGTTAAGCTGAGAATGCTGATCCTTTTCTGAAAGGAAAGCAGCTGGAGGAGTTTCATTAAAATTGTGGAAAGAAAAGAAGTAAAGCAGCTCTTCTCCCCAGTCATAATTAAGTTTAAAAGAACCAAACCTATTTTAAGGTGTTCCTTTTCCTAGCAGTGCTAAAGCACGAACATGTATGTGTACATAGAGCATATGTAAATGAAATCTATCAATTAAACCACTGACTGGAGGGGGGCTATGGAGAATAGACTCAGGGAGAAAGAAAAAACAAAAGGAGGGACAGACAGAGAGGACAGAGAGACAGAGAGGAGGGGAAAAAAAGGAAGAGAGAGAGAGAGAGAGAGAGAGAGAGAGAGAGAGAGAGAGAGAAGGAGAAGAAGAGAAGAGAAGAAGAGGAGAAGAAGAAGAAGAAGAAGAAGAAGAAGAAGAAGAAGAAGAAGAAGAAGAAGAAGAAGAAGAGGAAGGAGGAGGAGGGGGAGAGAGAGAAAAAGAGAGAGAGAGAGAGAGAGAGAGAGAGAGAGAGAGAGAGAGAGAGAGAGAGAG
>NW_027555847.1:454103095-454105595 GCF_003287225.1 Phascolarctos cinereus | reverse complement strand
TATACTTTGTGGTGTGTTTATTTTGACATACAAAACTTCTGCCTAAGTTTCTAAAGATGGGTCTGTATAGCAAAAGAAGGTTCTTTTTGACTAATGACAGTGACCTCCCTGAGCAGGCATAGTCAATTTCATTTTACATACCCAACTGTAGAAATCTTTAAAAGTAATTTCATTCAAATAAATTGAGAACAAACACTGCCACAAAGATAGCAAACAGCTGAAGTATAAAAATACATGTGACAATTGAAGTATTTTCCTCACCCCTATATGTTCATAGAAGTCATTTACTTTCAGTAAAATAAAAACCACTTTTGTTTGCATAATCATATTATAGGAAGCTGATGAAATTGTTTAATGTTTCTGATTAATGTGTAACTTACTGAGGATTGATGAGTCATTTGTATAAAATAATATATGATTAATGTAACAAAAAACACTATCACACAACTCTGATGCATTGTGTAGGATTTAGCCACTGTTGCCATCAACAGTGTAGTGAACTTTTCTGCAAAATATATAATATTTTCATGGTTTTCTTTCTCCCTTACTCACACACACAATTGTGCTGTGGCAAAATTTTGGAAATTAAGCTGAGTTCTTTTAAGTCACAAAAAGGGAAAGTATGACAGAGGCTATTTTGTGCTGTGAAATGTGAGATTTTATGCATAGATATATGTGTAATAGGATATAATCTGTAGTAGGGATATGTATGTATACTTACACACATATTCACGTAATGTCTGTCCAGAATTACCAAATGACATTTGAAACACAATCTTGATGTCCATGACTTTTGTTAGCAATTATTTTGGTAGGCTGAATGCTTACTCTTTTAAGTATTGAAAAAAAGCTCAAAAGTTCTCCAAAAGCAGCGTAATTTGTAGAAAAGCTTCATTTATACCAAGGCATCTTACTTTTTACTGTAAGCTCCCCCCGCCTTACAAGACTGTTGTAATTTGTCTAATGCAATGTCCATTTTTTGAAAACAGACATTCATATACAAACTGGATTACAGAATTTAAAAACTCTTTTTCTGTAATAGTCAATGCAGCATCACCTACAAATGTTATTGCTGCTTTCGATCCATAGATCCTCTTTCCTGATTTCCTTTAACCCCAGTAGTGGGTATTGTTTGGGGCACTCTGGTCGCCTTTTTTAGTTTGTTCATGCTTGTGCAGAACTCTAAAGGTAAACAGGCCTGTTTATGGACTAATTAGAAAATTATTAGGTTTTCATGCTCATAGTTATCAGATTATTTCAACTGGTTTTTAAAGCTGCATGCATGCTATGTGGATAATTAACCTGAAGCTCATCAATGATTAAAATTACACACTAAGCTTTGTGATGTTTGATTCAGGAGCAATTAGCCTGTCATTTTAGCCATCTCAGAGACCAAAATGAATTTTGATTCATTTTCCAACTATGTAAATCTTCTGATGTATCCTAAACTGATCACTTCCTCTCTTTGATTTAACTGACGAGATTAGATTTGATTACAGTAAAAAGAGAATTAAACAGCCATTCTTCATACTTAATATCTCAGTGACCTTCACTGATGCTTTAATTCTTCAAGTATTTTTTCTTAAAGAATTTGTTAAGCACATAGTATTGGTGAGAGGTTTGTTTGTTCTTAGTTTAGTTTTTTTTCAGTCCATTCTTTCTCCCACTGTGAAGACTGTATGCAATAGTTTCTTTTTTTTGAGGGAGGGATATAAAACAAGTGAATTGTTTCATGAGTATCATTTGTCATAATAGAGCAAAGTAAACTCACTTATTTTAGAAGTTTCCAGGATGTATTTAAAGTTTTGCCATGTTTAATTGAAAGTTATCTATTCCATTGATTATTATACATATATGTTGACTTGGAGTGATGAGTATTATCAGTTTTGTCATATGAATGGTTACTTACCTACTTCATAAAAAGTAGACAGATCCTATGTCCTAGGCTAAGAGCAAACACTAAAGCTTCCGGCCACTCAGCTATTGTGTACAGTGCCATCATTCTGCAGACTGAGAGATCTGCAAGGACTCAGAGAAGCTTAAGCTGTAATCAAGCTACTACTACAGTAGCTGGAGACTTGTGGGCTCTCCTTTCCTCTACTCTCCTCCCCTCCCCTCCCCTCCTCCTCCCCCCCCCCTCCCTCCTCCCCTCTCCTCTCCTCCCCTCCCCTCCCCCTCCCCTCCCCTTCCCTCCCCTCCTCTCCCCTCCCTCCCCCTCCTCTTCTCCTCTCCTGTCCTCCCTGTCCTCTCCTGTCCTCTCCTCTCCCTCTCCTGTCTCCCTCCCTCTCTCCCCTCTCCTCTCCTCTCCTCTCCTCTCCTCTCCTCCTCTCCTCTCCTCTCCTCTCCCCTCTCCTCTCCTCTCCTCTCCTCTCCTCTCCTCTCCTCTCCTCTCCTCTCCTCTCCTCTCCTCTCCTCTCCTCTCCTCTCCTCTCCTCTCTCCTCTCCTCTCCTCTCCTCTTCTCTTCTCTCCCTCTCTCTCTCTCCCTCTCTCTCTCTCTCT
>NW_027555847.1:454008095-454098095 GCF_003287225.1 Phascolarctos cinereus | reverse complement strand
TAACTACAACACTCAGCTCAAAGCCAACTTTCAGCTTCACTGCAAGACTGACAAACATATGCAGAAATATCAGCTGGTGGCCCACATTAAAGAAGGGGGCAAAACGAATGAGTGGAGGCTGAAGTGTATCGCCATTGGCAACCCAGTTCACCTAAAATGTAACGCCTGTGACTACTACACCAACAGTGTGGATAAACTGCGCTTACATACCACCAATCACAGGCACGAAGCAGCCCTGAAACTATACAAGGTAAGCAGTGACATCCATTTCAGTTGGCACAAAGTAGAGAAAGAAATTAACTGTTTCAAAGCTTGCAGCACAAACCTTCAAGGAAAGAACAAATTAAAGGATGGAGTAACATGTTTTCTGGTTAACAGTACTAAAATCATACTTCTTAGTTATGGTACATGGAACTTGAAGAATTTGTTCAAGAGAACTATTTTATGTCCAATTACATGTGTTCCTTTAGTACCGATTGGATTCTTAGCTTCCCAAGATAAAATGGCTTTTCCATATAGTTTTATAGGCGATAGGGTTTGTATGGTTTCTTCCTCTTTTTTTTTTGCAGTAACTTTGTTAGCTAGATATTTATTGACTGAGAGCAAGGTGGGGGTGGAGAGTAGAAGGGAAAATCCATGTTCTGAGTCGGGAAGACATCATCTTTTGGCATATAAGCCTGTTGACAAACATAATCTATCAAAACATGACTGTTCTCCTCTGTGTTCACAGTAACACAGAGTAAACATACTCTCACAGAGCTTTATTAGAAAGTGTTCAAAAGTAAACATTGTCATCATTTCACATGCCTCTGTCCAAAGTCAGTCATGCTTTTTATTTTATCTTATTTTATTTTTTTTTTGCAGACGTTAAAGGGTGTGGTGTCAATAAATATGTTCAGATTGTGGCTAATGTATTTTTATCTTTACTGGAAAAGACTATGCAGATGTGATGAATATGTGCAAGTTACGAACACCATATATTACACAACTTGTCATGACTTTTTCCAAACCCTAATTACTGGGTAATTTATTCTCTGCAGTGTGTTTACTGGATTGGCTTGATTGTCTTGGTTCATATACAAATGTAACACATCCATTTCCATGATGAATAACTTTGTAACTTATTAAAAACTTCTTTTGTCTAGAGGATATTAAAATTCAGGAAATATTGCAAACCATTAGTCATTGTAACAAGCTCTGAATATGATTACAAAATCCATTTTGCAAGTGTTATCTATTGATTTATACTAGAAATCAGTGATAACTAAACTATCAGGACTCAACTACTGATTAAAATACCTACGCACTTTCAAATCATATTTTTAAAATGAACACGAGAGGGGACAAACTGTGGACTTCTACCTTGGCTACAAACATTCTTAATTTTGTTGGTTTAGTTCTACTTATGAGGCTAGTTTTTTTTCTCCTCATCTGAAGTTTTATTAGAGGTAGAAATACTATGCATGGTGGTATGGACCTAGTGTCTGAATTTGTATCATCTTTTCTTCTATATCAGTGCCTTGCAGATCAGGAATGAAAGTGTTAGACTTGGCTTACAGTACTTGAAGGAAGAAGGCCTCAGCATAAGATGGAAGTTTCCTAAGCTTATGATATTAAAAACAAAATACAAAGGAGGAATTGTATTACACTTCAGTGATTTTGGTTAGTTGATGAAAGTTTGATTGTAAATGTCTTTCTATTGCTAGTTTGAACTATTAAAATCTTCAGAATACCTAGGAGAAGAAAAATATTAATTTCGTATAAATAATAGCTCTAGGCCCTTGGAGTCATATAGAATATTCATGAACTGTGTTTACACTCAAGCAGCTAGCTCCTCTAACAATTAAGTTAACATGCTTGGCACATAAGATGGAAATGTGTAAAATTTTCCATTTTCTTAATATCATATGGAAGCATGAAGAATGGAAGAATGGTGATGTTTTCTTTTTTCTTAAAATTTTTTGAAGGTGTCTTAGTTAGATAGAATAATATAGAATGTCAAAGTTGGAAGGAACCTCAGAGATCAGGCTAGCCCAACCTCCTCATTTTAGAGAGGAGTGAATAGTTCTTACAGTCATTGACCATTCTTTGTAGAAGTTGCCTTCATAAATTTCACTACAGGGACAGTTTGCTGTTGTCTTTGAATGTTTACCAACTATGAAGAGCTAAAGAGGATAACTGTTTGCAAGCAGAGATTTCAAAGCTATTAGGGAAATCAGAGCTTGTCAGGTAGAAAAATAACTAAGATAAATTTTTTTCCACAATATTTCAAAGTAAAAACAAAAGATAGTCTTGCCCTCCTGTATTATTAATTTTATTATTATTTTAAAAGAAAACGTCTAACTTTCTTATTACTATATCATTCAGGTGCCATTTCTTAATATGGTAATGCCAATGGGGTGGCAGGGAGTGGAAGAGGGAAGGGTACAATCTTCCTTCTAGTGAACACAGTTTCAGTTGTGGATTTTTAGGGGGGGGGAACCCCTTGTAGTCAGACTGTTAAAATGTGGTATTAGAAAATTAAGCCATAATCTTTTACAGTAACCAACAAGAAGTGTTTGATAACTATTAATAAAGGGGGGGGAGCGCTCCATAGCAACTAAGTGCATTTCCATTTATCAGGAAGAAAAGTTGGAGTTTTCCAGGTTTAGAAAGCTTCAGTGTTAGTGATGGTGCTGTGTGTATCATCATAACTGTCCCTCTGTCCCTACATTGCATACATCCAGACATCTCTACCTACCTACGCCATTTTAAGGATGCCATTTTCCACTGTAATTTGTTCTCTTTTTGAATGATGGCAGCTCTGTGTGGCAGCCAGACATGAAGTCATTGTCAAGCAAATCAAGGACAATAGAAACAGAAAGCTTAGTTGCCTTGTGCCCAAAAATGTAATTGGTTGATAAGTAATATTAATTTTAATTGAGATAATCTGGACAATAACAAAAAAGCAATAATTTGTAAGTGAAAATATGGATAAAATATCAAAATTAGACTTAAGGTAGTTTTTGATTTGATGATCTATAATTACATTAGAGTTTAGGTGCCGAATTCACAATGCTATTCACATACCAGATTAGTTAGCTAGTTAAATTTTAAAGAAAAAAATGAGAATCGGTATTTACTAAAGGCAAATACTGAGCTATGAATAGACTACTCTTACTTTTTCTCTTATTGACAACATATTGATTTAGAACACTATAAAGACTATAATTTGTCAGTTCAATTTGAATAGATCACTTCTCCTGTTCTCCAACTAAAGTGGTATTTCCTAAAAGAAGTGTGTGACCTAATTCTAGTTTAAGGAGGTTAAAGGTTAAAGGTTAGTCCTAAAGCATCATCTGCCTAGCTGCTTAACTTTAAAATGATCAATTTAATGAAAATCTGTTTTACAGATGGTGTTTTAATGTCTTTGGCAGGATTTAGGCAGCTTAAACATTAGACGCATGCTAGTAAAAATTATTTCTTTATTTGACCAGAAAAAACACCTTTTCTTTTATGTTTAAGGTAAAAGGCATGTGGGATATGGTATTTTGGCAAAGGACCCAGAGGCAGAAAGTGTTGATGATCTTTCCATATGGGCTGAAAAACAGAATACCTTTATGTCTGTTACTAACGATGACAGAAAAAAAAACCAAGCATAGCCGTATTCAGGTTTTGGCAATAATATTTTACTTTGAGTTTACTTATTTACATTTTTAAAAAGGAAAAGCAATTTTGGTCAAACATTCCTTAAGAAAAAAAGCTTTCATTTTATGGTCGAACTTTCTGAAGTACAAAGCATTATATTTTTCTAATTTAAAAAGATAACACGACCAAGGTGAGCTTTCCTCTGGTAAAGCTAATATGAAACAAAGTTGAATCATGAAATAAAACTTATACAAAAAGAATTAAGTCACCTTAATTTCAATTTCAACTTTTTCATGAATTTATTTAAAATAAAATGGATAAGTACCAAGTATGGAAATATACTCTGCTTCATTAGTAAATCTATTTTATGTTTAGGAATTTCTTAAGTCTTTAATGCACGAGTATTTTCAACTTAACAGTTTTCTAAACTTGGTTGCATGCATCTAATAGCAAACATAAGCATAATGATATCATGTCTTGTTAATTTTCCCATTGTTGTTTTTCCTACAGTCCCTACTAGAGTAAGCTTCATGTAACCAGCACTAAGATATTTAATTAGTGAATAAATCAATAAGTAAAAATGTTTTCCCACAAAATAAATCTATTTTTATAACAACAATCATGTGTTCTATATATCACAAATCATCACAAACGTTTCCAAGGAGCCCAATTAAAAAAAAAACGTAATAACAAATGCACAATTCTAGATAGTTAAACTAAAAGAACAAAGGAGGCTCTTGAAATATTTTCCAGGTTGGATTTAGAGTCCAGCCTTCTGTCGGTTGGGGTCAAGAATTTTCATGGTCAGCTGGTGGGTCTTCCTTTCTATGCAGGAAATGCAAATACCATGCAGCACCTGCTCTTCAGCTGAACCTATGGTATTTTTTTTAAAGTGAGGTATCCACCGATATTCTCCTTCAAAATCAAAAGTTTAATTACAGTATAGTGCTCCATTACATCCCTTTCCCCCCTTTCTTGCTATTTGAGAGAAGTGAAGCAGACTAGTCTGTCTGGATTCCATAATGCTGTTTGCATATTTGTATTTTAAATCAACTGGGAATAGTGAAAATGCATAGATTGTCTCTATCATGAGCAAAGAAGCCCAAGTGGGATTTAATCCTTAGGTAACTTTATAGTGAAGCATTCCCCCAAGGAATGTTTTTGGGGTTTTCTCATTATCCATGTTATGGATGAAAGAACTAGGGTTAAGAAGTAGAAATCGAGGACCAACAGAGAATGAGAGGAGGTGCGTTAGAGAAAGAATGTAAGAAAAGAAATCAAAGTGGCGCAATTAGCTCTAACTGCCTTATTTGCTTTTTCTAATATGAAACAATGATAACCTGATCAGTTTAGAACTAACAGGGAATCACAAGTATTTTCATTTCAATAGGTTTATGTCTAACTTTGTAATTCAAAATCAAATATACCAGATATGTGCCATTCCAATTATTGAACTGTCATTGTCCCGGTATGATGGCTAACGAGGTCAAGAGATTGTGTGGCACATATTTGCATAAAAATCATTGTGCAGAAGGAAATTGGAATATGTCTGTGCATCTAAGAAACCAAAAACATGTTTCACTTAATCTTATTGCAGCCATTTATTTAGATGAAGAAAGCTGTTTTCAGAGATAAACAAAAGTTATTCTCTGCTGCTAAACATTAACCTAACTATAGAAATTATTGTCATTTTTATTAGTTTCAGATTTATGTTCATTTCAAGGTTGAAATATAGTGTGAAATTTAATTCCAACATCTGGATTTAAAAAAAAAAGAAATTGTAATTCAAATTATTTATTTTATTATGTCCAAAGATAAGAAGAATGTTGAAATAATATTTTGTATCATGGGACAGTATATGTAGGCCTAATACTTGCACATAAGTATACAGAATGAATAGATGCTCAGCTAATAGCAATTTATAAATTATTGGTTTTTTAAAAATCATAATGTAATTGGTTAGTTGTGATCCTTTTATCTACTTCTGTTTTTTTAAATGAAACATTTGCTATAATATGCCCTTATAGAATAAAACAGCTAATTCAGTACAGGCACTTTTTTTTTTCAAATGGCAGAAAGTATATTGTGTCATGTGCTAGGAATGCTATTTATAATTTTCATTCATCCAACACACATTTATTCAGCACCTACCATATATGAGGCACTGTGCTAGGCACTTGAGACACAAAGACAAAAGCAATCCTTGACCTTAAGGGGCTTATATCACACCAGGAGGAAATGGTCTAAATAGCCTAGCTAAGCAAATACAAAACATGCAAAATAATTGTGGAGGGGGTGGGGTGGTCCACTACCAGCTGAGGGGAATCCTGAAAGGGCTTTTACAGGAGATGGCACTGGAGTTCAGCCTTGAAGGTAGCTCGTCATCCCAACAGGTAAGAGGAGACTTCATACCTATCATGGGGGACTGTATGTGCAAAGATTTGGAAATGAGAGAAAGACTTTTGTACAAGGAATAATGATTAGGCCAGTTTGGCTGAAGTATATAAGTGCAGGAAGATGAATATACCTGGAAAGGTAGACTGAAGGCAGAATGTAAAAGGTTTTTAAAGTTAAACAATGGAGTTTACATTTAGAGGAAAACCCACTGGAAATTCTGGAGCAGGGAAGTGAAATGGTCAGTCTCGTGCACTAAATCTACCTTTTAGTAACTGTGCAGAGGATGGATCAAAATAGGGGAGATAATTAAGGGAGAAGTACTAATTAGAAAGTTATTGCAAGTTCAAATTAGAAATGACGAGAGTGGTGACAACATGAGTGAGGTAAGAATGGGTGAACTGTGAGATACATTGCAGTCAGTAGAATTCACAAGACAGCACTGATTAACTTAGCATGAGGAGAATGAATAATCAATCATAACTACTAGGCTGAGAACTTGGGTGACTAGAGGAATAGTGGTGACCCATGTAGAAACAGACAAGTTAAGAAGTTTGGGAGGAGTAATTTTGTTGGCAGAGGACAACAAGAAGTATAGAAGTGTGTCTTTACACATACATGTATGAATTTTTACACATCAACGTACATATAGATGAAGATAAAAGCTTATGCTAGGCATAGGTAACCTACTCTACCCAGTCCAGA
This sequence comes from Phascolarctos cinereus, assembly GCF_003287225.1. Lineage (NCBI taxonomy): Eukaryota > Metazoa > Chordata > Mammalia > Diprotodontia > Phascolarctidae > Phascolarctos > Phascolarctos cinereus. The sequence continues at coordinate 454,091,369 of NW_027555847.1, read as the reverse complement.
GTGGCAGTAAAATTATTTGTGTGTGTATGTATGTGCAAAATAATGGATTTAGCCTAATGTCAAATTGTAAAGCTAGGTGAAGTTGGTTGTTGGAGTATTACCGTCTCCCATGTCCTGTTGGCACTTTTCCATCTTCTCCTGAGGCATGCAGTGTCCCATACTATTTGCTGATATTTGAAAAGATTTTCTTCTATCATTATAGTATCTGTCCAAGACCTGCCATCCTCAAATGTCTCACGATCTTTTCTTTTCCTTCTCAATCCTCATTTCTTCAGTTAGGATGTGTAAATAATATAATCACGCAGTAAAATGTGACTACCATAGATTTACTAAATCTACCCACTCCTTGGAGTTAATTTCTTTAATAAAATATGTATCAATCAACATCAGGTTCTAATTTATAGATTATTATGGGAAAAGAACAATGCTCTTTACCTTTTTCTCCCAACCTTCCTACCAAACAAGCAAAAAATAGAAGTAGCTTGGCATCTTCATTTTTAGTTGCCAAATCTTGTAATTTCTTTTTTGACAGTATTTCTTGCCTACTTCCTGTTGTCTCCCTTCCCATGACCACCACCCTATGTCAGGTCTTCATCGCCTGGGCTGTTGGTCTTCAAACTGGTCTCTCTGCCTTAGTTTTCTCCTAAGTTTTCTCCATGCACTGATCAGTCCTCCACACAGTTACCAACATGATTCTCCTAAAGTGTAGTTCTGACCATGTTACTCAATACGTTCCACTTGCTCTCTATTACTTCTGGGATTCAGTGCAAGCACCTCTATTTGGCCTCTTAGTATCTCTACATTCTTTAACACATTGCTCCCCTCTACACACTGTACAATGCAGCTCTCCTAGTTTATTTGCGTTACTTATACATGACATTACATCTTCTGTCTGTGTCTTTAAACTGGTTTCCCCTCATGCCTGCAGTGCTCTTACTCTGCCCTCATCCTCTGACTCTTAATGGCTCTGCCTTTCTTTCACACTTAGCTCAAACCCACCTTCTGCAGTAATGTTTCCAGGTCCCCTTAGCCTCTAATGCCATCCTATCTAACATCACCATTAATTTCCTTTGTATTTACCCTATGCATACTGATGTATGTATGTGTTGTCTCCCCCATTACTTGAGCTCCTTGTGGGCAGGGACTATGTTTTTGCCTTATTTTGCATCATCATATGCCTGGTTTGCTGTTGTTGTTCAGCTGTTCATTCATGTCCAACTCTTCATGACCCCATGGACAATAGCACACCAATACTGTCAATGGGTTTTCTTGGCAAATGCACTGGAGTGGTCTGCCATTTTCCTTCTCCAGTGGATTAAGGCAAACAGGCTAAGTGACTTGCCCAGGGTCACACAGCTAGTAAGTGTCTGAGGCTGGATTTGAACTTAAGTCTTCTTGATTCTAGGTCCAATGCTCTATCTACTAAACCATCTAGCTGGCTAGTACCTAGTAAGTGGTTAATAAATATTTCTTGATTGATTGTGGACCCGTCCCCCATGCTGTAGATCATTTTATATCTTTGTTTAGGGAATATTACCTTAAAGATAGTGATTTTGTAATCAGAATTAGTAAAGCACTTTGTCTCTACACCTTCCTAAAGAGGACATTTGGGGAACTGAGGCAAATATGCTGCCAAAAATAATTATCTCAGTTCTCTGGTTTGTCACTCCACTTTTGGTCAGGGGGAGGGGATGAATCACTCACTACTCATTATTACAAATTAGTGCTATGATGCTGTGCAGTGATGCAATTCAGTCATATGTTAACCAGGCCCAACACTGATGAAAGGGTCTTGGCCCAGAGTGGAGTGAGGCGGAGCTGGTATGTGTAGAACGACCACGAACCTGCTTCCATAACAGCTGGTTTCTCTGGGCTCTACTGTACATGCTTCACGTCAAGTTCACTTTCAGGCTGAACCCACGCTCAAGCAGAAGGCAGAGTGAAGTAAAGAGTCAGAAGACTCATATTGTGTGAATTGTCAGTGTAATTCAGGACAAAGTAGGGGTAAAGAGGTTTTATGAAGCAAAGTGAATGACTATCCCCTAATGAAGTATAGAAAAATAATCACTATTTCATGACCCTGTATACAAAACTAGGACACTGGAGGTGAGGGGAAGGATGATTCTACGGAAGTAGCATAGATTTGTAGCTACATAGCAGGAAGCAACTTTAACCCACTACCTGAGGGCTGCCTCAGGAGTTAGTGGGTTCCTTCTCACTTACAGGTCTTCAGGCAAAGGCTAGATGTGCTACGGTGAAGATTTTTTTTTGTTTGTTAGAGATTGGATAGCTGCTGAAGGTCCTTCCAACTCTGAAATTCTCTAGCTATGTAAGCTGCGCATTAATTTATCACCATTAATGTAGGGTGGTAGGGACCACCTTCATGAATGAATGATACTTGGAGAGTATTTTTCTGAGTTCTCTAGGGAGAGACTTCCTATATATTTTCTATTATTGTAATCATTAGCCTAGGACTATTATTGGCAGTTAGAAGGGGGTGCAACAACATTTTGTTACTATTGTTGAGTTGTTTAAATTGTATCCAACTCTTCATCACCCCATTTTGGTTTCCTGGAGACAGGAAAGCTCTTCTTCCTGAGTTCAAATCTGGCTTCAGACACTTACTAGCTGTGTGACCCTGGGCAAGTTACTTAACCCTGTTTGCCTCAATTTCCTCATTTGTAAAATGAGCTGGGGAAGGAAATGGCAAACTACAGCCAGATCTTTGTCAGCTTAAAAGCTTCAGCCATATGCTAGTGGGGATAATAGCCAAAAGGGGGGGAAAGTACAAAAAGGAGATGAAAGAACAATGGGAATGCAAAGAGATAAAGAAAAAACGTGTTAATTTCTCACCACCCTTTCTTTACCCCTCAATCTGACCCAAGTAAATTCCTTTATAGTTTACTGCCCAGAATGCTTCCCAGCTGTTATTCTTTCACACTATCTTCCCAAGCAGAATCTGGAGATAAATAACCTTACTCCTTGGTAGCTTATTTCATGGATAAGGATTAATGGGATCTTTATAACTCCTCAAATGTGCATAAAAGTAGAGACAGATTGGAACCCAAGGTAGGAAGACTCTGTTGTTGGTCTCACCTATATATAAGGTAACCCAGATTTAGGGACAGGTTTTTTGCCTGTAAAAGTTGGCTTGGGGCAGCTAGGTGGTGCAGTGCATAGAGCTCTGGCTTTTGAGTCCAGAAGCCCTGAGTTCAAATCTAGATTTAGACACTTGACACTTACTAGCTGTGTGACCCTGGGCAAGTCACTTAACCCTGATTGCCTCACCAAAAAGCAAAAAAAAAAAAGGTTGGCTTAGCCTGAAATTATTAAAAGACGTGTTGCCTCAAAAGATTGAATTGGGCTTTATCTGAACAGGATCTGCCTTCCACCTAGATGAAGTATGGCATTCACAGTTAGTTATGTGATTTCAGGTGCATTTGCAAATATCCCCATCAAAAATTTCAGCTCCTTTGATGATTGAAATCCTATATTTTTAAAATGATTCATTCTTCTGTATTAATGATTATCATGGGCATCATCTCTTTCTTTACCTTAAATGCGCAAGCTCCAGGAAGTAGTAATATCTTAAGTACACAACATTTTCCTGTGGATAAGTTTCTAAGATTTTTCCCTTTGGTAACAGTGCGGAATTTGGCAGCACTGGGTACCTGAGGAAGAGAGAAAAGGAATGGGAAAAGACATAGAAAGCAGAAGTTGAAAGAATCAAAAACAAATTTTGCCATCTTTACAATTTTGCCAGAGGCTAGAAACACATAAATAGAAGACACTTTGGAAGTTACACTAAAGTTTTTATATAAGTTATCATTTATATGTATTAAAGGACTTTTTATATATAATCTAATTTATGAGATAGTCAAAAAGAAAGAAGAATTTTCCAAAGCTTCTGCAAAGACTATGAGCTCCTCGAGAGCAGTGCACAGTACCTGGTACAGAAGAGGTGCTTGTTGACTTGACTTGACTTTGACCCCAAAAGCAGCCTATGTAATGAAAAGAGAATCTGTCAGTGAATTCTGTACAAATACGTTTGTATACTTTCATGTCCTACCATTCTAGTTTGTCAAAAATATCAAGTTGGTTAATCACATTCTATGATTCAAATAATATGCTAGTTATCTTCCCAGCTTTGTATCATCCATATATTTGATACGTATACCATCTATAACTTTAATTTAATCCATTGATATACATACATGTGTACATATGCATACACACATATACATGTATATGTATATATACACTTGTACATATGTACATATGTGTGTATATATGATTTTACACTTGTCTCTTTTGAATTTCTACTGTTCTAGTCTGTCAAGAACATTTTGGATCCTTATTCTGTGATCCAGTGTGTTAGCTATCTTCCCAGTTTTGGGTCATCCACACATTTGATATGCATTTCAGCTATATGTTCATCTGTTAAACAAACATTCATTGAATAAAACAAGAGGGAAAAGTCCTTTGATACTCTGCAAGAATCCTACCAATTTAAAATTGATGCATATCATTTGGGCCCAGTAATGCAACTTTTTCTCAGACTGCCTCATTGTACTACTATGCATATCATATGTTTTCATTTTGCCTCCAGGTATATACATGGAAAAGACTATCAAATGTTTTTCTGAAATCCACATAATTAATCCAAGAGCAACAACAAGAAATTTTAATATTTCATGTGAATAAAACATATATAGATATACATGCCCATATATCTATATCTATATCTATATTTATACATGCACATCTACATTTGTGTGTGTGTGTATAGACATGTCTAAATAATTTTCCTGACACACTAGGCTAAAAATTCTATTAAAACAACAACAACAACGACATCAAAATGAGGTTAATCCAATAGGATTTGATTTTGGTGAAGCTATGTTGGCTTACAGTGATACTGCTTCAGTTCTTACAAACCATGCCTTTTCAATGCACATCTTTTACTAGGAATTGAAGTGAAGTTCACTGACCTCTAATTTGAAGTCTACTTTCTTTGCCTTTTTGAAAACATGGGGGACAGCTAGGTGGTACAGTGGATAGATCATTGGCCCTGGATTCAGAGGACCTGAGTTCAAATTTGGCCTCAGACACTTAGTAGCTATGTGACCCTGGGCAAGTCACTTAACCCCATTGCCTAACCAAAAACCAAAAACCAAAAACAAAATCAATACATATGTGAAAACAGGGACAACATTTGCTAGTCTGTAGCCTTATTTAAAGAAAAAAAAACCTCTTCTATTCTTGAAAATTTTTTTTTCAAAAATAGCCCACATTTAAAAATCTTTAATTTCTCTGAGATGCAGTTTTTCTGGACTTAGTAGCTTAAATTCATCATGGAGTAGCTAGATGCTCTCATCAACTCATACATCTTGAGTCTCAGTTCCTCATTAAACATTTTTGTCCTCTATTTCTCAATCTGAAGATGACTCTTAGTACAGAAAACAGAAGCAAAATAGGAGTAAAGTAGTTTTTTTTTACCTTCACTTCATCATCCATGATCACTATTGTGCTCACCAAGAGCTCTTTTTTTAAGTCTTCCTTTTATTCCAAATAGGCTTTTAGCTCCAAAAGGCTAGTAGAGCCGTTTTAGGGCTGTCCTTAATATAAATCCTTAGCCTCATTTCATTCTGGATTCTTTGGTTCCTGACATTACTCTTGCAGAATAATGCCACTTTTTTATTCATCCTCAATTATTTGCCTTTACTTCTATCTTCTATGGGAGCTAAATAATCACCAGATCAAGTTGGTTCTAGAAAGAGGATACGTGCTGAAGGATGAAATTCTGACACTGTGAAAACAATTAGTTCAATTAGGATGAAAAGGATGAGCTATATGTGTTTCATAGAATAATATAAACATAGATTTAGAGATGGAAATGACTTCAGATGCTAGTCCAACCTCCTTACTTTACAGATGAGGAAACCAAAGCTCAGAGATGTTATGTAACTTGCCCAAAGTCGTGCAGATAATAAGAAGCAAAACCAAATTTTGAATCTATATCCTTTGACTCCAGATCTTATTATTTTTCCAATGTTCCATACTGAAGTTTTCACCAAACAACATTTGTGAGACATGTATATGTATAAATATATACATATATATGAGTATGTAGATTATATATATTTCCACAACATTCAATTTTGTTTGTTGTTGTTCTATTTAAATAGCTATTGTCATTGTGTATATTGTTTTCCTGATTCTGATTACTTCACTTTATATCAGTTCAGATAAGTTTTTCATGCTTTTCTTTATTCATCATATTCAATATTTCTTATAGTACAGTAATATTCCATTACATTCATGTATTACAATCTGTTTAGCCATTCATTCCCTAATTGATGGGCATCTACTTTGTAACTACCACAAAAAGTGCTGCAGTAAAGACTTTAGTATTATGACACATTTCTTTCTTCCCCATTTTTTAAATATTGACCTCCTTGGGAGGGAGGTAAATGCCTATCAGTGGGATTTCTGGGTCATAGAGTACACATATTTTAGTCATCTTTTTAGCATAGTTCAAAATTGCTTTCCAGAATGGTTGGGCCAAGTCACAGTTCCAACAACACTCTATTAGTGGTCCTGCCTTTCTACAACCCTTCCAACATTGACTATTCCCATTTTTTGGTCATCTTTGCCAGTTTTATGGGTGTGTGGCTTCACTCTCAGAGTTGTTTTGACTCACATTTCTTTCATTATTAATGACTTGGAACAATTTCTCTTATAGTTGTAGTTTGTACTTCTTCTGAAAGCTGTTCATGTCCTTTGACCACTTACCCACTGGAGACTAGCCTTTGGTTTTATATATTGGCAATAATTCACTACATATATTATATAATGGATGTTAAGTAAAAATAAAAAAGAGATTCTTATATATAATACTGTATGTATAACATAAGAATGATATTATGACATGTCATATAATTACATATTATTTAATATAAGAATCCCTCCTTCACTTTTACTTCACATCCATTCCTATTAACTAAGTTCAAGCAATTTTTTCTATATCACATTTTTCAAATAAACATTCATTTTTTCTTCAAAAAATTTATTTCTCATTTCTACTTCTTCACCCTTTGTTGACTCAATGATCTAGGACTTTGACCACTCCAATCATTCAAGGTCTGTTATTCTTTTTTTTTTTTTCTGTACTCCACCTGTTCAATACTTTTGAATATCTCTGTATAACTGTTGTTAGCTTTATATATGGTGTTTTTTTCCTACTTGTGATTATATATCATTTGCATTTACTGTTCAATCTTCAGATTGTCCAGATTCTTGAGGGCTTGTACTGTCTGCTAGCTTTCCTTTCAAATTATTTTCTCCCACTAGCATTGAGGGCCCAGTCAATGATGTTTGATTATGTGCATGTATATGCAGCATGGAATCAGGGGAAGACATAAAAGATATTCAGGCACTATTTTTAATGTAGACTAACTACCACGCTACCTAATTCTGGACAGATTATACTTCTGGGGCAGCTAATGCTGGTTTGGCAACTTAAAGTGATCACACTGCATTGGTACAAATTTTTGTTTCATTTTGTACTCAAGGAGAAATTGTTAGTGTATGGTGACTGAAGAAATAAAAACAAAAAGACCAAACTGAAAAATTTTCAGTGCAATTTAGACCATATCTACTTTGAACAAATATAACATACTTGGGCAATCCTCCCCACCCCACTCCCATTTTGGTGCCTATTGATATCACCTCAATTAAATGAACTCATCACTAAAACTGCTTTTCTATCATAATATCTGTAAGAACAGACTTAATTTTGCTGTTTTTTTTTTATCTAGACATGAGATTTTATGGTGTAGGGAACTACTTATGCAAATCATAAACTCTTTTTCTGTAATTTATAGGCTTTGAGAGTTGTCTAGAGATCCTGGGAGGTTAAGTCATTTACTTGTAGCGGTGCAGCCAGCATGTCTCAGGGGCAGGCCTTGACACCATATCTTCATGACTCTGAGGCTGGTTTCTCTATCTCCTATTCCAGGATATGTCCTTTGCAATTATAACATTACTAATGATATAAATATTTAAACAACCAGATTAGTAAGTATAAAACATATAAGAATATATTAGTAACCATAGTTTGGGATACATTCCAAAAACCCTAAAACGTTTCCAACTTTTATAGCCATGAAAATTAACCCTGCATTATATCCACAGAGCATAAAAGAAATCAGGTTAGAACTAAAGAAAGTGAGAAAGGAGAACTAATGAAAATTCAGCCCCAAAAGCAAATATTATATTCTTTTTTTCACTGGTAATATTAAGATGACATTGTAATATATCTATTCAGAAAATGAGAACAAAAAAGGTTAAAACTTCAATTATCTGGACTCTTTTTGCCCATATCCTGAAGATGGTTTAACTGAGACTTATTATTTTCATTATTTGTGTGAAAGCATTTTTAAATGGAGGAAAATTTAAAATATACTTAATTAAATATTATGGGTCAGTTATTCATACACAATTAATTTGATTTCAGGTATATTTCTGAAACCCTTTCCTGCAGGGTATAAGCAAATATCCTGAGTCCCCAGGGAGACTTAAAGATCTTTAAAGATCTTGCACAAACCTTTAATAAGCACTAACATCAGTTCACAAGATTCATATGATTAGTAAAAGTATAGGGAACTGGAAAGATTTGGTTAAGAAAAAAACATCTCTTAAAAATGCCTGGTTTCATTGGTTCATGTAGCACTCAGAACTTGAGACATACTTGCATCAGTTGATATAACTTTTTCTCTAAAACATTTTAAGAGACTTAAAAACAGAGTGTTATTTTAAAATCAAAACAGCTGTTTTGGATGGATTAGTATTCTTTCATTTTCCTTGATTTGTAAAATAGTAACAGAGAAATTACAAGACGTTTAGACTTGTTGGTATATCTACCATTCAGAGATTTAAGGAAAAGAAACAAACCCTTACCTGTAAAACTAAATCAACGTTGGCAAATGTGGGTTACATCAGTGAATTTTTTTTTTTTGGCCAGACCAGGCTTGATTCTTGAAAACAATCTCCTTAAACTATCTTGTCATGTGATTTTTCTATTATGGTATGCCACCTCTTGCTGTAGGCATTCTTCAGGCTAGTTTAAATTTACTAAGATGCCTCATTTAGTGATGTTAAAGTTTCCAGAAGAAGTGAAAATGTTCAACTCACAACCACAATTGCAACCTCTTGCTCCCAATTTTAAGGATAAAAAAACCCAAGATTTTCTTTCTATATGCATTATATTTACCTAGTTGTTGTTGTTTGCCCTTTGTTCTTGAAGAGGACCATGACATCAGGGAGATGCAAGTGAATTGGATTTAAGTGAGGGAGGGCTGTGCCTCACTTTCTGCTCCTGAGTCATCTGAGTCCAGTGGCAAGATATAGATCAGGATGACAGGAGACAGCCCTGGAAGGAAGGAAGGTAGAAAGGGAGGCTCAGTGGATAGATCACCAGCCCAGAAGTCAAGAGGACAGGAGTTCATATTTGACCTTAGACACTTACTAGTTGTGTGACCCTGGGCCTCCACCCACACACACAAAAAGATTTACCTAGACAGACTAGCTCAAGGTACTAGGCATTGCAGGACTTTTAATACTTTCTGTTAACCAAATTAGAGCAATGTTTCCCATCTAGGGATCTATCAGTCACTCTTTCTGCTATTTGGGATGGAAATAGAGAATATTGAACCTCTGCCTCACTTCCTGCAAGATTTGTGGTCATTTCCTTCTCACAGAATACCAATACTGTCTCCCAACTTGCAAACAGTTTGCAATATTATGAAACAAAGTATATTTTTAGAATGAAAAAGACAAAAGAAAAACCTGAGAATGATGAGCCATTAAGTACCAAAGAGCTATAGCCATCCCCATGACTACAATTCTGAAATAAATTGTCCTCTTTACTCCTACCTTGTTTCTGACAGGTAGCTTAAGGAGCTTGTTTCTAATCTCTTCCTGTCTGCCATTCTTTCCACACTTCTCTGTGGTTCTCAGTATGTACCGGTGGGCTATACTTTCTAATTCTATTCCTGAAACCCAGGTATTCTTCTATTCTATCAAGTAGTATGGGCTTCTTTTGGCCAGACAAGGAGATGGGGGGCAGGGATCCCTCTTTGTGTAGGCAAAGAGCATTATCTTTGGATATGACCATTACAATCAAGATTGGGGGAGGAGGGGATCAAGTCCTGGAGTTTTCCTTGAGCTTCAGAAGATAAAATTTCTTGGCAGCGTGTCATACTGCACTCAATCAGCTATCATTTCAATACCTGTTGTGTGCTGAATACTGTGCTAGGTGCTGGGGGTACAAGTAAAACAATCTCTTTCCCTAAGAAGCTTGTAACTCTAAGGGTCACTAATAACTGCGAGATTCAGGAGAGGTCTCCTGAAGTGGGGGGCTCTTGAAATGAGACTCGAAATAAGGCAAAAGTTCTAAAGTCCCAAAGTCAGATTGTCACCAGTGGAGCAGTGAGTAAATCAATTTGGCTGGAATGTAGACATATATATATATATATATATATATATATATATATATATGTACACACACACACACACACACACACACACACACACACACATATATATATATGTGAAACACTTTAAATGCCAAATATAGTAGTTTTGAATCTGGAAGTAATGTGGTTAGAGCTGTCTAAACTAGAATCTAGTCAATTTGACAACTGTGTGGAGGATGGATTGGAAAGGTGAAAGATTGAAGGGAGACTGACTTTTGAGTTAATTGCAGTAATTTAGGTTAGAGGTGATACAGAATTAGAAGAGGATGGTTGTAGCATGGGTACAGAGAAGGGAATGAATGGGAGATATGCTGATGATGTAAAATTTGCAAGACTTGGCAACTGATTAGATACAAGTGATAGTACATATATGATTATCCACCTAGATTTTGTGTGTAGGTATCTGTGAGAATGGTGGTGCCTGCTCCAGGAAAAAAAAAAAAAGGAAGTTAGGAAAAGGGGTGGGTTGAGAAAGAAAGATAATGAGATCTATTTCGACATTCCTCTAAGGATGCAGTAGCAGACCTAGCATTTAATCATTCTTAACATTATTCTCTTTTTTTGCCCCTGCTCCTATAAGACAGTAGCCATGCTTGCCCTAGAGCTAGGTCTCCAGTTTCAAAAGACTCCTCAGTAGCAACAGGTTAGGACACAGTGGATATAAATGTTGATGTCCTTTCCTCCTGTGACACCTGGGAAGAGTTTCTTGGACCCAAAAGAATAATCTTCATCACCAACAAACCCCCTTTAATTGGCTATTTTCAGCACTTTGGTGGGATTATTCAAACCATACAAAGCTTTCAACAGTCCCTGTTAGTTAACTAGGCAAGCCTGGGGGAGGGGCTGGTTCTAGAAGTCATCCAGCATGTATGTTTTCACGTAGACACTATTTCCCCAAATTACTCAAAGGGAAAGTGTGAATGTAAAAAGGTTCTAACAGTCCTTTATACTCCACTTATTTGTGGGGAGAATAAATGGGTGTGTGGGTGGGGGTGTTGAGACAAAGTTTAGACAAGAAGAGAAGTTAGGAGTTTCATGATATCTAGAAGGACTATTTTTTTTCCCGTGAAATAATGAAAAGAAAATCTAAATATCTTAGCTGTCGTTGGTAGTCTGCACTAGTTGCTAGGAGGTTAAATAGCCTGAACACCTCATCCAAGGCGATTTCAGTATAATCCTATTATATTTAAATGATTATCAGTTCTCTTTGAAATTCTTATTATCCAGGGGCCTGCAGATAGCTATTCACCCTTCCTGGACGGGTAGGAAGAACTGTCTGAGTTTCTGTTGTCAGGATATCATCAAGGCCTAATTCTATCCCCCCTCTTCCATTTTTAGTAGTAAAAAAAAAAAAAAGCAGGGGTGTTATTCAAGTAAGTATGATAATCTTCCTAATTCCTCACGCCAAGGACTTTCTCAAGCTGCTTTTTTGAATCTGAAGCTCAGAAAAATGTTTGATTGACTGTCTAGTGTAGCACATATGTATATGAACTACTAATGAACTTCATCTACCATGTAGTTTAGGTTGACGGAAGACAAGGTGATCAGGTATTAATTTTTACTTTAAAAAAATCTTCTTAATGAATTACAGCTCAGGGCTACTTATCATAGACTCTCAGGGATTGAAGGGACTTTAAAGATCATTTTGCCTAAAACCTTTCATTTAAAAGTTGAGAAAATGAGGCCCAGAGGTGAGAAGTAACCAAGTCAAGGTCACAGTAAATAGCAGAGCCAGAACTCAAATCCAAGCTCTCTAATTATACGCAGTACTCTTCCCACCACACTGTGCAATGCATGCTTTCATCCAGTCCAGTCCCGAAATTGAAGGAGAGAACAGGCAAGAAGATTAAAACAGGGGGGGGACCCTTGGTCCAAGTTAATTGGTCTCAGTGATAGCAGCCATCTACAGCCTTCACCTTCCTTAAAAAAAAAAAAGTGATAAGAGCAGTGGTGAGAAGCTTCCCTCTATAAGGACCTTGAGAACATGCCACATTAGAATAGACTGAAAGATACTTAGGCTACAGAAGAATAGATTTGGGGAACACAAGAGAGTGCTCTTAAAGTATTTGAAGAATGTAGGGTAATTGAGGATTTGACTTATTTTTCTTGGTTCCAGGGTGAAGAACTGGGAACAATGATTAGAAGCTATAGAGATGCAAATTTAAGCTGTATCTAAGTTTAGTACCCCACCTGGAGGCTACTTCCTAACCTGGGATTGTACTGTCAGAGTCCCTAAGAGAGCAGTTAATTGTGTACTTCCCTCCTTAGGGTTCTGGAGACAATCCTGAGGGGTTGTGAATGTTTCTGGTACTGTTGCTCTTGAGCCCCATCTAATATATTCCTTATTGATTACCAGCAATCCAGATTTGATTAATTTTCACAAAGAGATATTTATTTTTGGCTAAAAACATCATTTCAAAGAGTCTGGTACATACTTTCCCAGTACATACAGAGTCCAGGGGAAATTGGGCTCAAAATTACAGTACACATGTGTCAAGGAAATAACTCACAAGTCCCTGTTTTTGGAAGTCATTTGCATCCTTTGCAGAGTCTTCATGAAGTTTGCCTGAGGTATGCATAGCTCTCTGCTGGGCTTTGAGAATGGGTGCCCTTAAAGCTTAGCCTTACCTTGTTATATTGAGTTTGTCCTCAGCTCCCAGGTCAGAGTTTTCCATCAACCACTGATATTCCAGGAACTCTGCTACTAAAGCTTATGGGGAGCTGAAATCTTCCAAACTTTTGAAATTCACAAGGTTTTCTCCTGATGGAGGAAATGTTGGGTGGGAAACGGAAATTCCTCCCCTCAGGTGATTTTCTTCTTAGAGGTTTGCCTGGAGCTGCTCTAACCAGTGGCTGGCTTACTATTTGGATCCTGATTCCCAACCGGCTTGCTGCCTTTATCCTAAGACCCATTAGAAGTGACTGATTCTTTTCAACCAACCACAAGAAATTTCCTGTTTGATTTCATCTGCTTTCATTCAATGACTTAAGTGCTTTATTTCTCCCAAATGGATTAAAGACTTGTTTGTACCTTTTATTGATTGGTTGGTTCAATGGATGTGTCTAGGAATTGTTCACACCTAGTTTACACCTTTGATTGGTTGATTCTGTACTGAGATCAAATAGGCATTCTCACCTGGCAAAGATATCAGGATGTAGAATGGCTTGTTAATTATATTAATTGGAGTTGAGGAATATGAGATATTCTTCTTACTTAAGGGAGAACTTCCAAGTGATTAGCACTATCCAAAAGTGAAATGAGCTGCCTTAGGGCTAAAAGGTTCCTCTTCCCTGGAAGTCTTTAGGTAAAGGTTTGGTGACCATGTGTTGGCTGTAAAGAGGAATTTTCCTCAGTTTAAATCAAATCAATAAGCATTTATTAAGTCCCTACTATGTGTCAGGTGCTATGCTAAGCAAATTAGTTGTTCTTTGACACCTCTTCCAATTTTGAAATTCTGTGGTTCTAGGATCATTCCATTCAAGCAATTGCTATAACATAAATTGAGAGCTATGCTTCATAGTGGCAAAGAAATAATCATTCTATCTAGACAGCTCTTCCTTAAAGCCACCCCGCTCATGAGTCTCTCTCAGAATCTGGCAGTATTTGCAGAATTCCCAAGGAAAAAAAGAAACTCAAGGTAGTTCAAAGAAAGCCCAAAATAAGGTGTCAGATGATCTAAGCCTGAGTCCCAGCTGTACCACTGACTCCCAGGATGAACCTGGCACTTTCCCTCTCTGGGCCTGTTTAGCTACCCATAGAATCACAAGAAACCTCCACTTACTATTCAGAGTTTGTATGTTGATTCAGAGTTTAGATTTTCTTTTGAATACTAACTTTGCTAGCAGTGCTTCAAAAAGTCTTTGATGTTATTCTTGTAGTAAAGCTGTAGATATGGAAGTTAGATGATAGTACAATTAGGTGGATGGGGAATTGTTTGAATGAATTGACCCAAAGTGTAACCATTAATGCTTAGATCTGAATGGGGAGGGAGATCTGTAATGGAGTTCTCTAGGGGTTTGTCCTAGAAATGTGGTATTTAGCATTTTTGTCAATCATTTGGATAAAGACATTGATAATAAGTTTGTCAAATGTGCACATGACATAACCTGGGAGGGACAGGCAACAAAGGACGTGAAGTCAAATTGAATAAAATGAAATTTCATAGGGATAAATGTCAAGTTCTATACTTGCTTTTAAAAATTAACTTTACAATTACAAGATATAGGAGATGTAACTAGACAGCAGTTAATCAATCAGCAAATCTACATTTATTAAGCACCTACCTATGTGTTAGGCACTATGATAGCCACTGAAGATAAAAATCCAAAGAATGAAACATTCCTATTTGTAAAGAGCTTATAATCTAATTGGAAAGACATGCCCACATATAAGTTCACGTAAGAAAAAAGTGGGGATATTAGAGAAGTTCCAGTTCTACATGAGTCAAACATGTAATATCATTGCAAATGAAATTTTAGGTTACAGTAAAAGAAGCATAATGACCAGAACATGATATGTGATATTTTTACTGGTCTTTATCTTGTTTAAGCAGTATCTATTATGTTTGGTTCAGTTCTGGGTGGGCACCCCCTTTTTAAGGAGGCAAAGATAGTCGCAGGGGTGGGGAACTTGCAGCCTCAAGGCCACGTGTGGCTCTCTAGGTCTTCGTGTCATCCTATACATGACCATGTATACTCAACGGCTTCTATTTTTCCTTATTACCTCTAAGATCAAATGTCAACTCCTCTCTTGGAATTTTAAGTATTTCACAACCTAGCCCCAACCTACCTTTCCAGTCTCATTACAATTACCTCTTTTCCAGAACATCGCAGTCCAGTCAAACTGAATTTCATCTTGAGTCTCATACTCAATACTCCACCTCCTATCTCTGTGCCTTTTCACTTGCTGTCCTACCAGCCTGGAATTTACTCTTCCTTCACCTCTGCCTCTTATAATCTCTAGTTTCTCTAAAGGTTCATTTCAAGTGCCATTTTCTAAATGAAGTCTTTAATGTTCTCCCTAGCTGCTAGCACCTTTCTCCCCAAATTATACTTTATCTCTTTCACATCTGTTTTGTGTACTTATATACAGCTATACGAGTTATTGCTCCTGGCTCCATTGAGATTTGATGGAGGGTAGGGACAGTTTCTCCTTTGCCTCTATGTCCCCAGGGCCTAAGATAGTGACAAGCACCTACTAGGGGCTCAATAAATGCTTGTTGACTGAGAAGTTGATTAATAATCAGAGCTATACAAAAGTGGAATGGACTTCTCTGGAAGTGGTGAATTCTATTTTACTTGAAGTTATTAAACTGAGGCTGCTGTATGGACTTGGGTGTGTTGTATAGCAGATTCTCATTCAGGCACAGGAGGGACTAGATGGCCTGAGAGGTCTCAGTCTCTAAAAGACTGATTCTTTGATACCTCTGCAAACTCTTCTGGGCCTCATTCTCCTCTTTTACAAAATAAATCCAAAGGGCATGAAATATGGTTGCTTGCATTGTTGTATGCATTATAATTCTCTTGTGGATAAAAAAAAATGATATTTTGGGAGGAAAAGACACTGTTTCAAGAATATGTAGACCTACTTCTAGGCTTCTTTCTATTTAACCAGAAAAAAAAAATTAGTCCTGACATTAGAGTAGAAGATAGGGTCAGAATTCCAGGGTTCTATCCTAGACAGTTTCTGCTACCCTAAAACATTGCCCCACAAGGGGCTGAAATTTTGCCAATGAAGTTTCATTTCTTTAGGTTAAAGAATTGTGGTTACTTGGATTCATCTATTAAAATGCAAATTTTTTTAGAGGGATAATATGTTGTTATCAGATTGTTAGGGATTCATTTATCTGATTTTTCAAATATGGCAGCTAGCTGGAAATAGTACACAGAAGAAATAATAATATAGTGCAGGATAAGAGATAGGTCTGGTGCTTAAGGTACTTACTTCATGGAATTGGCAGAGTAAATCCAGAATACAGAGTGAGTCATAGGAGACCAGGGTACAGACTGAGGATATGGGGTACTGTAGGAAGGCACACTAAGGAAAAGAAAGAGAAAAAGGAGATGGGAAGGAGACAAAAACATGCTTCACTTCCTTCAAAACGTTGCCTAGGGCTATCCCCAGTCTTCAGTGTCTGTGTTCTGGCCATGTGACTTCCAGTAGAAGGGTGGGTTGTTCAATGTAAACTCTTTCATTTGTTAGGGTTTTTTTTTTCAATTTATTCAATATTTCTCAAGTACCTACCATGGTAAAGGTGAATCCTTTTGACAGTAATATCCTTGAAGTCATCATAGAGGTACCCTTGTCACCACCATGATACAATCTTTCCTCAGACTTTGTGTGCTTTCAGATTGTGTGTTCTGTATAGCCAATGGATTGCCTCAATGTAGATGTGTAGTGGGAGAGATACCCCATTAAGATATGTACCAGACTTCCAACCACGTATTTAAATTGATAACCTGATACCTACAACTCTGGAAGTGGAATATGGCCTAGTGGACAGAATGCTGGACTTGGGGCCTGAAGAGCTAGGTTAAAATCTCAGCTGTGAGACATACTACCTGTGTCTCCCTTGGACAACTGATTTTTCCTATTGTTGCCTCAGTTTCTTCATCTGTTAAATGAAGCACTAAACTAGATGATCTCTAAGGCCTGTTCCAATGTAGTGAATAGAGTGTTGCATTTGGAATCAGGAAAACCTGGGTTCAAATCCTGCCTCAGAGTTAGTTAACCTCTTGAAGCTTCATTTGCTGCAAAATAAGGGGGTTGGGAAAGAGAACCTCAAATGTGCCTTCTAGCTCGAAAACTTACAATACCATGAAATCTCTAAGAAACAGTTCTGATACTTCTGAGCTTCTCATAGGAAAATATTTTCTAAATCTAAAGTGTTATAAGTGTTTTACATTTACAATTATATTCCAAAATTTAAGTGAAAGGGTTAAACCAAGTACCATAAATATTGGTGTTATTTATTTGAGTGGTCTTCGTCTCATTCATATTAGCATTAAATGGACAGATCATTATTTTACTCGATTTTTTCCCTTTTTAATTTAGGAGACTGTTGGGAACAAGGGCTTGCCCTGGTACGTGAAGTGGGCAGTTTGTCGTTGGTGTCTACCATGCTATGTGACATCTCCTTACTACCCTCCCTTTCAAGTGGTTCATATGATAGGATTACCATCTCATCAAAATATCCTCTCAGAAAAAGACCTGATATTAAATACATCTTGGTGTGAATTTATGTCAGAGTACTATTCTGTCAGAGGTGGTTGTACTTCAAAATTCACCTCTGATTGTATGCTGAAATTTTTAAAAAAGTTTTTGGTTCCCTCCTTTTTTTTTTTTGAAAGAAACCACACCTATGTTTCATTTTGTTTTGAAAACTGGAATCCTCTTCATGCAGCCCTTAAAAATCCCATTATAATGAACTTCAACTATCTAGAGAGTATCCTTTTTGGAGCACAGTCCAGAAACCAAAAGCAGTCTAATAAGTGAATAAACTCTATAACAATAAAACTCATAGGCCTCAACAAAACAGGCTATAGCAAAGAAGACTATAATCAACGCACTGTGATTATTTAGTTCACTCAAGAAAGTAAAGGGAGTGCTGCATTTGGCTGGTCATGGCTATTTTTCCCAAAAGTTAAGGAGCATGGGAGAAGCAGCACCAGACAGAAGAAGGGAAGAAAAGAAACAAGCATTTATTATGCACTTACTATGTGCCAGGCACTGTGCTGAGCACTGGAGAACAAAGACAAGCTACAAGAAAGACAGTCTGCCCTCAAAGAGCTTACATTCTAATGAGGGAAGATGCATACAGAAGAAACAAGAAGAAAATTAGAGGAAGAGAGCTGATGACAGTGATTAGAGACAGCATCAGTTAAAATAAGCAGCAGGTGATCTGATACCTGAGAACAGAGTAAGTGATGAAGAAATTAGAAAGGCCACATAGTCAACAAAAAGTAAAAGCTTTGTAGTCAGAGGACCTGGGTTCAAATCCTGCCTCTATCACTTCCTCTGTGATCTTAGGCAAGTCATGTCGTCTCTCTGTACCTTGGTTTCCTCATTTGTAGATGAGATGATTGTTCTTAGATTCCATACAGCTCTAAATAGATGATCCTATGAAACTGAAGATATAACAGTTTTACTGTCTGACCCAGTCCAAAAGCAAACCAATACCTCAATAACCCTTGAAGATGTAAGACTAAGACAATTTTGGATAGGCAGAGGACACGGTCACTTCAACAGCATGTAAAGGTTTAACATATTTCTATTCTGTATGTATCTGGGGGTCAGTAAGGGGAGAGTAGGACAAAGAGGCTGCAAAAAGCCATCTCTAACTCAGTACTTTGAAGTCATAGAACTAACTCCACTGTGAAAATTGCCATATGCACCTTCGTGAGTGAAAAGCTAAAGCTTACAATGGGAGAATATGATCGTCTGTATGGTGGTATCTGTACAAGCTACATGGCAGGGCTAGATGAATTGTAGTACCTTAAAGCACTCTATAAATGTGAGCCACTATTATCCATCTCATGGTGAAGATTCTAACCTCCCTTCAGGGAAAGAAAAAGGGCAGAAGTAGAAAATGGTTAGGCCAACATCAAAAGACAAAAAATTAGACGTGTACCTGGCTTGAAAGAGTGGCTGAGAATAAGAAAATGCTGATCGATTGGTACAATATTGGTTCATCTACCTTGCATGATGTCAGGGTTCAGACAGGGCAGCTATTGGAATTATTTGTAGGATCTGAATCATCTAGAACTGTGGAGTGGTGACAGAGATGCTCCTGCCTAAACTACAGTAACATGACCATATTAAGTAAAGAAATCTGTGGGCACCCCTTATGTCTGACCCAATTCCCATGGAAAAGAAAAAAAAGATGCTGTTTTGTTTTGGTTTTTTCTCTTTGTATTTATTTATTTTTTTTAGCAGATATAGGACTAAGTGATTTTTCTTTTGGATGAAGGGTCTTGTTTCAAATTGAGTCATGAATGAATAAATGAATGAAAAGCATTTATTAGCACTTACTCTGTGTCAAACATTGTGCTATGTGCCAGGGATACAAATACGAATATGAGATAAGAAGCTTACATTCTAGGAGTGGTGAGAGGAAAGGGGATTGAGGTCTGAGACAAGAATAGTGAGTGAAACAATCGGACAATCCATTCACGTGCTCTTTCCAGAGGAAGTAGTAACGTTCACTAGATTACAGTCCTCAGAGGAAGAGGTGGGAAGGTGGAAGGAAGGTAGAAAGTGGCTAGATGAAGGAGAAGCCACATGATCACAAGGAGTGTGGATCTGAATCACTTCCCTCCTGCCAGACATGGCCTACAGAGGTCCAGTGCGTACAGAGGGAGCAAGAGGCAGGATGGAAAATGGCTGAATGAAGACCAGAGAGTGGGATCTTAGGAAGTGCTGAACCAAGTGGCTTTGCTTCTATCAGGCCTGGGCTCTGAGACAGGACGTTAGGAGACTGGGGTAGCTGATGAAAAGACAGCAAACCATGATGCTGCAGAATCATTGTGTGACTTTTCCAGACATCCCATTTCTCTGAATAATTTGTAAATCTAATGCAACTGTTCTGTTTTGGTGAAGCTTGTCAGCTGCTTCCCTAGCAGGTACTTGAGTCAGATCTTTGTTAGCTGGAATAATAGAAAAAAATCCTAACTCTGGAGTTAGAAAACCTGGGTTCAAATCCTGATTCCTCTGACATTTATTACCTGTGTGATCTTGGGCAAGTCATTTATTCTTCACAGGCCTTGGTTTCTTCATCTGTAAAATGAGGGGGTTGAACTAGATAGATGTTCTCTGAGGCGCATTCCAGCCTTAGTTACGTAATCCAATGGTTTAAGTGGAACCGGTTGACTGTTTTTATAAATGCTAATGATGTAGGCTTTCATAAAGTAAAATTCTCGATGACTGGAATATTCCATCACCCTCCAGCTTTCAAAATATCCCTCAAGCTAAAACAAGCTAGATGAAGGGTGGATAGACAAGGATTTTCTTCCCCTTGACTGATTCTATCTTCTTTTTTGTACCCCCAGTGAAGTATCATTTCAGAATTACAGGCATACCTGAGAGTAATAATGCTTTGAGGAAATTGGGTTACTGTCTGGAAATGGTTTTATCATCTTCTTACTCCCAAGGTATTATCAATCAAATGGATTTTTGTGTTATTCAGAATGTGAAATGTTTCACAGAAGAGAATTTGTGAAGAAGCTGATCAGTCTTATCATGACATTTAAGATGTAATTTTTAGTGTTGCCTGTGCCTGGAATTATGTTCAAAGTTAAGCCTCAAGGAGAACATGGATAAACCTCTGGCTTGTTATTTTTTCCATCAATAGAAGTAGATGATGATGATGACAATGATGACGATGATGATGATGATGATGATGATGATGATGAATTTACAGGCTTTAGAACACAACCCCTCCCAAGCATCTGCCATAAAATTCTTGCAATGATGAGGGTTGTACCTTTCTTCTACCGTATGGACAGATTTAGCGTGAGCTAGAAGAGTGAGTGCAAGGTTAAAAGCCTACCGACTTTGCTAGTGATGCAAAAAGCCCAGTGTTTTGAATGTTGGTTACACACTAAGGGGAAGAGGTGGGGAATTTCACTTGTGATGAGGCTGCTTCAGCTTTTTATTCCATAATTAATTTTGCGGGAAGGTAGTCATGTTACAGAACCTAAGAGTTCCTCCAACTATACATACTTCACCTTTGTGAGCAAAGAGGTATATGATAAAAAAAAATAATAATAATAAAAGGCATATTAGGGATTTGGCAAGAAAATAGATTCCAGGGCTATTGCTGGGATTAGTATTGAGTCAATCCTATGTTCTACATTCTTGGCATCTGCATTTGCCCTCTCTGCTTCATCACATTAGCATATTAAAACATATGATGGTTTATAATACAGGCATCACAGAATTATCAAATCACAAATGTTTGGGTCTAGAAGAGATCTCGTTTTATTTTAAAATCTTCCTTTTATAGATGAAGAGACTAAATCCTCCTGAGGCTAAGGGACCTGCCTAATACTACACAACTAGTTTGTGGGAGTTCTGGGAAAGAAATCACTTCTCCTGACTCCAAGTCTAGTATATTTCCTACTGTGTACATGACCCTAAGTCATCAAGACAAGATTAAATCATGTTTAGTTGTTTAAGAAGGTAAGGGAAAGTAAAGTGCCTCCTAGAAAGATTTTTCTCTAAACTAAATTTTTTTAAAGTTTTGACTGACCCTTAAATGATTGCTAGAGGGAATCGCTATCTGGAGCCACTGTTTCTGAGAGCTATAGATATGGCATATATCTAGATATGTTTCTTAGCTTGTTGGTGTTTCCACGTTTCATCTATATGTAGGGTGACCTCAATTAATTGTACAATCTTCTGTTTACATAATGGAGAAATTTTTCTTTCCCCCTCTTTGGATTCTTCCTTTCAAGGGTGGATATCTGGGTGTGACTATGTCTTGTGCTTCAGTAAAGTCATGGACTTTATTCCTCTGTGACTTTTTTCCAGGACCCTCACTCTGTCTCTATCTCTCTTCAGAATTTGGTTCATCACAATGTGTTGAAAAATGTATTTTTCATTCAGGAATGGCAGGATGTCACATAGAAAGGTACTCAGTACAGAACAGCTTTCTTTTGCTGAAGCTATCAGTCCAAGAAATGTCTGAGTATTACCTTTCTGAGCCAGTTAGTGAAAAATCTAGGGTTTCTGCACTGACCCTTACAGGGTTATCTCTGGTAATATTTTGGAATCATACATTGCCTCATCATAGCTGCAGAAATTTGCTTTCCTTATGCATGAAGATATCCCCGGGCAGCAGATATATAGTCTATTTTCTGATCAGCAATCTTATAGGTCTCAAGAGAGTCAACTTTCCACAGGCACTCTAGCCTGCATGCTCATTTATAGCCTACTGTAATGATTTTGTAATTTTTTATTTTCTTGTTATTCCAGAAAGGCAGATTCCGAGCCTATGTTTTTGGAGTTTTGCTTTCTAACAAAATATCAGAATTCTTTATCTATAAATATTTTGCTGTAAGATTTTTTTTTGTGGTTTGTGAATATTTTGCTATAAGAGAGAACAGGACATTTTATGTCTTTTTTTTAAGACATTTAAACACTTGTAGCTTTACCGACAACCAAGGCAAATAGAAGTAAATAAACATGTTCTGGATCTAATGAGGAATACTAGACATTTACATGTTGCTTTAAGGTTTATAGCACACTTTACATGCACTGTCCCCTTTGAACCTCACAACCCTGTACTACAGATACTTGTATTCCCATTTTATAGAGGAGGAAACTGAGGCTCAGAAAGCTGAAAGAACTTGCCCGTGATGAAGGCAGAATTCAAAAGCACATTTCTCCTTACTTCAAGTCCAAGGCTCTTTCTGCAATACCACACTATCCTTCTGTCACAGCCCATTACTCTGCAAAAGGATTCGAATGAACTACCTGCAATGAATCCCTAAGGAAGTGCTTCCAACATAAATAAGATATAAATAACTTAGCAGCCTATGCTAGTCAAAAATTCCCCCCCCCCTACCCCCAGAATAGACATGAATCTACTTGAGACATGTAAGTATGATTGGCTGTTGAGTTTGTCTACAAAATAGTATTTACCAAAAGAAAGAGCAGATGGGATAAATTCAGTAAGCTAACTGGCCAATTCACTTTTAAAAAAAATCAAATTATTTCAGTGAATGAATTATTATTTTTTTCTATTGAAATGACCAATCAATTCAGTCAAAACAGTCACTTGGATGTATTAAAGATTCACTGTCACGATAGTCAATTATACAATTCAGTGCCACTGCCGTTTATTAAGCACCTGCCAAATATAAGGCTTTGTGCTGGATGTTGGGTATACAAAGAGAGACGTGTAACAATTCCTACTATTGAGAAGTTTTTTACATACTTCCGGCCTAAGTTGAGCACTTTCATGTATATTTGTTACTTCTGGATGCTTTTTAGTTAATACACATCCAGTACTGAAGTGCTACAGACCTTTGAGGTTTGTGATTAAACAAAGCCTGATGCCTATCAATTTATGTCTATGTACCTGTATGATTTAAAGGACCTCTGAGCATAGATAACATGTAGGTATATGAGCCAAAGTAAATGTGAAGAAACTTTGTAGTCAAAATATAGGAGCACCGCAGCAGTAGTTCTTACAAATTCAAACATCTGTCATTGTAATAGTGGGCATCATTCCACACAGCATGTGTAGGGATGGATCTCTATGCACTGGCCCTTTCCTGTGAACCACATGGGTTCTGGCCTTCAGCTCCATATTCAGAGTAGTCCACTGAGCAGATGTGAAAGCTTTCAGTGGACTCTCATATTATGAAAAAAAAATCACTGAGAATCTTCAGATCAGCTACATTTTCAAAGAAAATGGTTTTGGTGAGTTGAGAAAAACAAAATATATGGGGAAACAAAAATTTATTAAAAAAAAAGTAAATACCATATAAGCTTTTGTTATAAGCTTCATTGCATTAGGGGTAAAGTTTTTTCTTAGCTTTGAAAAAAATATGCTGTGTAGCACAATTGTGGGTTTGTGTATAAAAAATAAAAAGTAAAAAATTGAAAATAATTATGTTAGCACCTATTGAA
This sequence comes from Phascolarctos cinereus, assembly GCF_003287225.1. NCBI lineage: Eukaryota > Metazoa > Chordata > Mammalia > Diprotodontia > Phascolarctidae > Phascolarctos > Phascolarctos cinereus. The sequence continues at coordinate 454,067,195 of NW_027555847.1, read as the reverse complement.
ATTCATACACCAGAGATACGTGCCAAAGGGGATAACATAGGCACTACTGTAGTTTCCATAAGAAATATCTTTTACTACCAAGCATGCATCTTGGGATGTATAAGAATTATGGTGTGAATTATAGAAAAGAGGTTAGTTAGGCCTAGACTCTCTCTATTTTTTTTTCTTATATTTCTGGTTTGAGACAGATGCCAGTCACTATCAAAACCTATTTTGTATTTTCCATGCATACACACCGCTGTATTTCTTCCCCTGAACATGTCATGCACATAGGATCAGAGAGAAATCTATATGAAGTAATTTACAATGGTAAAGAATGAGAAGACAGAGTTTCAAAAAATTATATGCACACTGAACTACAATGACAATATTAAAGGTATTCTGTCCCATTTGTAAAATATCTTCTGTGACTATGAAAGGGTGATATTTTTTCCAATTATATCTGCTTTAACCTGCAAATGGATTATGCTATAAGAACTCTTATAAAGCAGAGTGAAAAAAAAATAATTGAAAGCATAAGGACAGATAAGCTGAGGACATAAAGGGTTTGAACAGACTTCTTTCATCAGGCTTCATAGAACTGAAGAGAAGTTTTATTTTAAAATTCCTGGTCAGGTATGGATGAACATTTTTAACACTTAGCAACATGATGCTTCTTGATTGACAGGCAATACATAATGCATAATTGCTAGTCCACTTCTCCAGGGCCTGCAAGATTACATTTTTTAATGCCCCAATATTAATAACCACATGTGATCTTCAGCCTGCCCAAGGTCAGGCTATATGGCCAGGTCAGCCTGTTTGTCTGTGTGCAGGGACTGTGAAGTCTATTCAGAATGACAGGTATAGGAAGGGGGAGGGAAGAGAGGGGAGAGTGTTAACCTTAAGACCACCAAAAGGGAAGGACCTCTCCCTGCTGGGAACAAAGACCAGCAGGAGCTGCTGCTGCCTCTTTTAGTATTCCTAGGATGTTAACAAAAGATGATGCATAGTTGAAGGAATGCTATTCACCAATGATACATTATTTTAATCATGCCATCAAAACCATTACAGTACATATGGGTGTTATTCCTTAAGCTTTTCCTCCAAATGTAATCAGTGTTTTGTGTTGGGATTGTTTTGGGTATGACTTTTACTTTCATTGGGTAATTGAGTCACAATTGGATCTATTTGAGTTTGGGGATCTGGTTTTTCCTAAAATGCCTTCATTTAAAAAAAATGTACAGAAGTATTCTCAGTAGGAGAAGTGTAGATCATATAAACTTGCTAGCACAACTATAAGTGCCTTAGAGTGCATAGCATTCTATTTCTGTAAAACATGTATAATAAAATAATTTCTTTTACCCTTTCTCTCCTTTTTTTTTCTGGGCAAAAATTCCAAAGAAGCTATTGGTTTCCTAATTGATTTTCTACGTCAGTTGTTCATTGAATAGATAAGTAGTGCCTGTGATATTTGATTACAGAGCAAAGCACCCATTTAACCTTCTGTTCTTTCCTGGCCAGGATTTCAAATACAATAGAACGCACCTCCCTTAGGCTCAGTAGGATTAGATTGCTAGCAGTAATCCCTGATGCTATGAAATAGACCCGATAGAACTTCAACTCACTTGTTTCGGATTATGCTCATGAATTTCAGCTCATCTAGCTGTATTAACCCTTTGGGGCTTGCATTGGGATGTGCTATAAGCAAAAAACAAAGATAAGAACCTTGTTAATGACTGCTAACGCAATTAATTCTTATTTAGTAACTTAAGTGTATTATTCCTATTGAAATGAGAAAGGGTATGTGGCATAAATTGTGAAGCTTTTTAACTTTCATTGCTGGAATTCAGAAAAAAAAATTTAAGACTTGAACATTAGCTCTCTGATGAGTTAGTTCCAATTTGATTTGTCTAACTAGCTAAATTTTCAGAGATTTAGTGCTCCTGAAAAGTACTTGTTTCAATGATGCCTTTTCCATCCTGCTCATGCCTAAAATCACGTTCCAAGCATAGCAGGTGAATAACTTCATATAGAAGAGGTTGGGCTAAATGTTCTCTCAGGTTCTTTCAACTTCTAGCATTTTATATGGGTCTGTGAATTAACACTTAAGACTCTGGGCCAAGAAAAACATGGGTAACTGAAGTCCTTAGGCAAATCCTATTTTAGCCACTAATTTAAATCTCCATATACCACCACTGCCACATCATCTTTCATTTGAGTTGTTACAAATAGTGAAACTGACTGACTAGCATTTCATTTGCTCTTCTTTCTGGTGGGTATGAAAATAGACCATGAAATAGTCAATTGGCCAGAAAACCAGTGGAAGAAGGTTGACTAGCAAAAGGGATGGATAATCCACAAACTAGAAGACCACACCAGGATAATTGAGTTGGCAGAATAAAAGAGATGTATACCTTTTCTGCACGGAGCAGTGGCAGTGCCTCATGTTGGTTTTTATTATTGCAGACACCATAAGCTACACCTCTAGGCAATCAGAAGCTGTGCTACCCCCATTCCTACTCCAGCTCCCAAGCTAGTGGCTTGATATGGTTTGTTAAGAAAAACAAACACGTTGAACATGAGTACTGCCAGGCTTTTGGATAGTGATTACACTGAATCATTAGGCTCTTCTGTGTTGACTCTTTAAATATTATATTCATAACTAGTTCCATTAATTATTGAAATGAGTTATTTGGGTTTGATCATTAGATTTCCAGTCTTGGTCACAATTTTTTTAGTGTAGTTTTATTTGGGAAATTTAGACTTTTAAATAGTCTCTTGTTTCTATAACCTGATTGACTACGTCTAAAAGTCAACTAATATTCAGGGTTAAAAGTCACATAATGCCGAAACACTAAGATATAATAATAGGTGTTTATTTTCATACAGGACTTTAAAATTTTCAAAACATTTTATATGTGATATGTTGATAGCTGTCTAGAGATCTATAAATGAATATGTTTATAAATCTATGCTTATAAATCTATAGAACTAGATCTACTTATATATTTGTGATAGACATTTCATAGATACACAGATCTCTCTCTCTCTCTCTCTCTCTCTCTCTCTCTCTCTCTCTCTCTCTCTCTCTCTCTCTCTCTCTTGTTCCAAAAGTCTTAGTGCAGTTTTAAGTTATTTAAGCTTACGTGTGTGTATTACATATACATTGTATATATGTATATATTTGTGTGCATATAACAATTGATCTTTACAATAAGCCTTTGAGATAAGCAATATTAATATCCCCATTTTACACTGGGGGAAATTGATTCAGATAAGTTAAATGACCTAAGGTCACACAGTTAGTATGTATTGTAGGTAAGATTCAAACCCAGGTTTTCCTGAATCTAAATCTAGCATTCTGTCTACTACACTGTGCTGCCTCTATCTTTTCTCTGTTTCTCTGTATTAAGGTATATCATAAAGTTTTATAAAACATATCAATTAATAATATAAAATTTTATAAATAATAAAAGAATTTATACCATTATAACTTGCTCTTGACCTTGGTATAACATATGACAACTTGGTAGCACAGGTGAGGGAAGGGATAATTGTGCATGCTTTGTGCTTTGAACCTTGATTCTATTTTGATCTTTTTATATATTTAAAAATAAGAAATGGATCAACATAAAAATAATGGTCTTAGCATAGTAATGGTTTATACCACGTAACTTTTTAACATCAGTAACTTTGAAATGGACAGTTACAACTATCCATTATTCTGCCAAGCCTTAATTATTATTATTATTATTTTTTTACAATTTCCTCTGGAAAAAAAATCTAATTTCTTGGTTTAGAAGGACAAGATGATTTCTGCAGTTCAATTTAGTTGACATGCTATTCCAATTAATTGGAAAAGTACTCCTGTGGGAGACATGGCTTGAGGATGAGGTCTCTTGTATTCTGATTCTTATAGCCACATGATTCTAAGACCCAAGCATTTGCCCTTTACTAGTTTATTATTTTACATATGCGATTTCAGTGATTTTGGTTCTTTGTTGTGTGTTGTAAAATTCTATTGCATCAGCATGAACAAAACAGAAATATTATAGACGTGAACCTTTCACCCCAACACATATAACAGATTGAAAAGATCCAGACCAGGGTAACAAGAATGCTTACAGGCAACATAGATGGATTTACAGATGACTAAAAGCTGGTATTAATAAATCTCTAAAGGAGAAGAGTGGGAGCAGAATTTACTGAAGTCTATGAAATAATGACAGAAATAGTGGAACTGGACCATGTGCATCTTTTTTACTGTGTTCAGGAAAGAAGCAGAGGGCACTTGGTGTAACAGAAAGGAGTAAATTTTAAACTGACAGTTGAAGCTTTTAATTTTGGTTTTCACTGAGAATAATGTGCCTATGAAGCTCATTGCCATGGAACATATAAGGGCTCATAATTTTGGCGGGAGTTGCAAAGTCAAAAGAGAGAGTGTGTATCCATCTTCCTAGTAAGAAAGCCATCTCAAAGCCATTATAGAAAGAAATTAGCTCATATTGCTTTTAAGAAGGAATTGAATAATTATATACCATTTACATGTGAGTAAAATGAAAAAGACACTGGAGAATTTGCACCATTGAAACCTAGGAAATACTACTGTCTGGTTGAATCAGGAAAGAACTTGCTTCCTCACAGAATCATAGTGTCAATTCCTCTGTTGTACCTGGTTTTTGTTTTTGTTTTTGTTTTTTTTTCCCCCCTTTGGTTAAGCAAATCTATGATATAAACTATTGGTAAAATTAAGATACTAAGACTCCACAGATGAAGGGTTTAATCCAGTATGGCATCTGCTGTAGTTCTCTTTCCTTTCTTCCCTGCTCTTGTAAGGACAGTAGACTCAAAATCTGAATGGAAGAATCCAGAGTTTCAAATGTAAATAAGCTGGTGCTGGTATTTTTATTCTCAATGAGGCAGAATAATGCTCTACCCATAAATAACACAATCAGTATGTTTGTCTTTGTTTCAGGCTTTCTACCCTATATGGCTGAGAAAGCCTGCCATATTCAATTTACTTCTTTCATTTTGCTAGGAATGAACATTTGGTGAATATTCATTTGATATTGAAAAGAGACATAGTTAAAGTCATTTTCTTTCTACCTGATCATCTATGGATTTTATATTTATTCTTAACTTAAATATTTTTGAAAGCACACACAAATACCGTTTCTAAGAAATTTTAATGTACTACTTTCTATGTGGAAAGGAAGATTATGAATTTTGAGTGGAATTTCTTCTGAGTGGGGGGGGATCCACTCCATTAATATTAAGTCAGCCAAGAAAATAAAAGTATATTAGCAGGAAGTTACTTTTTTCAAAAGTAGTCTACTACTTAAGCATGCAATGCCTTTTATGGGATATTTAATTAAGCTCTTAAATGTACCATATCTGCATCATTCATCAGCACTGTTATTTAGATTATTAATATTCATGATGTGATATATGTACAAAATATAGTTCAAAAATTAATGATAATCCTATGTGGTCATAACATTTTTTAATTTTAAAAAATATTTTGTTTAAAATTACATTTTTTCTCACAGTTTTTTTTTCAAAGCAGTAGTTACAACTGTGGGTTACTACTTGACTAAAAAGCAAAAAAAAATGACAAGAAGTAGCATTAAGCGAACAAAACACAAGTATTTAGTTTTTCCTTATAAAACTGAAATAAAAATATAGCATAAAGGGTGTTAAACATACATATGTGTAAGTATGTGTATCGTGTGTCTGTATACATTTCTATGATTTCTTAGCAAAACAGGTAAGGGTTTTAAAAGGTAGTTTTGCTGCAATGATGTGCCTTCAAAGAATTTTACATTTACTTTATTTCTGAGGATGAAATCCTCAGAATGGAGCTGTCATGTTCTTCATTCTTCCCATTGAGAATGAGGGTAGGTGGAGATTAAAATAATCTTCAAAGCAGACACCATTAAACTGAGTGGACCCTGGTATGCAAGCTGCTTTTCTAAAGCAGCAAATTTTAGTTTCCATTGTAGATGAAAACGAAATATCCATTGAAAGCAGGAAGAATTTAGGCCCAAACTCATCTTTATAGCATTATAGCAAACTATGATCAGCAAATGCATTTTTTTTTAGTGTATTTGGCTGCATGAAATGGGTTCTTTAGTTCGTCTTTAATTAAAAAATAAGAATCTGGTTTCTAGGATCATGAATTTTTTTAAATGAGGAGAATTCTACAGAATGGTTTCAAACTGCTGTCTATGTAATATATACATGCATACATGTAGATAGTGATCAAAGTCGGTTTTCTTTTTGAAGACAAATAGCTGTATTCTAAAATTGTCATTATTGTTGCTGATAATTGTTATCCTTGACAGTTTCTGTAGAGAATTCATGAACTAAAATGATGCTGAGATGATCTTTCACCTTTAGAAGTTATTTCTTCTAGGTTAGAGCTAAAGGTGTGCTTGGCAAGAGAGACTAACAATAGTTAATATTTATATGGCACTTTAAAGTTTGTTAAACACTTTACATATGCTATCTCATTTTATCTTCACAACAATCCTGTGAGGTGGGTGCTCTTATTGTTCCCATTTTACAGATGAGGAAACTGACGCAGAGACAGGTTAAGTAGCTGGTCCTAGGTCACATAGCTAAGAAGTGTTTGAGGTAGGAGGACTTAAACTCAAGTCTTCTTGACTCCAAGTTTAGCACCCTATCCACTGTGCCACCCAGCTACCTCAGAATATATATGACTAAAATCTAGTATCTAGTTAATATATTATATATAGTATAGAAGTTCATTCTATCACTCTCTCCACCATAAATAGGTGGAGACACTAAGCTCCCCAAGGATTATCAGTATAATAATATCCTTCATGTAGAAGAAAAAAAATTAATAGTTATGAAGGATACATGTTGGTTGTAGCTTTGAGTCAACATTGTGGAGTGAGTGCTAGAAACAATGCTATGACAAACAATTTAAACTTTCATTTTATACAATATTCCTTTGTGTCCCATAGTGATATCATTTGTAAATGGTGCCTTCTTTTTAAGTGTATGCCCAAGACTTTATTTTCTTTCCTCTAAATGGCCTTGATAAAAGTCACTGTTCCAACTGTTTCACAGTAACATGGTCCCCAAAACTCAGCAGGGAAAGCTCTGCTAATATGAGACACATGCTAATAAGAGACTGATTTTCCATTTTTAATGTTTTATGCAGATGCCAGATGATATATCCAGCTAACCACTTTAAACCTCTCAGTAAAGGTTTGGTAATAGATGTCATTATTGAAAGTCCTCATGTATGCCCCTTTGAAACAAATGATCACCTATTAGAGAGTAGAGACAAAACACATTTACTTGAATGAAATGTTTAATAAAGTGCATCAGGACTTGTTTTTATTAGTATTGGTCTATGAATACTTTATGTGCTAATTTAGGGCTTAGGGGTACTTAGTCATCCTAGTACTCCAGTATGAAATAGGCATGTACCTTATTATTATAAACGCCAGTCTTTAATGTTTTGAACATATTTATAAAACATACTTGTCCTCTTCATAAAATTGAAAACATCTGTTACAGATTTTCTGTTAGAATGTAATGGACGGGAATAGCTGGTGATAAGGCCGTCTGCCATTTTGAATGAAAATTAAGCTGAAGATGCACTCTCCACCAGTGAGGCTGTGAAAACAAACAAACAAACCAACAAAAGGCAGATGGTTCATTTAGCTTGTAATTGTAATTGGGTGTTCATTAAAAGTGAATCCCACACAGGCACCCTTTATTCAGATACAGTGTATGGAAAATTTTACTCAGCAAACCTGGTCTAATAATTTTTTTCTTTAGCATAATTTGCACTGACATTTGATAGGCAGTTGATTAGAGCAGAATGATTTCTTTAGAATGAAAATTAATTATAATTTTTGCAGTTTTCATTAGCCTGCTTTTGTAACTACCATGACTAAACAGCAGGGGTTTAGCTCTGAAATGCTGAGTATCACTGGATCATTTGCAGTGTATTTTCTCTTTTAAGATAATTGAACCTTTTCATTGAAGTTTTTTTCCATTTACATAAACCTAGGATTAGTGTGAAAAATATTTCAGGGTGCATTTAAAATATTCTCTTATGTGGACTTATTACATACATAAAGATGGTGGACATGTTTAATTCAGCATCATTTATCTTGTCTTTGACAAATGTCAAGAGAAAGAAGAGTATCCTCATTTTCTGTATTCAACAACATAAGAAAGGGTTTTTTTTAAGTTACACAAACAATTCCTGTCTTTCTTATCTGTCTCTGTCTATATCCATACATACATAATGTATTTAGATACATGTCATGTGCATGTTGTACACATACGCTGTTTTAACAACATAGATTCATTTTTAATTTTTTTGTAGAATTTCATAAAGTTACTTGACATGTACTTTAAAGAAGAAATCTAATGGTTTTTGATGGCAGTGCTGATAACAAAGATTTATAGTACAATTAAGTCTGTATCCAGGAATTAAAGATTGATGCATATAATGTAATTGAAGCAAATTATCTTAACTACTATATATTTTAGTTTGACAAAACCAATAGAACATAGAAAAAATTTTAATCTTTCATGTACGTATAAGACCTCTACTACTTTATAATGGCATTTTCCTTGTATACACACACACACACACACACACACACACACACACACATTTTCCATGGTTGTTGAAAGGAGTTTTCTATTTAGAGAAAAAAAAATAGGGGCTTTTGGTGTTGCTTGGTGAATGTAAGAGCAATTTCTTAACTTTTAATCTTAATTATAATATTTCATAAATTGGGAAACAATAAATAAAACTTTTACATACATAATTTGTGGAAAACCCCATCTTTTAGATAAAAGAAATATTTGAATTCAGTTGAAACAGTCAATTTTTTTTGATACTAAGAAAGATCTAACTGAGCATTCTTTATGTGTATTGTTCTACAAACAATGTCTTGCTTTCAGCGATCTGAATTTTTATAATTAGCTATGTACAGGAAATGGTTTTAAAACTGTAAAGAAAGTCTTCTGTTTTATAACTCAATTCTTGTTCCTGCAGAATATGAACAAGACAGTGTTTATTATAGTCAGAAAAATTGTTGGCATGATTCTGCATAAGTGAAGAATCTCTGGATTGTCTCAAAGTGTTAGCTGCCCATTTGCAGACAAACAAGCTTTTAGTGTGCAATTTAGGTCAATGGATGAAGGGGAGAAGATGTGTTTAGGCGACAGATTTTAAATCACCATAATATAAATATGCTTCTCTTTTCATCCGGAATTTGCTTTCTTTCAAGGTAATTTAGTGCGGCAGACATGCACTTATGCCTGTCTTTGTAATTTTAGGGATTAGGTTAGCGAGGATTAAATGCTGACCCTTAATCTTCAATATCAACTTTAAGAGCAAAATATAATATGCAAATGGAATACATTCATTTTGTGTTTATATATTTTAATCTCTGTAATTTAGTTTTAAGAAGATGGAAACTCATCTTTGCCTTATTTATTTTGAATCCCAAAGTAAGATGCCATTAAAATCTTTATCCTGCTGTCTTAGCGGATAAAATGTTTATCCTTTAGGGATTAAAAAATAATTTTTTTTAAAAAATGACTTTAACCTAAACACTTTTACATCAAGTAAAATGCCATGAATGTCTGATTTTAAAATGTTTCTTCAGGTGTCAAGTCAAGCATCGCAAATGTAAGAGAAAATCCTTTAAAAAAATCTCTGAACTATATATATATATATATATATATATATGTACATATGTGTATATATATGCGTATATATGTATATACACATACATTAACATATATGTGTGTATATTTATATCAACTGGTTATATCAAAGGTTAATTTTAGCTTGTTCATCTAAAGTTTTTCCTTAAAGTTTGTTGGCATATTTAAAGTATCAGAAAAAAAAAATCCTAGAGCACAACCATTTATAAAAGTGAAATATTAAACTACCATAGTCAACTTTGGTATCTCCTCTAATATAAATAAGTAGCAAAACTCTATTATGCAGTCAGAGAAACAGAAGAAATAGAATGTGAAACACAAAACTTTTTTTTAATTTGCTCTAGGCCTAAGTATTATTAACATAATATTATTGGAAGGAATAGTTATAAGACCTAGAATGTAAAACTAGAAAGTATTTTCAAGGCCATATTGATCAACCTCACTCCCACCCCCACTTTACAGATGAGAAACTGAGTTTAAAGGACTTTTAGAATTAGGGACCTTGAGCTTGAAGAGACCTTGCCAGTCACAGCTCAGCCTTTTGTGTCTTTCAGTCACATCAGGCAATTGGAAATCACTTAAACCCAAATCTCATTTGAGTTAGTCAGTCTGCAAACAGAGGCAACAGACATCCCTTCTATCAAGGACCTCACAGCCTAACTCGGGAGACAATAAGCAAACAAATATGTGCAAACAAGCTACAGTATATAAAGGATAAACAGGAAATCATCAAAAGAGGGAAGGCACAAGAATTAAGAGGAGCTGAGAAAGGCTTCTTATAGAAGATGGAATTTGAGTTAGGACTTGATGGAGGCCAGGGAAACCAGGAAATGGAGAGCATTCCAGACATGGAGAACAGCCAATAAAATGCCTAGAGCCAAGAGATAGAGTGCTCATAGAACAGCTCACAAGCCAGTCACTGGGTTGAAGAATACATGATAAGGAGGAAGGTGTTAGAAAACAGGAAGGATAGGAGTAGACAAGGTTATTAAGGGCTTTCAACCTCAAGCATCATCTCTGATGCTACTTATGTGACCTTAGGTAAGTCACTTGATTTCCTTGGGCCTCGATTTTTTATTTGACCTGTCTTGGCTCATTTTCTGAACAAACCTTTGAGTTTTCGTTTTCTCAAACAGAGGTTTGTCAGACTACTCTTTTGGAGTTTAAACATCTGCCATAAAGGTCAATTTCTTTTTTTTAAAATTTGATTTCTTTTTTTATTAACTTTTATTGCATTGATTATTACAGTGTACCAAATACAGAAGAACCATGGATTCAAAGACTTGGACCTAGAGAAAGGGTTTTAGAGGTCATCTATTCCAATCCCCTTCCATCATTTTGCAGATAAAGAAGCTGAGGTCCAGAATGTGAAGTAATTTATCTAATGTGGCATGAGTAGCAAGTGGCAGAACCTGAATTCAGACTCAGATCCTCTGACACAAGAACTAACACCTTTAGCAATGCCCAATACTGCCAGAGGTAATATAGAATACCATGGCTTTGTCTAGAAGGAAAGGGCAAGCAATATTAACTAATAGCTTCAGAGGCATATATAGACAGTTGTAAATAGAATTGCATTGATCAAAATCCAGCATTCTATCTCAGATAAAAAGAACATTGTACATTGATGGCACCTGTAAATAGCAGGAAATTCAAAACATAGAACTTTGACTTAATTTTTTCCCACTTTCTCAGGAACCTGTCTCAGCCTAATTACCATCAAGAGGAAGTACCATACTTTTGTGATCATTATTTCAATTATAATAGTCCTTAAAATTTAAACACTTATTTGCTAAACTTTTAAAATATGCTTAATCCCCAAACTGACACCACTGATGAAGTTATTCCCATCCAATATTTTCATTTTTATACAATAGAAATATATTATATGTGTGTAATTATATACATATGTATAATTGCTATGTACAACATAACGTATGTATCTGGTTTCCCCAAGTTAATCACTCAGTTTTATATTTTTTTTTTTGGAAGATCAGTCTGGTACATTTTTTTTAATCCTGCTTACACAGAAATGGCTTTTATTAACTTACCTAGACATGTCTTCTCATAAAATATTTTATTAATTTATTAGTGACTTTTAGAGATGAATGCTATAATAATATTTTTCATTTTTGTTGGGTTTTCCTAATATGCTAAGAGATTAGATATTTCATTATGGAATGCCAAAAAGATGATGATTTTATGAAAATATGGTACAGTCATCTTTAATTTGCCTCATTTGGTTCCATCCTTTAAGTGTTAAAACCTTTATTGGATTGATATAGACTCTTAAAATTATAGACTTGGACTCAAGAAATTCTACATTGACCATCTCTTCTGACCACTTCCCAAATCATTAATCCTATTACAACCTTCCCAATAAGTGATATAGACTCTGCCTGAAGATTTCCTAAGAAGGAAACTCTGAGCAAAACCTCCTTCCACCAACAAGAAACACATGCTGAGGGTAAAACTCTGCTGGCAGATAGAGGTACTAGGGACTACAAGAGTATAAGGGAAAGAGCAATGGGTTTGGAGTTAGGAAGATTCAAATCCTATTTTAGACACTAGCTACATGACCGCGGGCAAAACATTTAACCTCTGTGTGTCTTAGTTTCCACATCTGTAAAATGGGGATAATAATACAATATTAGTAGTAGTAGTAGTGTAGCATATAATAGCCTAGCAAAGTGTTACAGTATTCTAGTATTAGTACCCCCATCAGATTGTTGTGAGAATCAAATGAAAAAGGGAATGTAAAGTACTGCATATATACTTAAGAGTTTAATTATGCACCAGAACTTTTGGGACACTATAAATGCCAGCTTTTTTTTTTATTCATGGGGTAGGCAATTTCATATTGACTATGCCTGAATTCTTTTTTTTCTTTCCATTTCTTCTCTTTCTTAGTGCTACATTCTTCCCCAGCGAGGCTATGATGGCACTGCTATTGTAAAAGTCTATCAATTTATATGTAGTTATTTCAGATCAAATTAAAATTTTGATTCTTGGAATTTTCTTGTTGGGTTGGGGGAGGCAGCATGGCACAGTAGAGAGAACACTTGTTTTGGAGTCAGACAACCTAAGTTTAGATCCTGACTGTGACACTTCTTACGTAACTTTTTCCTGGGATGCCAGTGGTGGCAACTCATGATGATTGCTAGTGTCATGATACCTGACATTATGCACTTAAATGGATACTGTGTGTTGGGACCATCACAGGCACTGGTGAGGGGTAGAGTGAGGGGGGGTAGAGTGTACCATACGAAGTTAACACATAGAGCTTACCTTCATGGAATTTCCAGTCTAGTAGTGATTGTGGTTGTAAAGAAAGTCACCTTCCTTAGGAAGAAATAACATTTTCTGATGACTGAGTCATTTGGGTAGTCACTAGAACTTTTTCCTATCCACCCGCCATCCCCTAGCCCACAAACTAAAGGGAGCAAATGATTCTGGAAAGTTTGCTACTTATTGAATTAGACAAGATCCAAATCTCTGGCTACAAATTAAGTGACTCAGGGGTCTGTTGATAGCTTCTTCTTCTTTTTTTTTTTGTCTCCCAATAGAATGTAAAATCCTTGAGGGCAGGGGCTGTCTAATTTTCGCATTTGAATCTCCCATACCTATATGTCAAAGCTGTAGCATGTGCAGCAACCACACCCTGGTAAAACTATTTCAGCAGATGAGCTAAAGCTAAACCAAGTGGAAGGTAACTACAGGCCTCAAACCCATTGGTGATTAGGGGTGTGTTCCAAAGGTCATGAATGCAGCATATTCATGGCTGCTTCACAGGCACTATGGAGCACTTAGAGCTTGGTCAGACATGGAAGATGCCATGGTCATCCTGGACCATCCCAGTTGCCTTGACTTTTGTCTTGCCACTGCACTTCGATGACTCTGGAAGAGAGAGTGAGATTGTTTGTGCAACTCTGCCTCACTTAAATCCAATTCATACATGAGCCAAGAAAGGTATCACCTCATGATGTCATTGATCCTTTTCAAAATGGTATTTGTAAAGCACTTTGCAAACTGAAGTGCTATATAAATGCTATTATTATTCAAGAAATTATAAAATAATGGAGGGTATAGATTTATGAATATATATATCTTATTGCGATAAAAAGAACATTTATAAATACACAGTAAGATGAGTCTAATTAATGCCATGAGAAATTGAAGATTCAGCAATCAATTTTAGTTTAAAAAAATGGGGAGATAAGAGAGAGCTTCATGGAGGAAGTAGCATCTGGGTTGGGCCTTGAACGACAGGAGAGCCTTAAGCAGGCAGAGATAGAAGATGTTGGCAAGAGTACACATTTTGGTAATGTGGAACAACATAAAGAAAATAAGATATAGGTTGAGGAGAGGGAAGGATGAGAATTAGGAGACAATAAGAACATAGTTCTATATTCTCATATATCCTCAGAGTTCACTGAAACAGAGAATAGAATAAAAGGAGTAGTATGAGATATGACTAAAAAGATATCTCTCCACTTAGTGTTCTAGTAGCCATTCATTCAAAGACTAGTCGTATGACTATTGTGGAGGGCTCTTCAAACGCAGGGCATTGAGCTGCACTAAATGAAGAGGATAGTCCCTTAGAACTCTAAGGTTCTAAAATCCTGTGATTCCTTGACCAACCTAGGAACATTAATAAAGATCTGGATTTATTGGTTATTTTAATTTCATGGATATGTGGAAAAATGAGTATATCAATTTGAGTCAAATTTATAGCTTAAACTGAGGAAACATTTTACAACCATTCAAATAGATACTGCACAAGCTTAGATTTTATAGAGGTGATAAGAATTGAGATAAAGAATTGAGACAAAAGGAAGGAAGAAACAATAATACAATGGCAATAATAAAGATGATTCTTATACTTATACAATGCTTTCAGGTCTGCAAAGTGTTTGCATGTATTATCTTATAACTAGAGTTATGGAGGAGAAAGTGAATATCTGAAAAGAGAAGGGAGAGGAGTACTGATAATGTCAACACAGTGATGAGGAAGAGGAAGAAGTGTAATGAGCCAAGTCCAGTTCTAGTGTCAAGGATTCCCTTGGGATTGCCATTTGACCTCCTTACCAGTTTGAGAAGCACTGAGTAGCCTTTTTCCATTTTCATTATTTTGAAACTTTAACTTTATCAATTTGAACCTTTGAGTGCAGCATTGAAAAATGTCCTTTTAGATGATGGCTGTGCTACCACTGTGTAACTGATCATCCAGAATGAATGATCCTAAAAAGGGAATGGTTGAATCCAGCCTCATTCCTCTATCAACCGTCCATCATAAGGAACTGAATTCTTTAAAAGCCCCATAGTTCAGGCCCTAAGTAGGCCACCACTTGAAAGTATCATCAAATTAAGACTTTTTGTTTAGTGAAAAACCCAATAAACCAAAATGAAATCTTATTCACAAACAGGAGGAAAGGCAATGGGGAAAAGAAATCTTGAGCTTTTTGCTTTTTTACAGGCACTTCTGTCATAAATTCATGCTAATTGCAGAATCAAAATAAACATTCTTAACTGAACGGTATTTCAGGTCAATAAAATCATTGACTGAGCACCACTTGTGGTAAAACAAGTGATTTAATTGTCTCAAGTTCCCTAGGGCCTTTTGGGTGTTACCTTCCATAGCATGCTCCTGAAATGGAACTGGCAGGGACCCAAGGCGCTTATCAGCCTACCCAATTTGACCTCCTAAGGTATATTATGCTAAGGCATTTTGAAATCTATTTCTATTTTCGTGTAATGATAATGATGATGATGATGATGATGATGATGATGATGATGATGATGATGATAACAATAACTTTTATATGTAACTGTGTCCTGTAATTCTTGTTACAGAATTTGGAAGTCCTGTGGATTAAGACAAACAAAATCATTACTGAAATTATTTTCCACAGGGTTTATTTCTTCTCTCCCTTTATTTCAAAAGGCAAACATTCTACTCCATATTGACTCCCTTTGCGTTTACATACATTTATCCAAATAGCTGTAGTGTCTGTTTCATAGGATTATAGTGAGACTTAAATGACATTATATTTGCAACCCTCAAAGTCAAATATAAATGTCAATTATTGTCATTATTATCACATATATGCATATATAACATGAAATTCACATTCCTGATAGCTTTTCTTTCCCTTCCTTGTTAGATATCTACATAGATATGAAGGCATACATATACGTACATAAACCAAAAAAAAGGGGATAGAGAAAGAATAATATTCTAGGTAATAAGGTAATATAAGTAATATACATAAGAGTAAGTATTTATACACGCATGCAAACACACCCACACATATGCAATCTAGTGTAGAATGTGATGAAGGAAAGGACAGGTTTAGGTAAAATTCTATAAAGAATATGAACAGGGCAAAATCTTTTCAGTAGGGGATCAAAGAAGGTGATGCAGGATCAGAGCTTCAGGGAAGAAGTAGTACCTGAGGTGAGCCTTGAAATAAGAGAAGGATTTCAAAAGGTGGAAAGGTTGAGGGACTACAATCTAGGTACAGATTAAAGAATAAAGGCATAAAAGACCAGCAGTGGTTTCAGGAAGGCATCAGAGGGCTTGGCTCTTCATTGACTGGGCTGGCTGCACAAAAATGTGGAGGAAAGAGAAGGCATTTTGAGATGACAGATTGGCTGGTAGTTTATCTTGGAACAAGAAGAACATAGAATAAGATGAGGCTGGAAAAGGTAGGTTGGAGCAAATCTTAACAATATAGCACATCATTTATACTGCTTAAGATACATAATTTTCCATTTCAAAAGGGGAGAAAGTCGTTCCCATTTTAAGTTATAATATCTTTGAAATGCTGATGAGACTCCAATTTTGAAAGAAAAAAAGCCAGTTTCCCTCCAACACCCCCAGCAATGGGAACTGGTTAAGGAATTCATGTAAATTTATTAGATTGAAGTTCTTTGAAGGCAGATGTTGTCTATTATCCTTTTTTTTTGTATACTTAGAGTTTAGCACTTTGGCACTTAGTAGGTACTTAATAAATGTGATTGATTGATTGATGCTTAACTCATTAAAACCTAAGCAGAGACCTTTAGATCTCTTTAGGTTCAACTTCTGTGGCTTACTTAGAGCATGTGACTCAATGGAGTTGAATGAGAGAGCTGCTTAAAGGAAACTGGGATGTGATTAGGAAGAGTTGGTTGGATAGAGGTAGCGGCAGTGTTAACATGCTCAAATGACAGCATGTATGTAGAGTGTTTTATAAACTTTAAAGCAATATATAAATGTTAGCTACTATTAATCAGCTCATTCTTATCTTTTTCAATGGGGTTCAGATAGAAATAGGGACAAATCATTATTTGGTTAATTTTTCTTTATTTTCCATGTTCTGAAGACTATTGTAAAGGTGGATAAAATTACTGCTTTTTGTAATTCAATAAAATATTGCAAGCTTATCTTCTCTAAGCTCACTGAAAGCATCTTTGGGACAATTCCAGTAACAGACAGGACAAGGATAATATGTATCTCATCCTGTTCCCACATGGCTTTGATTTCTCCTACTAGGTCTCTATATTTTAGAAGCTTTTCATTTCATGTAGCTTAGGGATTATGAGTTTGAGCTGGGATGGCAGCATTTATTAAAAACATTCTTAAAATTTTTTATGTATCAATGTTATAACAGTTGATTGTGGGCACCAGTTTTGTCTCTGAAAATATTCTGATTCTATTACAGTTTATTTGTTGAATTCTTATTAAAAAATTCTCAGACCTTTATTTGCAGTTCAAATTTGTCATGTTAGCTTATAAAATGCTGCAAGCTTCTGATATAATGATTATATTATTGTTGATTTGGTAAGCTTTTACTATTTATCCATTGAAACATATTTGGTTGTATGAGTCAGTCAACTAGCATTTATTAAACACCTACTGTGTGCCAGGCACTGTGGTAAGTGATGGAGATCCGAAGAAAGACAAAAAGAAAAAAGAAAAATAAGAAAAATAAAAAGGTCCCTTCTTCTAAGAGCTCATAGAATGATGGGGGAAACAACATGCAAACAACTACATATCAACAATATGTATACATGTGTATACACACACACACACACACACACACACACACACACACATCTCCCCACTAAGATTACGGCTTCTTGCAGAAAGTAGGATTTTAGCTGAGACTTGAAGGAAGCCAGGGAAGGTAGAAGATGGAGATTGGAGATGGGAAGTGGGGAGATAAAGGGAAAAGGAATAAGCATTAGTAAAGCAACCACTGTGTCAGGCACTGTGCTAAGTGCTTTGCAAATATTATCTTATTTGATCCTCACAACAACTTTGTGAGGTAGGTGTTACTATTATTCTCATGATACAGTTGAGGAAACTGAGGCAGATGGAGGTTAAGTGATTGTCCCAGAGACATATAGCTACTAAGTTTGTGAGGCCAGATTTAAACCTAAGTCTTCTTAATTGTAGGCCCAGGGCTCCATCATCCACTATTGCCTCCTAGCTGGAGGGATAGTTGCAAGCATGGGTGACAGCCATTGAAAATGTACAGTTGGGAGATGAAGGATATTATGACAGGGACAGCCAGGAAGCCAGTGGTGTGTTTAGTTATTGTGAAATAGTTCACAAGGGTCAGTTATCACTAAACTTGCTGACTGATGCAATAATACATTCAGAAGTGGTTACTGAACGTAGCTCTCTAAGTGCATTTATTAGAATAGGAGGACTAATGCTTGTGTATTTTCTTCTTATATCTCATATCTATATTGGACCTACCTTGGCTAATTTTATAGTACTTTAAATCTTAATCCAATAATTCTATTGTCATTGCTAAGAGTCAACAATGTATTAAAAGAGTCAATCCAAATGACCATTTTGTTTACAAATATTCTTTCTAAGGTCTGTGCTTAAGATAAATCTGAGAACAAATGAAATATATAAACTCTAATCTCATTAGTATTACCAGATCTACAGTCATACCTATGATGCTTGAAAATCAAAGTTGATTGTTTTATGAACCTGTATTCTCCAAGATGCTGTGGCATGAGTTTCCAAAGATATAGGAATGGACATCAGCTGCCATCAGCTGTCAGGCTATATATGTTTTTATATGCCACAAAAAGAATTCCTTGATTTACAAATGTTTGTGAAAAAATTAGAATATAATCCTTAGCTGCCAATGTAAAGTCTTTCATTTGCCTGTCTTAAATGATTGATTATAAATGGTAGGTTTGGGAAGACCGCTTGAAATGAATTACCTATCAGCAGCAATCTGTAATATATTGGTTTATTTTTCCAGCTGCTAAAATCAGAAGTATGGTTCAAACAAAAACATTTTAGTTTGTCAATTCTATTAGATCTACTTCTCTAAAAAGTTGAGGGTGTATAGTTAAAACCCCAAATTTTTCTGGAGATATCAAATGTAAGAATTCTGTATTGGATTGCAGGGTAAGCAATATTAGGAGGAAAAAGGTCATTTAAAAATTGGATAAAGAATATTTTCCCTGTTGCCTTTGTAGAAAAACACAATTTTTATATAAAACATGAGTAGGGGTAGGTAAAGCACATTCTCAATGATTCAAATATTATTCTTTGAATTTTTACTGTAAATGAGATTAAAATTATATGATTACTACAAATGATATGCAAATAAATACTAAAAATTGTAGGGCAAAATTACTTCCTCTTATGAGGAAAAATTAATTTAATACATAGGTCTGTGCTTAGGTATGAAGTTCATGTATATCTTACCAATATGGATATTTGACAAAATGCCAAGCACAGCATTGCCAAAGGTAAAGCATGACATTTATTTCTTTAAGCTCAATAGTGGTTACTGGTAACATATGTTTTTAGGGTGTCAGTCCTGATGGAATTTTTTCATCTGGCCATCATCCAAGTAATGTTGCTATGTGATGTGTTTAAAATACTTTAAAAATAAATTAGACTTACATTTTTTCGTGATAGAAATTCTCAGCAGAGCATTAGAGCAAGATTCACTCCCCTCATAATTTTTACAAGTACAGTTTCTCAAAATTAGAGTTTTAATTTATTCTTTATAAAAAAAAGATGAGACTGTGATAGAAGTATCCTTTTTATTTTTCTATTTAAAAAATAGAAAATAAACAGAAGCCAAGTTTGTTATTTGCTTGTGTGGCAAGAAATAAAATGGCTGGTCATGGCTAAAGGAGTCTTTCTGCATGGCAATATAAAGTTTATCGGATAAAGCTAAGAGTCTTCAACCATCTTAAATAACTATGGTAAAGCCAGATATAGTAGAAAGATTTCATTTTTATGTTTCCATAGGGTCTTTCCATATAGTACTCAAGTTGAAGAGACCTACAAACACCATTTCTATCTTCAATATCTAACTTTCAGTAATTTGGTTCAATGAAGTCATTAGGTCACATCTACTTCTGTTGTATTTATGCAACATACATATATACATATATTATATGTGTGTATGTATACATATATAAGTAATATATCTCTCTAATATTTATTTTCTTACCTATTCATTGCAATTGTACTTGGTACTTCAATGGATTTATGAGCTCATCAATGGGGATAGTCTTGCCAATGAGGCACATTGCAACCCATCTCAACTTTTTATCCTATGTGACTTGACCATGTCCAATAAATCTTGCACAGGACATCCCAGTAAGTTTGTTAAGGCACTCTTTTCCCCCGCTTTCTACAGTCAATGTATATGAGTGAAGCACAAGGGCTATCCACCTGTTATTTCTCTATCTTTTCTAGTCATCTTTTGAAAACTGTTCTGATGGTGACTTTTATGCTGCATCTTCCCTGTAACTCATTGTTGGTGATATGCCACAGTCAGAATATTCAAGTGGATTAGACCTTTCATTTCTTTTAGTGGATTCTGGATGTGACAATGAGAAGCCATTTTTTTATACTTTTTAAAAATAGGAATACCTAATCAAAGGAAGTTAATTTTAGTCCACAGGACTTTATTTGGAGATTTTGGTTTTTGGAAAATTGGTTAGTTTGATACAAAGCCCTAGGAAAAGAATATAAAACTGCCTGGCTACTCTGACATTGCATAATATTGGTTCTTTCCCAGCCTCTCAGACAACTCATTTTCTATCACTCTAGTTGGCTTCTCATCCTCTTTGCACTTTTTTATATGTGGTATCATTAATCCTTTTCTTTTTGATGCAATATCCCTTGGTCAACTCATCCAGGTATCACCTTGAAGGGCTATGATTTTGAAGTTCTTTCTGAGACGCAGTCCAGCTGATCAATTGTCTTTACTGCAGGTGCCTCAAATTTATGCTGTTCAAGTTAACCTCATTACCATTCCCACTGAAGCAAACTATATATACTTTTCTGACCTCTATATCTATCAATGATACAAGCATTCTTCCTTTCAAACAATTTTGAAATGAGTCAAAATTGTAATGATGATCAATAATTATTTTATTATTTGATCAGTAGAAAGCCTAACTCTTATGACTATGAAAAGTCTGGTGCATCAGGAGCTGAGCTGGAATCAATAGCCAGCCATGCTCACTAATGAACCTGACTCTGCTGTTGACTCTCTACTTTTCCACTTTGCACCTAAATGGATACCTCTACCCA
Organism: Phascolarctos cinereus; assembly: GCF_003287225.1. Taxonomy (NCBI): domain Eukaryota; kingdom Metazoa; phylum Chordata; class Mammalia; order Diprotodontia; family Phascolarctidae; genus Phascolarctos; species Phascolarctos cinereus. The sequence continues at coordinate 454,045,909 of NW_027555847.1, read as the reverse complement.
ATTCCTTTTTATATATTGTCTTCTTGTATTAGTACGTAAATTCCTTGAGGGCAAGAACTGTCTTTCTTTTCACTTGTATTTATATTCCCATATTTAATACAGTTCCTTGGCACATAGCAGGTCTTAATAAATGTCTTATCTAATGACTCAAAAGGTAAGTCATAAGGACTTCCCTGAGCCACATGAAGTTGTAACTTATCCAGTCCAAACAGTTAGTAAATATTAGAGGTGAGATTTGAACTCAGGCCATCCGTATTTTAAATTTAATACTCTCTCTACTATGCTTTACCTCCTTTTGCCACCATATTAATATTAAAAAAAAATCTTTGATCACGGGATTTGGAGTTGGAAGGGACTTTAGAGATCCTGTGGTTTAGCCCCATTATTGCTGTCTATAAAACTTAAGCTTCGGTCATACTCAGATAGTTATCAATTTTTCAAATATGCCTAGTGACTCAGTTCTTTTTTTCTAGTCGAAATTGATTTTTAATGATTAATTACAGCTCAAGAACTTGAGAGTCAGAGAGGTTAAGTCAAATGAGATAATGTATACGAAGTGATTTACAAGTCTTTAAAACTTATTATAGACATGAGATACCATCATCATCATCATCATCATCATCATTATGCCTACCCAACAGACAGCTAATAGATCCAAGATAGTGGTTCTCAAACTCTTTTTGCTCATGACATAACATTCTTTACTTTGTGGAATTGTGATGCAGTTTAAATGTCCAACACTGCAGAAGACTCTAGTGCATGTGCAGTTACCTTTAATATAAAAAGGCATTTTTTTCTTATTTTTGTGAAGTTCCTTATAAGTTCATAGTCTGGGTGTTTTGAGTTTAAAGCATACATAAAATAGGCAGGTTTTGTTTGTTTTATGAATAGTATACTTAATGTGTATGCTTGGTACATAAAATTTATGTTAAATGAAGTATGTATTTTCCTTTATTTGCAATAAAATGACATACAAAATTTTGTGTTATGCTCTTGGGCTGTGGAAAACCCTTTGATAACCTCTTCTCTAAGAGCTGAGTTTCATATCCATGTACTCTGACTTCAAATCCATTGATGTTTCCATTCTATCACACTATGCTTTCTTATTAAAAACAAAAATAAAAAAAGACAAATCCCTCAGTGTCTCTTTGATGCCTGTCTTATAAGCCCAACAGGGTAAAGTCCAAGCCCTTTAGCCTGGCATTCAAGACCACATAAAATTTAACAGAGAGGCAGCTAAGTTGCCTACTGGATAGAGCCTTGAATTTAGATTCATGAAGTCCAGAGTTTAAATTTGGCCTCAGATAACTCATTGACTCTGTGAACCCGGGAAGCCACAGAACCTGTCTCAGCCTCATTTTCCTTGTCCATAAATTGGTGATTATATAGCCCATACCTCCCCAAATTATATAAGGTGAAAAATCATGGTGAGGGTAAAATGAGACAATAGGTATAAAGCCCTTACATATAAATACTAGCTGTGATTATTACTTCCACCTATCTTTCTGACCATATCTGCCATTATTTCCATCAATAAAACCTATGATGCTTTCATCAGAGATAGTTAACAGTGCTCAACTATGCCGGCTGATGATGTCTTAGTGTCACTATGTGTGTGTCTCTGTGTCTGTGTCTGTCTGTGTCTGTCTCTCTGTCTGTCTGACTACCTCTGTCTGTCTCTCTTCCTCTGTTTCTCTCTTTTAACTGGAATTTGATTTTTTAATTTATTACAATCCAGGTCATAAGTTGGGTAATCGAAAGACAGCTAGTTATTTGTGGGGTTAAACTTTCTTTACTGTATGCTTGGGAGCTAGGGCTCCAATGGGGAGCAGGGGTGTTTTGTGTTGGGCAATGGGGCAGTCCTTGTCAAGGGGCTCTCATCTTTAGTAACTAGTGGTGTGAGAAAGCAAAAGGGGCATTGCAGTTCTTTGAATATGTTGCAGCCACAGCTGCTGCTTGGTAGTTGCCTAGTTGGCCAAGCCTTTGACCTTGTTATAGCTACTAGAGCTACTTCCTTTACTTTCACTCTTGATTCTTTTATTTTGACAAATATCATAGAAGGAATTTCACTTTGCAGTTTGACTGAAATTATCTTTGGTCATATTAGTTATAAATTGGTATAAACCAAACTCCTGGACAGCTCAGGAGATTTGGAACAAACTTGAGGAGATCTAGGTCTCTTCTGGGAATTTTGGTTCAGCAACTCTTTAGGGTTCACACAATAAACATGTGGTTTCTCTATTAATGTCAGCCAGAAAGACAATTATTCTAAGCGAATGTGGTCATGGTGTGTTTCTGTAGATCCATAATAGAGTCAACAAAGATGTACCCCAACAGGGCTCTGTTATAAGGAAACAAGTGCTCTGCCACCAGGGAACTGAGCTGGTCTTCATTAGAAATATCTGATCAGGAATCCTATCCCAGTACATGATGTCCCCAGTCAACACATGCTTGCTGTAGGGATCAGGGTAGTGCTTCCAGAAGGCTATGAATACTTAGTCCCAGGAGCTGACTCTGCCTAAGGAAATATTTTGCCATCATCCTACTATGTTTATGGTGATGTCCGGATGGGGGTAAATGGAGCGGCAGCATGAGAGAGGGTTAGAGTAGAGTCTGAGAATTCTTTATCCCTGAAAGAGGCCCAATCTTCTACTACTGCAATGAAGACCCCTAAACATCTGACACATGTGATTCAGTAAATTTCAAAAAACATTTACTAAGTATTTACTTTGTGCCATATACCATAATAGACATTGGGAATATGCAAACAAAAATGAAGGGAAGCTACATATACAGTAAATATAGAAATACAAAATAATTTTGAGAGGCAGGAAGAAATAACAATTGGGGAGAATCAGAAAAAAACTTCATGGAGAAGGCAGCATCAAAAGTGCTTTGAAGGAAGTATAGAACTCTACAAGAAACAGATGCAGGTGAAGAGCATTCCATAGAGGTAACTCATGCACAGTCACAGAAGGGGCAGGTGAAATGTTATGTATATAGAACAGCCAATACACCAGTTTAAGGAACTGGAAAACAGATTTAAGCATTCAAGCTCTGGCAAAGAATTATATTAACTTGCATTTACAGAGTGATTTAGGGTTCACAAGGTTACTACAGACATCCTAAAATACGTATGTACATATATACATCCATAATATACATATGTAACATGTGCATATATTATGCATAACATGTGTTATAAACATGTATATATCATATATATTTCCTAGATTTCACTTGAATTGAATGGCACTTGCAGATGTATCAGGGGCTTCAAATCCCAACACCCCAGGCAACATGTTATTCCATTAAATTTTTTATTTATAGTGGCTTAAAGGGTTGGTTCCTGGGTTTTAGAAAAGGCTTTGTCTTAGGATCATGGCAAATCAGGAATAATACCTATACTCTATAACAAACCTCCATAAATTCTTAAGTTCTAGACATGGAAATCAGTCACTGAGGCAGATTTCTAGGACTTGCCTATCTGCTTAGGCAGAGACTGAAAAAAACTGCCACACACACACACACACACACACACACACACACACACACGTGTATGTATATATGTATATATATATATATATGTTTGTATGTGTGTGTATATGTATATTTTTATGTTACTATGAAAATATATATACCAAGTATATATATACACACACATATATATACATATACATACACATATATATGTATGTATATATGTGTATATATGTATATACATGTATATGTGTGTATATATGTATATATTATATATATATATGTACACACACACACACACACCCCACAAGTAATTTCAGGAAAGGGAGAGGGCACTAGTAACTGAGGAGATCATTATGAACTTTCTGAAGGAAGTGAAATTTGATTTGATCTTTGAAGGCAAATAGGAATTCTATAAGGCCAAAGGGAAGAAGAAGAGCATTCCAGGCATGGTAACTACTAGAATTTCTATGTGACTCAATTTTTGTTTTCTGGCTTTTGTAGTCATACTGTGATTTCTTATCTCTGTTTTTTCTCATTGTGTTCTGTCCATGCCTTTCTTCCATATACACCTATCAAAATCTTCCCCATCTTTTGTGGTCCAACTGAAGTGCTACCATGAAAACTTCTCTGGTTGCTGTATCTTTGTCTCTTTGTTTATATTCTTCATATGGCATATATCACATTTTGCTGTATCAATAGTTTGCATGTGTATGTATGTACACATATGCATATGTATATGTATTTTTAGGTCTTTATAGTCCACATATATTTAACATATATTCCACATAGAAAGACAGTGTAATATAATGGACAGAGAGCTGGTTTCAAAGCCAGGAAACCTCAGATTCAGGTCTCTTCTGACATATACTGGCTGTATGTCTCTTAGTAAGCCACCTAACCTTGCTTTGGTATCAAGGGATTTTCTTCACCTAGGAGCCGCCCGTATGAATGGAATCGTGGGTTCCAGACTCTATTCAACATATCCTGAAGTGCCTTACCTATAATTGATTCTCAATTGATACTTATTAAGTGAAGGGATCAATGAATACATTTGTGTGATATATTTTTTCCTCACTAAAATATAGGTGATAGTTTATTAATGAAAAGTTGGTGTTAAAATGAAATCTCAAAGACAGGATTGCCTAGAGTAAAAGTGTTGGACTTACAATCAGGAGTCTTGCTTTGACTCTACCTCAAACCCTCACTAGCTATGTGACTATGGGCATGCCATTTAAGCTCTCAGATCCTCAATTTCCTAATCTGCATAATGGGGGAAATAATTGTTCTGCCTACTTCACAGTGTTAAAGGGAAAGTGTTTTTTTTTAAACCTTAATGTTCTATCTCATGGTTATAAAGCATTTTGTAGAGTGCCTGCCACATAGTAGGTACTTAATAAATGTTGATTGATTGGTTAAATATCAATCATTATTATCAAAAGAATATTTTCAACTGAATCAAATTAATTGCTATTTCCATTACAAATAAAATTATGTGAAGCTTTTTGCTGTATTTTGGATTACACTATGAGATTTTAATGATACATGTTATATTGATAAATTCAATTGTATTTTAATATCCATTATGTATGCTTTGGGATAGTCAGTAGCAAATGCAATCAGCTTCTAGGCTAAGTTGTATATCTGGAGGCTTGATAATTGCAGTTCATATTTTCTTACTAAACTGATAATGTGTTATTAATTCAGTTTAAAAAAAAATAATGGCACTACTAGATTCCTGTTTTGTCCCAGGTTTAAAGTTTTATGAGAACCAGACTACACATTCTTCTGCTGTTAGACAGTATTATTTTCAGAGATGCTAACCTGTTAGTGATTAACTAAGATTGGTGTCTTGGATGCTTGTGGTTATCAGAAAGCCTTTCCCTGGGGATGTCTCCAGTCCAAGGAGAATTTCCACATTTGTGTCTAGAAAGGATGCTTTAAAGCTGTATTTTCTCTGTATAAAAAATTGCACTTGCTTTTTAAATGATTGATGAGGCTGTATGGTATAGAGATCAAAGTAAAGAAATTGACACTGAATAGACCTACTTCTGGTCTTAGTTACTCTTTGGACTCAAGTTTGTACTCCTATAAGCAAAATAGAACATTAGGTAAAAGATAGTTACTACATGATCTGACAAAAACTTCTTTAATTCTTTCCCTTCATTCCTTGAAACTTCTCAGTCCTATCACTATTCCCTCCTGTTTTTCTTCTGTTTCAGAGAAAGGACTATCCTCACCTCTTGTTAAGGGTAATGACTTCAGATGTGTGCCCTTAATTCTCTCCCCTTCTGCTTCCTCCAGTTCTTTTCTCAATCTCTTTCTCCCTCTCCCCACCCCACTCCCCACAACCTTCAAAAGTTTCCCTCACTATAGCTCCTTTCCATCCTTTACATCTACCAACAAACATGTTCAGGTCTCCCCAGGATTAAGATATTGCTAAACCATCTGGCTAACATCACAGCTCTCTTTTTTTCTCATTTACATGAAGGGCTTAATAAATATTTGTTTAATTGAACTAAATTTAATGGAAATTAATTTCATGGTTAAACTTTTCCAAAAGAATAGCTTGAACCCAATGCCTGTATTTCCTCATCCTTATATTAGTTTATTCATGCATTCATACATGTGTTCATTCATCAAACATTTATTAAGTATATACATAGAAAGAGCATGGGTAATGGATAGGGAGTTAATGAGGGAATCATGGCCCGAAGAGTAATGGCTTCAGGAGTTAGGGTTCAACATAAACCTAGGTTCAAGCCTGAACTTTGTGTGATCCTAGGCAAGTTATTTAACTTCCTGATATCCCAGAAAAGTCTCTAAGATTGCAGAGCAGGTACCATTCTACGTTGGTAGAAGAAATCTTGTAGCATGAGATGCTGTATTAGGTTCTGGGAAGACACAAGTGAAACACTGTCCTGAAGTAGCTTATTGGGGCAGGTAGAGTTTGGTATATTCATAGAGAAATAAGTTCAAAATATATACCAAGTAATTTCAGGAAAGGGAGAGGACACTAGTAACTGAGGAGATCATCATAAACTTTCTGAAGGAAGTGATGTTTGATTTGATTTTCGAAGGCAAATAGGAATTCTATAAGGCCAAAGGGAGGAAAAAGAGCATTCCAGTCATGGGAGATGGCCAATGAAGGAATGTGCTAGAATGTCACATGGGATGAATAGCAATCAGGGCAGTTTGGCTAAAACTTAAAAGTATGTGAAAGAGAGTAATGTGCATTAAGCCTGGAAAAAAGTCAACTAAAGCAGGATTGTGAAAGGCTTCAAAAGCCAAACACAGAAGTTTGCACTTTATCCCAAAGACAAGAGATATCTACAAGAAGTACTTGAGCAGAGAGTGATATGGTCAGATATGTGCTTTAGGAATATGACACTGGTAGCTGTGTAGAGTATGGATTGGAGAAGACAGAGACTAAGGGTTGGGAGACTGATTTAGAAACTATTATATTAATCTGAGTGAGAGATAATGAGAGACTGACCTATAGTGAGAGACTGACCACACAGCTGATGGCTATGTTATTAATGAATGGAGAGAAGAGGATAGATGGGAAATATGGAAGTAAAATCAATGAGACTTGGCAACTGATTTAATACGAAGGATGAGAGAGATGACAGAGTTTAGGATTACTCCTAAAACCAGGGTTCCTGATCTGGAGTATGTCTATCCTTAGGGGGTTAGGGAAAGTTTTTTAAGATGGTATGGGAAATATTTGGTAAGCAACTATGCCATCCTATTAAAATTAATTAATCTATTTTATTTCTTGTGTACATTTGAATGGTATAGCATGCAAATGAATAAGAGTTATGGGAAGGATTACTGAAAGACTAGGAACACTGGCACTGAAAAGAATTGGGAATCCCTTCTCTAAGGTATAAAGCTGGGTGAATGGAAGGATGTTAGCACCCTCAAAAAATATAGGGAAGATTGTGGAGAGATAGTAAGTTCTATTTTGGACATGTTGAGTTTGAAATGTTTTAACACCTTTCTATCTGACTTTTATCTCTAGCACAATGATGAAAACACTCTATGAAAGGTCATCAGTAATCTCCAAATTACCGAATCGAGTGTTCTTCTTTAGTGACCTTTTGCAGCATCTGACATGACCATTCTTTTCCGCTGGATACTCTCTCTTCCTTTGGTTTCTGACACCACACTCTTCTCTTTCTCTGCTTGTATGCCTTACTCCTACTTCTTTGTCTTCTTTCCTAGCTTCTCTTACTTTTTCCAACATTTTAAAGTGGAGGGTTATAATCTATCATTTTCACTTGTTGCCTCCACTTGACATTAACAATTGCCTGCTGGATATTGCATCAGTATCTCAAATTCAAGACTACCAAAATAGAACTTATTATCCGCTCCCTTAAACTTACCCTCCTCCAAACTTGCCTATTGCTATTGAAGATACCACCATATTCCTCTTATCCAGGTTCATACCTTAGCAGTTTCCCTCTACCTCACACTGTATATCCAACCAGTTGCCAAACCTTGCTGATTCTACTTCCATGAAATCTCCTGTGCATCAAAATCGGCATCTATTAAGCACCCACTGTGTACCAGGCACTGTAGTAGATGCTGTTGATACAAATAAAATTAATAAAACAATCTTTAGTCTCAAGGATCTTAGGTTCTAAGGGGGAGACAACTATAAATTTAAATAAATATAAATATATACAAAGTACTTAAATACAAGGTAATTTGTCAAGAAGACTACTAACAATTGGGGACTAGAAAAGGTTTTATGTAGACTGTAGTGCATTAGCTTTTTCTTGAAGGAAGAAGAATCTATGAGGGAAGGTGAGGGAGGAAAAAATTCCAGACTAGTATTACCAGTTCAAAGACACAGGGAGCAGAGGTGGAGGGAGGAACAGAGAGCAGGACAGTTTGGTTTAAAGCATATAGGAGTGATGTCCGGAGAGGCTGAAAAGATAAGTTTGGGCCATATTGTAAGAGGTTTTAAAAGTCAAACAGAAGAGTTTATGATTTATTTTAGAAGACACAGGGAGTAACTGGAGTGTTTTGATTAAGAGAGTAACATGGTAAAATCTGTACTTAAAGAAAATCATGTTGATGTCTGCATGGAAGATAGATCAGAACATGGAAAGACAAGGTAGGGAGACCAATTAGGAGGCTGTTTTAGTAATCTAGAAGAGAAGTAATGATAGGCTGGATTAATGTCATGGTGGTATGAGTTGAGAGAAGGGGTCAGGTGAAAGATATTGTAGAAATGGAAATGGCAATATTTGACAACTGATTGGATATGTGAAGTGAGGAAAAGTGAGGGATCATTGTAGACACTGAGGTTATAAACCTGGAAGAACGGTGGTGCCTTTGAGATAAATAGGGAAGTTTGGAAGAGAAGTATATTGGGTAGAAAGATAACAAGTTCTGTTTTGGAAATGCTGAATTTAAGATGTCTATGGGATATCCAGTTTGAAATGTCCAGTAGGCACTTTAGTTTGAGGGAGAAAATGGTTTTGGGTATATAGATCTGGGAGTTTTCTGCATAGAGATTATAATTAAACCCATGGTAGCTAATAAGAAACCTGAAAGACTATCTAGATGGAGAAGAAAACAGAGCCTGTGGGGAACCTCCATATCAGGCAGCAGAATGTCAATGATAAGCCAGCAGAAGAGACTGAGGAAGAGAACCAGAGAAAGTAATATGAGAGAGGAAAGAATATCTAGGATGAGGCAGTGGTGTCAGTTGAAGCAGACAGGTCACAAAGATTGAGGAAAAAATTAGATTCAGCAATCAAGAGATCATTGCTAATTTTGGAAAGAGCAGTTTAAGTTGAATGATGAAAATGGAAGCCAGATTGTAAAGCTGAGGATTGTGAGAAGATGCAGTAGAAGCAATGAGTGTAGAGTTGTTATTTTTTCCCTAGGAATTTGGTTAATAAAGGGGATAGAAACATAAAGTAATATCTTGAGAGGGTAGTAGTGTTGAGTAAAAGGTTTGGGGACATTTTTTTTTCGAGAATAGAAGATCTGAGCATGTTTGAAGGCAATAGGAAAGGAAGCAGTAGATAGAAGGTTGAAGATTAGAGAGAGGGGAGAGATGACCTGTTCCCTCATTTCCATGTACATTGCTTCCACCATGCTAATTCTGGCCCTCATCACTTCTTACCTAGATTATTTTAACAGCTTCTCCATTTGTCTCCCTGCTTCCAGTCTATCTCCTTTCCTGTATGGAAGACATAGAAAGCTCTTCCACATAGATGCCAAAATGGTCTCCTTAAAACTGGCCATATTACTCTTCTGCTCAAAAACCTTTAATGGCTCCCCACTGCATAGGATAAACTCTTTAACTTGGCACAGAATACCCCATACAACTAGACCTTTATTGCTGTCATTAGAGCAAAAAAATGTAATAAGAAATATTTTGTGCATTGGAACAAAAAAACATTCTATTTTGATTCTCCAATAGTGATCATATTGTTTAAGTATGGCAGATTTTCTGTGCTTCTTAGTAGTCCTTAGAGAAAATAAAATGATAGTTTTCATGCATGCAGTTGGTTAGGAGGCTAGAAGCTCGTCATCATTGACATCTGCATTTGATACTTGATTGATTGTTTTGGTACCTTGACATGCTGTTTATCACCTTTTGCTGAAAGTACTTCAGTGCATGAATAATACGTTAATATGAATAAAAACAATCCACCAATTATCTTTGCCAGCCAAGGACATTGCTATGGCCTAGTTGTTTTTTCTGTTTTGTTTTGTTTTGTTTTTACCAAAAGTGAGGCTTCTACTAGTAGCAGTCTAGGAGCTTCATTGTAAAACAAATCGAGTAATAAAAGCCTTGAGGACAGCAGTGAATAGGATTGAGATTAAGGTGAATTATAGCAGTATGACTTGACTACTCATTCAGCTTCTAATGGAATTTGCATGGATACTTTTAAGAAGTGGATAATATTATTACAGATTTTAGGGCTGTTGAGGAAGTAAAGTGAGAATAGTTATTTTTTTCCTCCTTTGACTTAGGAACTTTGTTTAATTAGTTATGATAAAGATAACTTTCATAAGATGTTTATGAGAACACAAGTTCCATTCTGGTTAGTATAGAGATTTAGACAGAAAAGAAATGATACCTCATCCCTCTTGTCAGCCAATCAAGAAGCTTTTATCAAGCATACCCCATGTTCCAGACACCATACTAGGTACCGGGGATACTGAGACAAAAAAAAAATAAAGAAACAATCCTTGTGCTTTAGGGACTTACATTCTATTGGGAAAGACAACATGTATGTAAGTATATACAGAATAAATATAAGGTGAATAGAGACAAAGGAAATTAGATCTATCAATCAACAAACATTTATTAGGTGCCTGCTGTGTGTCAGGAGCTATACTAGATGCGGGGGATACAAAAGCAAAAAGGAAATAGTCTCTGCCATGAATAGAGGTGGATCTTCCACCTGTGAAGGGTCCAGAGGATATTGGTCTTCACATAATACCATTATAATGTATAATAAGGCCGGAAAGATATGTGGAAGCCGGGGTGTGAAAGTCTTTAAATGCTAGGGGTGTTTGTAGTTGACCCTAGAGATAATAGGGAGCCACTGAAGTTTATGGTGCAGAAAAGGTACATGGTCAGACTTCTGCTTTAGGAGGAAAAAAAAAAACTTCGGCAGTTCTGTGGAGGAATTGAGAAGGGAAAGATTGGAGGCAAAAGATGATAAGAGCCTGAATTAAGGTGGTGACTGTGAGAATACAAGGAAAGGGATGGATACGAGAGACATTGTGGAAATAGAACCGAGGAGACTTGACAACTGACTGAATATGTGGGGTGAAAGAAAGTGAGGAGTAGAAGGAGGTGCCCTTGACAGAAATAGGGGAGTTTGGAAGAAGGATGAGTTGCGGCAGAGGTAGGGAGGAGATAATGAGTTCCATTTTGGATATGTCAAGTTTTAAATCACAGGATCATAGCATCAGAGAAGGAAGATTTTGTAGGTCATTTGGCCCAAACCTTTCTACAGAAGAGGAAACTGAGACACAGAGAGGTTGAGTGATTTCCTGAAGGTCACACAGGTAATAAGTGGCAAAGCCTGAATTTGTACCCAGGTCCTTTGACCCTAAATCCAGCAGTGTTTCACTGTTCAGCCTTCAGCCTTTGATGTATTATTTTTTTCAAACTTTAAATGGAATTTAAAAAAATGTGATGAAAGTTAAATTTAGGTTAACATCACCCAATTGCTTTTGAATTATTTAATGACTTTTTGCCATTTTTATTAAATATGGAAAATATAGATAACTCTTGAGAAGCAATGACCTTATTATGAAGATAATCTGTAATGAACTGGGAACATTTACTCCACTCCTCAATCAATCGGTAATTGCCTTTCCCTGCCACTGACCTCATAACATTTAATTTGAATGTCTCTAATGCAACCGTCATGTATTATTTGGTATCGTAGTTATGCGCATGTGCCATATGGCACTATTAAGCTGCATGAGGTCAGGAACATTGTCTGACTTACACCTGGTGCATCTCCAATGCCAAGTACAGTGTTTTACATATAATAGTAACTTAATAAATGTATGCTGAATTTAACATGTATTTGGATTCTCCCTTGCTACCTTGTCCAAGTGTATGAACCTCATGAATACCACCAGAACTAATTGTAGCCAAACTTAAATACTCAGAGAGTAACTAAACTTACTATAGTAGAACTGAGCAAAATGCAAGGGTTCTTCTGTGTTAATAATGACATTTATTCATGGGGAGGAACTAACCTTTCCCAGTGGCCAGGATATTCAAACTGCTGCTTTTCTGGCATCCTTCTCTGGAAACTGGAAGCCAATTTGGAAAAATTCCCACGAAGTCTGGAGTTTTGGCAATCCTTTTCATATGAATAGATATAATATTTATATTATGAATATAATACTATATAATGAATATGTAACATATTAAATATATATTTCAACCCATCCAGAGAAGATATCAAAGGGAAATTTCATGTTTCATTCATGAAACATTGAACAGTATGCCACTAACTTCAGTGTTTTTCTAGCAGTTACTATAATAAGATTATAAAGAAAGAACTATATCTAGGTCTATAGTTTTTGCCTTTCCCTACTATACTGTAAAATGCTCTTAATATGATGTCCTCTGATTTAGAAGAAAATGTATCATGCTATGAAAGCCAACTACCTCAAAATCAGCTTTCACCTATTAAATAATAATAATTGCTATTATTAGTAGCAGTAACAACACATAATAAGTAATTTCCCTGGATAATCATAGACTGAAGATGGTAGAATCTCTCAGGGATTAAAAAAATAATAATAATTCTTCTCCCCAAATGCTGTGCTACTATTCTCACGCTCAAATCAAGCCCTCCAGTTAGCAGAAATTATAAGAGCTCTTGTTGATATAAACCCCTACTGGGCCTCATCATGTGGGGAAAGCCAGCTTAGCCAAGTCCAAGGTCTGGCCTACTTTAAAAAATAAATATATCCTAAATATGGTAGAGGGACAGAGATTTTTAATAACTGAGGACCGTTGAAAGGAATTTTAAAATAAGGCTTGAAAAATATGAAAATATGAGAACATATGTGGTAATTAAAGAATCTTTTTATAAGCAGACATTCTAAGTATATGTTATGTATGTATTTGTGTGTGTGTGTGTGTGTGTGTGTGTGTGTGTGTGTGTGTGTATAGATATGTGATCATAATTTTAGAGATGGAAGGGACCTTAGAGATCAACTTAAGGGTGGGGAACCTGTGGTCTCGAGGCCACATATGATCTTCTAGGTCCTCAGGTCTGGCCCTTTGACTTTGGATTCAGTCAAAGGCCTGCACTTGAGGACCTAGAGGGCCACATGTGGTCTTGAAGCTGCAGGTTCCCCACCTCTGACTGAATTTAGTTATTCTATAGATGAGGATACTGAAGGCAAGAGAGGTCAAGAGACTTCCTAAGTCATATAGGTGACAAGCAATAATGCCTGGCTCCAAATGCAGATCTTTGACTTTAAAGTCAACATTCTTTTTTTTTCCTATAAAACTATAAACTTTTGTTCAATACAGATTTTAAAACATATTTTAATAAGGAAGTAATAAAAATTGCCTTGTTTATATTCCCTTCTGAACTTCTTGTTGTTTTATTTGATATATATTTTTTTAATGTTTTATTATTGTTCTTTTAGTCTTTTTTTTTCTTCCCTAACCCTAACTCTAACTTCTAACTAACCACTAACTCCTCCCTTGGTTGAAGTCATCCCTTGCATCAAATATGTATAGTTAAGCAAAACAAATCATCACATTGGAAATGTCTGAAAATGTATGTCTCTTAGTCTTTTTGCCAAGAGGCAGCAGGCATACTTCAGCAACAGTTTTCTAAGGTAATGACTGGTCACGGCATTGATCAGAGTGCTTCGGTATTCCAACATTTTTTCCTTTTTATTATTGTGGTCATTGTATAAATTATTCTGGTTCTACTCATTTTACAATGCATCACTTTATACATCTTTCCAAGTTTCTTTGAATTCTTCATACATTATGTCACAAAACTATCCCATTGCTTCATTCAGTATATGTGTGTGTGTGTGTGTGTGTGTGTGTGTGTATACACACACACCTATATATATAGTGTGTGTGTGTGTGTGAAAGAACTATGATTATTTTTTTCAGAGACAGCTTATAATTAGTGAGCATGAATAACAATGCAATTGCAAAGCATCTGTGATTTAGCCAATAAATCCTAGGGAATTGTTTGAGGTACATAGAAATTAAGCAATTTGCTTAGTGTCATGGAGCTAGTAAGCACCAAAGACAAGAGTTGAACCCAGGTCTTCCAGAGTCCAATTTCAGCATCTTATCCACTAAGCCATGCTGTCTTACCTACGACTTTATACCTTATGTTTATTCTTCTTAAATATCATCTTTTTAAAATTTGGCCCAACATAGTTTCTCTCTCTCTCTCTCTCTCTCTCTCTCTCTCTCTCTCTCTCTCTCTCTCTCTCTCTCTCTCTCTCCCTCTCTCTCTCTTTCTCTCTCTCTCTCTCTCTGTCTCTCTCTCTCTCTCTCTCTCTCTCTCTCTCTCTCTCTCTGTCTCTCTCTCTCTCTCTCTGTCTCTCTTTCTTTCTCTCTCTTTTTATCCACACACCCCCATCTTTCTCACATCTGCAAATTTTATAAGCCTTTCATCTAATGCCTTTATCCAAATCATTACTAAAAATAAAAGTATAGAATTAAGCATAGATCACTGATCTGGTCTGCTAAATGTTTCCTTTGAGGTAGATCATGTGATATTTATTTTTAGTTTTTGAGTTCCACCTGTACACCTACTCTGAATTCATCTTTCTCACATCTGAGAGACACTAACAAATGCTTAGCTAAAATCAAGGTAAGCTTGATTTATGGCATTCCCCTCATTCACCAGTCTAGAAACCCTGTCAAAAAAAAAAAAGAGATGAAGTTAGTCTGGCATGGCTCATTCTTGATGAAACTATTTTGAGTGTTTACAATTGCTGTTTCCTATTCCAAATGTTCACTTTTCATTTCTTTAACAATTCATTGTAAAATTTTGCCAAGTATCAAGTCAAGTTCACTGACCTGTAGTTTTCAGATTCCATTCTTTTCTCTCTTTAGAAAATTAAGACATTTAGCCTTCTTCAGTCCCCTGGTACCTTGATTCTTATCTATAATTTTTTCTAAGCTCAATGACAGCAGCTGAATAATCATACACTCATCTGGGTATGGCAACGTGAAATGATCCTTTATTCATCAAGGCTAAAAAAAAAAAGATGGGCATGGTGCAGTGGAAAAAGTGCTGGATATGGATTTAAGGTACTTGTCTTCATTCAGTTCCTGGTTCTGTGTGATACTGGGCAGGTCACATCTCTCAGGAACTCAGTTTTCTCAGCTACAAAATGGAGAGACTAGTAGGTCTCTTAGGTGCCTTATATCCCTAAATGTATCTCATGAAATTGATTTCTGTAGGGCTTAGGTGACTGCCTAGTATCACAAAGTAAAAGACAATCCGTGCTAGAGCCTACATCTTCTGCATCCTTGTCTTCATTTGAAAGAAGGATTGTTTGGCTATTTACTTAGCAAATGCTTTTTCACATACTCTTTTTAGATATCAGTATTAACCATTAATGCTGACATGTTCTATTTTCAACCATTCTATCAACCTTATTATTGATATTGGAAAGTCTTTACTAATGTAATCTAATGTCTTTGAAATTTTAGGGTATACATGCTATTATTAACATGCCATAATATGCTGGTCAACCATCACCTTTTTTCTGGTCACATATGTAATCAACGTTGTCTTTGACTTTCAAGGTAATCTGGTTTCCGTATTTCAAATATAGTAGACACTATACATCAATTTATAAATATCAATGAGTAGAACTACATTTGGGCATGCACTGGAAAGATTCTGCTTAAACTGATACACTTTGAAGAAGTAGCCAAAATACTCGAAGTGTGGAAGAATGCAAGGAGAAAAAAAAAGCTGCGGCAATGAATTTCAGCCATGTTTGATCTGATTATCTATCTAACACTGACACAGAAGCTAAGTCCAGGTTCCTAACAAAGTAGGGGAAGACAGGAGAAGAAAGGGAAAGTAATAAGCAATCTTACCAGTACCTGGCCAGAGCAGGAGTGAAAAAGAAACAGACACATGGTTGCTCATAAAATGAAACTGAGAGGATACCTGGATTTTAAGACTTCTGAATTGGCCACATCTAGACCAAAAAAGGGTTTGACTCTAGGATGGTGGAAGAATTTTTGGTTGTTGTTTTCCAATCCAGTGATCACTTTAGCTGTTGTTTTTAATTTCCAGTTATGTGTCGTTAGAACAGGTAACTTCTGAGCTTGGAGTAGATAAAGATTAGTTTGAAGTCTAAAGCACCTGTACCAATTCTCTCCGATTCATGCTAACATTGAAATAGGAACACTAAAATATGACACATGTCCCTGTGAATGAGTTCTGGAAGATGAACAGGAAACTAACTCAGTATCTAAATTGGGCTGTGGAGATTTCTGAGCTAAACATCAAACTACAACATATGTGAAGTATTTCAGCAGAGAGCTTAAGGGCGCTTATTTTGCATAGGTGTTTACTTTTTGAAAATCAAGCAGCCTGAGTTAGTAACTGAAAAGAAATGTTAAATTGACTATTTAAAGATTATTGTCTCTGAACCTTAACAATTAATTATTATCTTGATTTTGTTTTGTTTTGATACATTCCAGATGTTTTGTTATTGTCGTATCTACAAATAAAATGACCATATTTGGGTTGAATGTTGAGTAAGGTAACAAAATGCGTATAATAAAAATGAAAAATGTTTTCCTTTTGATAAGGCAAGCCTTAAGAATTTTTTCCTTGTTACTTGGTCACTGGTTTTAGTGGTAGCTTGTTTCATTTAGAGTTTACCTGTATAGTTTGTTAACTGTAGAGCTTACCAGGATTAACTTGTTTTCAGCTACTTAGCATCCATGGAATAGTGATCTATGTTGGTGTGTTGCTGAGATATTGGTGATGAACTGTTAAATAAAATGATCTGTTCCCAGGCCAGGGAATTGGTTGATTGCCAAACAGTAATCCAGTACAATTAACTATCAAAAATTTGAGGGCCCCATTATTCTAAGGGAATTACTACAGCCACCTGGAAAAGCAGAAAATTAGATTGATCATCATGTTAAGTTTTGAATATTCATATTTGATGAGGTAGACTGTAAGTTTATTTTACCATTTAGTGGATTTTTTAAAAAAACTAAAATTTTGGATTTGTTCCTGAAATATTTTTTCCTTTAAAATTTTTTTTCAATTACCAAGAAAGGAAGGAAAGAAAGAAAGAAGAAACAAAGAAACAGCTTCTGTATAATATAAACAGAATCAAGCAAAACAAATCCTCATGTTGACCATATCCAACATTTCTCATTGTCCATCATCCCTCTGTCTTGATGTGGGCAGTGTTTTTTATCAGTCCTCTGAAATCATTATTGATTATTTTGTTGATCAGAGTCCTTAAGTCTTTAAGAAATGCTTGTTTTTATAATAATGATGTCAATATAATTGTTATACTTCTTTCTTCTCACTTCATTCTGTATCAGCTCATATATATTTTTCCAGGTCTTTCTGAAACTGTCTCCTTTTTAATTTCTTATATCATATTAGTATTCATTATATATATAAATATATATATACACACACATATATATATGTGTATATATAATATATGTATATATACATATACATAAATATATATATACATATATACACATATATATACATACATATGTGTGTGTGTGTGTGTATATATATATATATATATACACAAATTTGTTTAGCCATTCTCTCACTGATTGGCAATCCTTTAGTTTCCAGTTCTTTGCCACTGCAAAGAAAAGAAAACCCAAGGTCCAATTTACAGCATTTTTAGTATTGCCCTGTTATAAGAATCAAATAAGATAATGTATTTGAAAGTCTTTAGAATACCATAAAGTACCACACAAATGTAGATTATTATTATAATATATATCATTGAAGGTAAAAATCATGTGAGTGGTTTATTCCTTCTTTGCATTTTGTTAGACCTTTAGTGATCTTGACTTGTATTTTAAAATATATTGGTGCTTTAATTCCAAATAAAATTAGAAGACATATGTGTGTGTGTGTGTGTGTGTGTGTATACATATATATGTGGTGAGAGAGAATGAGAAAGAGAAAGAAGGAGAGAGACACAGAGAAAGTAGTTTTTAGTTCATTCTTTTGACAATTCAATCAATTAATCAGCAAGTATTGGTTGACTGCCTATTGTGTAGTAATCATTGTGCTAGTTGTTGCATTCTATTTAATTGATAAGAAAAAATTCCTTTCTAATCTTCAACTTTTTTTCATGCACATTGTTAAGAGTGTTCTTTGGATAAAGACATTTATTTCCATAACATAGATCATTTATGCCATTGCTCATTATAACAAGGGTGTTCTATTTTTTTATGCCTTGTCTAATCAATGGATATGATACAGATAACTTTTGATGGGACATATAGAAAAGACTTGGAGTATGGGTACACATGATAGAAAACATTTAAACAAGAAATTTGCATAGAGGTTTGAGCAAACAGTGTCTGCATGTCCAAATAACTTTTTATCTTCATGAAGGACCATTGATCCTGCTATCTGAGTAGAGTTTTATGGGAAAATATAAATTAATTTGTAAAGTCACTCCAAATTAATATCATAGGAAAATAGCCCCTCACTGTCTTGGGGTATCAGGTATATAATATGCCTTCATCACCTTCTCTAGTTCCACGTATGTGGAAAACACAGACTTCGGGATGAAAGCTTGGTAATATTTGTATTGGGTAGATCAAATTGTGTAGTGAGCATCAATTAAATAGTTTAAAAACTGAGAGTTCATGGAAGAGAAACAGTACTCACAAATAAAATCAAGATTTTTAGAATACTTTCTTAGAGTGGGTCCACTCCCTTGGAGAACTGCCAGAAATACAATGGAAACACATTTAGCTCTTCTGCAAAGGAGTACATTACTTGAATGGGCCCTATCATAAATGATTTTGAAACCATCTCCCCTGGTACTGCTGAGAAAATATGTTCAATTTTTGGCCTGTGGACACTCAGTTTCAGTCCAAAGGAAGGTGGTAATGTGCTGTTAGGTATGATGAAGTACAAGGTTATTTAGTGACCAAAAACAAATAACAAACCTGTAGGATCAAGAGAGACTGCTCAAAGACAAAAATAGCCAACAACCATCACAAAGTTAAAAATGTGCCACCACTGAATTCAAGTTAGCCATTTCTTGTGATAGTAAATGTGGTCTTGAGATGTATTAACAAGAGTATGGTATGCAAAGCAGGGAAACTTGATTGTGGTGATAAAATCAGGAACAGTTACCAGTAAGGTACATATAGAAATGAT
The DNA here is from genome assembly GCF_003287225.1 of Phascolarctos cinereus. Classification (NCBI taxonomy): domain Eukaryota; kingdom Metazoa; phylum Chordata; class Mammalia; order Diprotodontia; family Phascolarctidae; genus Phascolarctos; species Phascolarctos cinereus. The sequence goes on along the minus strand of NW_027555847.1, from coordinate 454,026,515 downwards.
CATTCAGGTTGGCCTTTGTGCTTAGCTTCTGGTTATCTAGCCACACAAACTTGTAGAGACATAACCACATGCTGAGTAAAATTGTGACATACCCAAATTTCATCTTTTGTCCAGCTCCCTCTCCCTACTTATTAACATTCTGTCCATCAATTTAAGTCACTTATAGCCTTTCTGCTTTGAATGTCCTGTCATCAGTGAAACAAACAAAAAAAGGACACAATTTTATCATTTATGTTTTTATTGAAATTATTTCACACTAACGTGTTTTTTCCCTGGCATTTTATCCCTAATTGTGGAATGAAAAAATGAAGGAACAGGATATTTTACATTCAAGGAATTCTTAATGATGTCAAAGAGGGGAGGACACTATACTTTGATCCATTCAGGATTTCTCCTTGCCTGACTCCAGAAGTCATATCACACATAACATGCACTCATAAAACTCTACCTACTATGTCACACATAAAAGCATATTTACTTTGGTCCTTTTAGGATGTCCATGTGGGTCTGGCTAAGAAATATTGGAGTGTCTGGGACATCTCTCTCCTCTTCATCTTCTAATGCCAAAATTTAACATGTTTTCTTACCCTTCTGCTCCAGGATACCCTGATTTCAGGACTTATTCTTGTTCAAATCAATCAAATCCATCAAAGATTTATTAATTATCTTTTATGTGCACAACTTTGTAGGAAATAGGAAACAGAAGCATAAAGACAGAGGTAAAACCAGATCTGCCCTAAAGGAGCTTCCAAGCTACTCAGTAATGTCATACCTTCTCCTCTACTCTCTGTTGCATTGGTAATTTTGTTGTCTCCTTCCTGACGACCAGGCAGTCAAGAACCTCATCACATAGGATTCCTAATGTGTCAAGTTCTTTAGCATTTGGTAGGGAGGTAGAGTAAGGAAGAGATTTAGCTTTGGGAAAATAGGATTCAATACATGTGTTTGTGTGTACATAGCACATGCAAATAGATATGAACCATGTAACATTTTACTCATTTAATAGGGAGCATAATAGTGCTATCTGCTAAGTATAGTCTTCTCATAGTACAAGAGGAATGTACAACACTCCTTAACATCAATTAATATGACTAATAAGATGTTTGACCTGATATCATGATTAGATGAGAATGCCTCTTTAAGTTACAGTATCACTCATTCAATCCATCAAAGATGTAAACTAGGTACAAAAATGACACATGACGAATAGCTAGTATACCATGTGGGACTCAGACAAAACAGCAAGCAAATTCAGAATTTGTGTTACAAAAGCAGCCCATCCTGGTCGCAGAACAGCTCTTCTCAGGCACCTGAGATGAAATCCTAGATGGGGTGGAGGAGAGAGGTTTTTTCTTCTTTCTCCCCCTCTTGACCAGAAGTTGATCTTGTGAAGAAGATTCAAATTTTTCATCAGTGTAAATAGTAGTATGTACCTGGAACCAAGGGGGTTGATGTGAAGACATCAGAAGCCAAGTATTAATAAGACACATCTAAGAAAGGCAGCCTTAAACCTCTACAGGGGTAGTGACCCTCAGAGCCTAGGAGACAGAGTTATACATGCCTCAGGGGAACTTTGTGAGCTCCTGTCTTTATTATACCATCTTGGTCCCCTTTCTAAAAGCTAATTGACTCTGGGTGACTAATAATCAGTGGGATTGAGGAGCACACTGGGATTGGGGATCATGAATGATAGTACTAGAAAACCCCCAACTTCTCAGGGCTACCCTTAAAACCCTAAGGTGTGAAGTAGTCATGGTTTTCTGGGAACCTCATTTGCTAGTGGTGGGATGGTAGGAATGAAAATCAGGAGAGTAAACCCAGAAAAGGTACTACAATCTCACGGCAGTGAACCCTGGGTTCTCTAAGGCTAAGACTATGAAGCATATGTTCCAAAGGGTCCTTTCTATTTGACATTGCTTCAATTAGCATTATGATGTTTGTCATAGAAAAAAGAGCCTGGATAAATTCAGAGAAGCTTATCACCACTACAGGGTAATACATTTTCAACCAAAGCAACTAAGTTGCAGAGGGGTTATGATCTATGTTGACCAGGGAAGCATTCACACCAAGATACATATATGTGTGTGTGTGTGTGTGTGTGTGTGTGTGTGTATAAGCTTTATTATGAGACATAATTATATACATGGTCTTCATAATTTGTTGCTTATACTATATGCTCATATGCTTACAACTTAAAAACTAATTTGACAGAATATTGAAAAGGGTAACTTTTCCTCCTATATTCATTACTCACTAGCTTGTCATGAACAGGTTGTGACTACACATTTTTGAAAGGATGTAGAGAAATGATTAAAAAGATGTTAGGTTGTCAATAGAAGGTTTAAAGAATTGGGGTGAATTAGCCTGGAGAAGAGAAAACTAAAAGCTGACATAGTAAGTGTTTTCACATAGATAAAGTCTTTTTTTTTCCTTTCTTCCAAGACAGTAAGTTATCCTCCATCCCAGTAGAGGAGTGGACAAGAGGAAATGGGTTGAAATTAAAATCAGAGACTGTTCAATTGTACATGAGAAAAAACAAATCAAAACATTGGCTATATAAATGATTAGGGGCTGAAACAGTCTATCAAATGAAATTGTGAAAGCTTCATCCCTGGAGATTTTTTTAAAATAGTGTAGACAAAAAATAATAGTATAGTCGTCCATCTGTATTGGAATCATTTAGTTATTGATCTCCCAGCAGGTAGGGGCTTGAGCTAGACTCCTTCTCAAAGTCTTTTATGTGCCTTGTTTTTTGTAGTGCCTGTGATGCTTCCCTTTTACACATGGGGTTCCCAGAACAGCTACCCCAGGTTCCAAGAACTCTACATGTCTGATCCACTCAAAAATACAGATCATGAGCTCCTACCAATGTGCTGGCTTTTTTCTGTACTCAGCCAAAGGACTCAATCAGCTCAAAGTAAAAACATTTAGTGAAATAGTATAGTGTGAAAAATCATGACAAATAATTTTCCCCATAAAAATGGAGCATTATCTTCCACAAATATGAATGAGCAAACACATAGGGTTTATACATGAGAGGCATACATATAAAGAATGTGCATTGGCCAGTGCACATGCATGTGGGTGTAATTCATATTTCCAACTCTGTAAGAATATGGATGCCAGGTGACATCATTGTGCCACTTTTCCTGGGCTTTTCTCATCTCTCTACAGTGTCTCTACTGAGCATGTTGTTCCAGGGTCCTTTCTGGCCTAGGGCTGCTAATAGTGACTTCTGAACTTGCAAACTTGCCTTGGCATTGTTCTGTTGGTCTGGAGGCATGACAGTCTCTGCTCAGTATTGCTTCTTGTTACCACCTTCTGGAATTTATTTCTTTAGGGTCACTTGTCCATCATGCCCGCTTGATTTGGCTAGAGTTATAGTGGCTAGAACCTTTCCATGATAACGGCAGACAGATAATTGTTTAGATATAACCATGAAATCAGCTATATAATACACTCAGATATCAAAAGCCCTCCCCCAAAAAATTTTTATATAAAAAAGTACAAAGAAGTAGGAAAAAAAGTGCAAAAGTGCTCCACTCTAAAATTAAGTCATTTATTCTTGAGCTTTCTATTACAATTCTTTGTGCCAATCAATTATCTAATATTGGATTAAGTATCTCTAATCACCTCTCTGACTTAATATGCAAATGAATTTGAGTCAAAATAAAAGGTTTTGTTCTCCACTTACCTTGTCTACATTCCTGACTTTGATATGAAGCTGATATCATGCAACTACATAATAGATGCCTATGATGACATTTACACTAAACTACATACAGTTGGCATTAGTGAGTGTATCAAAAATCATGTATAGCTAACCTATATCTGATTGCTAACCATCTCAGAGAGGGGGTAGGGCAGAGAGGAAAGGAGGGATAGAATTTGTAACTCAAAACATTTTTTAAAAAAGTTTAAAATTGTTTTAACATGTGATTTGGAAAAAATAAAAAATATTTTTAAAAAGTAGTACATAACATAATCAATAGCTTGTATGACAATGTGGCATATATTTAAGTAAGGACACAAATCTCACTGCAGTAAAAAAAATACATAGACTTATATTTAATGTCTGAGTACACTGGTCACATGCAGAAACATATAACATATACCTATAACAATCTATTGCAAGGGTTCTTAACCTGGGATCTATAAACTCTTCAAAAAAATTTTTAACTATAATCCAATATAATAGATTCCTTTTGTAATACTACATATTTTATTTTGTGAGTCTAAAAAGTATTACTCACTGAGTGTTAACTTATGTAATACAGTGTGTATAGAAGCCTAGGAAAGGGTCTGAAGTTCACATAGCAATATGATTCTTTGAATTTTACAGTATTCATTTATATCTACTAATTTGATGTTTCCATGAGCCTGTGATCTCATAAATTTGTGTGTTTTCATTAGTGATACAAATCAAAACCTGTCCACACAAAAATAAATAGATGAATAATGGAAGCATTACTCTAAGGAGGGGTTCATAGACTTGCACAAGTTTCCATGGTGTCAAGGACATACACAAAAAAGGCTAAAAACCTTTGTTCTATTGCATACTAGCATATTTAGCAATGAGGCTTAATATAGCAGTAAAAACATATTGCGGAACAAACTTACAAGATGTCTCAAAAGTCTTCGTGCAATTTTAAGCTTTAAAAAATTCAGATGTACAGATGTCCCAAAAGTTAGTAAAATTGTAAGCTGTATTAACATTATAACTTACAAAAACATCATTGGAAAGTTTAATTGTTTAAATTTCTATTACACTTATTTAGTTTTGTGAATGTTGAATAATAAATTTTGAATTTGAATTTTAATAAGACAGGACATCTTATTATTATGCATTGCATGTGAGATAGCTTCTGGATCACATGTTCTTGGACTAGTGATTCAGTAGAGGATGCTGTCTTGCTTGGTCACCTTTGTCACCTGATCTATCTCCATTGGACTTTTTCTTGAGGGGTAAAGTCAAAACTGTCACATAAGCATCAAAACCTTATTCTTTGGATGATTCTAAGACTAGGATTACAAATGCAATCTTTTCAGTCACTGAGAAGCAGATGATGAAAGTCTTTATAAAGTTCAAAAATTGACTAGAGCTATGTATAGCAAAAGATGGTGGTTACACTGAATTTTAGTATCATCAATGTTTTTAAAAATTGAAATAATTATCCCTTCAAATATTGTACTTTGTAAGTGTGTAAGGCACATATTTCTGGAGTTAGTAAAGCTTATTTCTGCACTAAGACTTTGAGAAGACCTTATATATCATTAATTAATTTAATTAATGATATATTAATGATAATGTATAATAATGTAATAATGATAAATGAATCATTTATTAAGCAATTGCTTTGTGATAGTTACCATCTAAAGCACTGGGTACACAAGGATAAAACATGAACTAATATTTGTTTCAGAGTTTCCTATATTTCAAGCAGAACAATGTGTTCGTATACAAGCATGTACAGAATAAATGTACACAGAAAAAAATACTAAAAGTACATGGTAGAGAGGAGACTAGCAGTTAAATGAATACAGAAAGGCTTTATGTAAAAGATCATGCTTATGCTAATGTTGGATCAATCAGTAAACATTTATTAAGCACCTACTTTGTGCCACACACTGTGCTAAGTGCTGGTGATACCAAAAAACCAAAACAAACAAACAAAAAAAGGCAAAGGAAGGCCCCTGCCCTCCAGGAACTTACAATATAGCCAGGTTGGAAGGATGGGAGAGAAAAAAAATGCAAATACAAATGTATACATGTTTACAAATGTTTACAAAGCAAGCTATACACAGGAAAAAGAGGAAATAATTAACATAGGGAATGCACTAGAATGAAGAGGTATTAGAGAGGGCTTCCAGTAAAACATGGGATTTTAGTTGGTGCTTAAAGAGCACTCAGGGGCAGCTAGGTGGCATAGCCGATAGAGCACCAGCCCTGAACTCAGGAGGACCTGAGTTCAATCCTGCCTCAGACCAAACATTTGACAATTGCTAGCTGTGTGACCCTGGGCAAGTCACTTAACCCCAATTGCCTTAAAAAAAAAAGCCTGTGAAGTCAGTAGGCAGAGTTAAGGTGGGAGAGCATTCCAAGCATGGAGGACCACCACAGAGAATACCCAGAGTTAAAGATGGAGTGTCCTCTTCATAGAACAGCCTGGAGGCCAATGTCACCAGTATCAAAGAGAATATGTCTGAGAGTCAAGTGTAAGAAAATTGGAAAGGTAGGGAGGCTAGGTTATGAAGGGTTTTGAATGCCAAACAGAGCATTTTGTATTCGATGTTGGAGGCCATAAAGAGCCATTGGAATTTATTGTGTAGGCAGGTGACCTGATCAGAGGTGTGTTTAAGGAAAATAATTTTGGAAACTGAAGGATTGGCTGGAATGGTAAGAAACTTGAGTTAGGGAGTTGCTATACTCCAGGTGAGAGGTCATGAGGGCCTGAGGAGGTGACTGATGCAAGAGATGTTGTGGAGGTAAAAATGCCACGATCTGGAAAATGGTTGAATATGTGTGACGAGGGAATATGAGTAGTGGAAGATAATAATGCCAACGTTGCACGTGTAGGAAACTAGGCAACTGATGGTGCCCTGGACAGAAATAGGGAAATTTGGTAGTTGGGTTGGCTTGGGGAAAAAGTCAGAATTTCATTTCTGGACATGTTAAGTTATGATGTCTATGGACACATTACATTTGAAATATTCAATAGGCAATTAGTGATAAAGTTCAGGAGTAAAACTAGGGCTAGATATGTAGATGTGATTACACATACGGCACCCATTATCTCAACTACAGCACTCAAAATTGTTTGTCTACATAAGTGACCCCTCCTCCCCTTTCTCATGCTTAGTCTGGTCATTTGCCAAAAAAGACCTGAGAATTCTGCCATGAAATGAGCTTGGTAAATGACAGGCTGTCACTGACTCCAATCACCATTGCCATTTTCTATTCATTGGATGTCTCCATAACTGGAGTATTAGAACAAGTAAGGGACTATCTTAATGCACTGTATCTCTCCCTTGCTAGTATTTTCTCATCTCAGCTACAGAAAGCAACAACAAAAAGTTATGTTGTTCAAGGGGGAAAAAAAGCATTATTTTCTTTTTTAAGTTTTATCGATACATTTACCTCCATTCAAACTAGCCTTGTCTAAGGGATTCTAAAAGTTTTTTCCTCATCTGGTCAACTCAGCTTATTAGTTTAATATTCTCATCCTTGTTTTAACAAAATATCCAGGATCTGTGACTTTTATGGCTATATCATCCCATTAAAAGTCAGTTTCTTCCCTGCTGTGGGTTAAGAAGCACCTCTCTATTGTTCCAGTTTTCTGGGATTCTTCACAATAGGTTCCAGACCCGGGTTAATTAACAACTCTGTTAACACCTCCTTGAGCTCAAGTGGTTGAAATACAACATGCTGAGACATTATTTCTTTAAGATTGAGAACTAATAATCCAACTTTCATTCCTGATCTCGAAGGTCAGTTTTCAATCTCATAAAAAACTTTAATTCAAGAAAGCTCAACATGGAAAGTCATGAGCTCTCACAAAAAGCCATTCAGAATTTTGTAATTGATAAAGATAGCATTTTTGTGGGGAACACCAAAATATGATTTATCAGTGAATCTAACCCACTTCAACATACTAAAGACATTTGAAATTTTTATGTTTAGTGGTCATAAAAATTGAAGGTGACCTAAATCAAACTGTGATAAGACGACTTTAAACAAAACTCTTAAAGTAAGAGAATAAAAGGTTTTTATGAATATTAACTAAGCCACATTTCTTTCTCTGTCAGCACTTTTTGTCACGGGAAGATTTTTGAATTACTTGAGTTCACAAAGTGCATAAATGACAAAGATTATAACTTTTTAGATTATACTTTTTTATAATTTGTGTACAAAAATCATTAAAATATGATTCTATGTAGTTATTTTTTTCTAAATAGAGTACATTAAAATAAAATAAATTGACCTTCTATAAATAGCATATTTAGAAATCTACTTATGACAAATAAGTGACTTAGTGCATAAATTGGAATGTCACCTTTGAAATGTAACATAATTTGAACATTTGTAAGTAATGCCAAAAATCCATCAAATAGAAGAGTCAAGCATTCAGTAAATATGGCTGGTATTGTATTGAAAAAATATCTAACTGATCAATTGGTTGTTTTGAAATTACATAGGCAAGTAGTTATGTTCACAAAATTATCACTTAATAAATTAAGGTAGACTTTAATAATGCCACTTAAGATTTTTTTCAAGGATGCTACAGTATTTGCAATCAGTGAAAAATGTGTCATTTTTCAAATCAATTGCTATGATCCAACAGAATATGCACTTGCTATATTATCGGATGATGAAAAAGAGGTGAGAAATCTTATGAGAAGACACTGAAAAAGTGGTGTCAGATCTCAATTCTAGGAAAAATAATTTTTTATCAGAAGGAATTCAGAAAATAATATTTGGGATGAATAAAGATGGGAACAATGTGAATGGGGGGGAATGGAAATAAATATCATCATCTTTCTTAGACAAAACCTAAAGGGAAAATTTTTTAAATGTATTTAGCTATATGGTATGCATAATTGCAAAAAATATAGAATAAAAGTTAAGGATAGACATAAATATGAATTATTGGATGAAGCTCTCAAATTATTCTTGATACCCTTATCAAAATATCCCCTAATGTATTGCCAACCAGGTCTACTACCATCTTGCTGTCTTCCTCCATGGACAGTCAGCTGTATCCCCAACTAGTATTACCATGGATAGTTGGAACCATATTAAAGAGTTTGAAATAATTTATTAATAAAGACAAGAGGGAAAAAATTAAGAGAATATGGCTTTTTCTAAAGCTTACATAGAATAAGATGAAAGAAGAGAATGAAAAATCTTTTTTTTGGGCTATTTGGACTAATCTGGAAAATACTTCAAAAGATTTTTGGGGAGAAGGTAGGGAATTCCTGTTTTCTTTAGAAAATATTTTTCATTGACAATGTTAAATTCCATAAAATATCTTAATAGTCATCATTTTCTACCCATTGTAGCCATGATAAAGGTGGTTTATATTTAGTTAAAATGAATAGGTATATATATATATATATATATATATACATATATATATATATAAACTTATATACATATACATACACACAGAAATTTCATCTGAATAAATGAGTATTCAGAAGTTACTACAACTGTGGCTATTTTATGAGACATTATCAAGCAAATTAGTGTACCTTTTGCTTATATTTCATGTGTAAGAATGGAGTCTTTAAGAAAATATGTTATTTCCGCTATTGTTCTCCTGCAAAGTAAAGATTAGCATTATTTACATGGGCTATGTAAATGGTAACTTTTTATCACTGTATTTCTGATTAACTTCTATAAGAATAATATAAAGAATTGTAGACTTTGCAAATGGAGAATGTTTAGACAAGGGTTTTTTTAGATATTTATTTATTATGATTTTACTAGTATTTCCTTCAGATGATAGTGCTATGAATATGCTCCTTTACAAGGTACTTTATTACTTATTGCTGTCTAATTACTATGGAAGAACATCTAATTCCATTAAACTAAGAGCATAGAATTTTTTCTACCCTAGAAAGAATTGTATTGTGACCCTGATTTTTTTTCCTCTTGTTCCCCTACCTTTTTCATTCTTCTTTGTTTGAATTTGAGGTTGATATTAGTTATACAACTTGTGAAATACTATTGGAAGCACTCAAATGCTTACCTAGATAAAATTCCTTCCTTTACACTGTACTGACAGTGAGTCTTTTAAATACACTCTCATCGTATCACTGGAAGTTTAATACTATCCTGGTCCACTGCTTTCTAGGTTGACTGCTCTTCTGCTGTGCTCATCCCCAGACTTTCAACTGTCTCTCCCTAATGCTCAGCGCTAACCCTAAGTAGCACTAGCAGTAATAAATTGGGACTGCCTCAAAAAAGACAGCCCTAATTTACCTATTAAGACAAGAAAACAAAAATAAACTACTTTAAAAAGATAACTACTAAAATTCAGTATGATACTATATAAGTCCTGTATATGTCAAGATTTCAGGCAACTTTTATTTCCTTATTACTGTTTTCAGTCAATTGATGAGTAAGCATTTACTAAATGCTTATTGTGTGCCAGATACTGTGCTAACTTTACAGAATATAAAGAAAGGCAAAAATAGCTCCTGCTTTCAAGGAGCTTACATTCAAATGGGGAGACAATAAGTAAACGACTATGAATAAACAAGATTGATACAGGGTAAATTGGACGTAATCTCAGAAAGAAGACATTAGTATTAAAAGGAATGGAAAAGGCTTCTTGAAGAAGGTGGTATTTTAGTTGAGACTTGAAAGAAGCCAAGGAATTCAGGAAGTAGAGATAAGGAGGATGCCATAGAAATGAAAATGCAGTCAGGAAATAAGAGTTTGAGAGGAGGAGCCTGGAAGCCAGAAGACTAAAATGATTATGAAGGGCTTTAAAACTGAACAGAAGATTTGTTATTTGATCCTGGATGTAAAATGGAACCACTGGACATTATTGAGTTGGGAAGGGTATGTGACATGTTCAGACCTGCAGTTTAGAAAGATTGCTTTGGTAACTGAGTGGAAGATGGACTGGAGCGAGACTTGAGGCACGGAGACTAGCTGGAAGGTTATAGCAGTAGTCCAGATGTGAGGTGAAGAGGACATACACTAGGATGTGTCAAAGAGAAAGGAGAATACGCCAGAGATTCTGGCAGACTTTATAGGAGTATAAAGCAGACCTTATAGGATTTGGCAATAGATTGTATGTGCAGAGTGAGAGACAGTAAAGAGTTGAGGATGACACCTAGGTTTTGAGTTTGGGTAACTGGGAGGATGGTGGTACCCTTAACAGTAATAGGGAAGCTTGGAAAAGGGGAAGGTTTGGGGGTGGGGTGAAGATAATGAATTCTGTTTTTGACATTTTGAGTTTGATGCTGATAGGATATCCAGTATGAGATGTCCAATAGGCAGTTGGAGATGCAAGATGGGAGGTGAGGAAACAGATTAGGATTGGACAAATACTTCTGAAAACATCTGTATAGAAATGATAATTGAATTTATGTGAGCTGATGAAATCACCAAGTGGAATAGTAGAAAGAAAAAAGAGGGCCCAGAAAAGAGCATCGGGAGGGTCACCCATGATTAGCAGATAGGGTGAAGATCTAGCAAAAAACTGAGGATCATAGAGACAGATAAGAGGGGACCCAAGGGTAGACAGTGTCTCAAAAACCTAGAGAGAAGAGACTACCAATGATGAGAGTCATCGACAGTGTCAAAGACAACAGAGAGGTCAAGAAAGATGAGGATTGAGAAAAGTCTATTAGATTTGACCATTAAAATATCATTTGCAGCTTCAGAGAGATCCATTTCAGTTAAGTTGAGAATCCAGATTGCAGATTGTTGAAAAAGAGTGAGAGGAAAGAAAGTGGAGGTACCAGTTGTAGACAGCCTTCTCAAGGAGGTTAGCCACAGAAGGGAGGAGTGATACATAATTACAGCTAAACTGGATAGAAAGATTGAGGGCTTTTTAAGGACAGGGAGAACATGGGCTTGTTTGTCTGCATTGGAAAGCAGCAAATAGATAGGAGACATTAAAGATTAGTGAGAGAATGGGTATGATAGAAGGGCCAATCAGATGGAGAAGACAAGATAGCGTGCCATACCACACGCACGTACAAGAGATTGTCTCAGCTAGGAGAAGGGATATCTCTTCATGTAAAACAGTGTTGAAAAAGGAGGTAAAGGAGGGAAAGGGCATCTCAGTGATTCAAGAGTGAGACATCTGAGATGAGGAGGGGAGAAGAAGGATCTCCAGACAAATGGCTTCAATGTTTTCAGTCAAATATGAGGCAAGATTTTCAGGCAAGAATCTTGAGCTCATTTTCTTTACTGATTCAGATCCCAGATTTCAATGCTTCTATGACTTAGCATTCTGTCTTCAGAGTCACTGTGACTAATGACTTCATCTCCCTTTGGCTAGACTAGTCCTTGGGGAAGTCACCAGGCATCACTATACTATATGATTCTATAGACATTTTAAAAATATTTTATGTGACATATGGAGAATGAGTCTATTCTCACACTTACCAACATATAGCACTATTTTAGTGTTATGAAGAAATAAGCACAGAATGCCATATTTTACTCATTTCTTCTACAATTTGAATGGTTTTCCATGGTAACGATTTAATTTGCTTCCAGTTCATTTTATTGGATATAAGCAATCATTCACATACAGGGCAGCTAGGTGGCACAGTGGATAGAGTACTGGTTCTGGAGCTAGGAAGATGCATTTTCCTGAGTTCAAACCTGGCCTCAAGTACTTATTAGCTATGTGGCCCTGGGCAAATCACTTAACCCTGTTTGCCTCAGTTTCTCATCTGCAAAATGATCTGGAGAAGGAAATGGCAAAGTGCTCCAATATCTTTGCCAAGAAAACCCCCAATGGGGTCACAAAGAGTCAGACACAACTGAAACCAATGAACAACAACAAAAAGCATGCATGTGCCATCCTACAAAATAATGGCAAAAATCTTACACTGAAATATTTAAACAACAGATAGTCAAAAACACAATGTACCCCCAAGTTACATTTTCATGCTATGTGTTATTTTATGTTGCATTATTATGCTATGGTTTGTTATGGTTTATTATATTACTTTATTACCTTCTTAATTGCACTGCTTTTTATTAGTTCAGCCAAGTGTGAAGTTAAAGTAGGTGTCAGCAAAACATGGTGTAGAATTTCCATTGTCATATGGCTGATTTGCCTTGTGTACTCCACATACTTATGAATCACTATTCATTGTGACCTTCCCCCCGGGATCATAGGCTCTGAAATTTTAAAGCTAGAAAGAACGTTAGCAGACATTTGTCTTCTTCATTATAGATGGGAAACTGATTCAGAGAGATTAAGAAATTTTCTCTAAGTTGCATAAGTAGTAAACAGCAGAGGCGAAATTCTCATTCAAGTCCTCTGCCTCCAAACGTACCCTTCCTATTATGCCCCACTGCCTTCAAGTTCTGGCTGAAAACTTCTTATTCCCAAGGCCTAGGAAGAATCAACCTCAGTTTCTTCTTTCCCAAGCTCTCCAAAAAAATGAGAATTGCTCATTTTTCACACGCTTCTGAACACTAGTTCAAAAAGCTTGTGTTATAAAATAAATCTTTCTATAAATAGAATACAATTAATTTTTTATGAAGAAAAAGACAGTTTCAAGTCAATCTGTTATCCTAGTGCATTAGTTCTCAAATTTTGGTCTCAAGACCCCTTTATGCTCTTAAAAGTTATTGACACCAGGGCTTTTTCTTTTTATTGGTTGTATTTACCAATATTTACTGCCCTACTGCAACATTCTTAGTCACCAGATTAACACATCAAATCTACTGGTCTACCCCAAGTGAAATGAACTAGTAGATTCATCCATAGTGGGCAATGAACTTGTTGTATTATTGTAGAGGGATGGAATATGGAAGGCTAGGTATGGGAACTAACTGATAGTACAGGTTGGCTGTAAGATAAAATGTGTCAAGGGGAGTAATATGAAATATATTTTAAAAAGTAGGCTAGAGCCAGATTACAGGTGATATTAAATGCCAGCCTGAGAACTTTTTTAGGCTATAAGACAATAAAAAGTAACCATAAGAAGATTTTTGAGCAGAGGTCTTAGTGACATGGTCAGACCTGTGTCAGAGGAAGATGATTTTTGGCAGCTTTGTGGAGGTATAAGTAAGAAGGAAGAAAGACTAGAAGCAAGAAATCCATTAGAAGACGATTGCAGTATTCCAAGCAAGAGGTGATGGGAGCATAAACTAGGGTGGTGCCACATGAGAGGAGAAGAAGGGTTCAGATGCAAAAGATAATGCAAAACTAGAACTGAAAGGACTTTGCAGATCATTGGATGTGAGAATGAGGGAAACAGAAAAGTTCTAGCTAACTTTTAAGCACAAATGACTGGGATGATGGTAGTGTCCTCACTAGAAATAGGAAAATTTATAAGAGCAGTAAGTTTAGGGAAAAAATAATGATGTTTTGTAGAGGTTGAGTTTACAATGCTTATAGGACATTCAAATATCTGACAGTCCCTTGGGAATGAGACCATTCCCAACATCAAAGGACTTACAACATTGTTAAGGAAATAAGATATTTCAGTCCTTTTTAACTTATATTTGATTCTTCATGATTTTATTTGGGGTTTTCTTGGCAAAGATACTGGAGTGGTTGCCATTTACTTCTCCAGCTCATTTTACAGATGAGGAAACTGAGGCAAACATGGTTAAATGACTCTCCCACGGTCACACAGCTAGCAAGTATCTGAGGCCAAATTTGAACTCTTCCTGACTTCAGGCCCAGCATTTTATCCACTGCATCACCTAGCTGCCCAAAATAAAACATAAACACATTCAATGTAAAGGAGGCAATGAGGCACTGCAATAAATTCTGGAATTAGATGATCTGAGTTCAAATACTACCTCTGATGATTATGCCTGTGTGACCTTAAGCAAGTAATTTTGCCTCCTGAGTCCTCCAGGAGGTCCTCATTTGTAAAATGATAGATTTGAACTGATAGATGGCCTCTGAATTATCTCCTAGCTCTGAATCAGGGATCATATGAAAATGTCTTCTATTTCTCATCCCTGATATCATATCTTCTCACTAGGATTTTTGGTTTCCAAATGACTCACATAAAGCTATTGTTGAAATACTTTTTAGAAAACTCAAATACTCTTTTGATGGACTAAGTAGGCACAGATGTCAATATTTTAAAATGAATCTATACCTTGAACAATTAGTTTTTTCAGCTTCTAAACTGGGTGAAGACTTTTAAATTGAGGACGACTTGGTAATTATATTAAAGAAATTAAGTAATAGCTTAAGTTATTCTCTTTAGATGTTGATAATTTGAGTTATAATCAAAACACAGTGGAGATATACATGTATTCATGCAAGTGTACATTTACATTAGGAAACCATTTAGCTGAGTAATTTCTTCTATCAAGCAAATAATTTAACTGACTTTTAAGCAGCTTGGTACAGTGGAATGTGTATTGGCACTAGAATTAGAAGACCTAGGTTCAAGTCTTACCTCTAATATCTATTATCTTTGTGATCATAGGCAAGTTACATCACTTTCCTAGGTCTCAGATGCCTCATCTGTAAAATGAAGGGTAGGTAGCCTCTGATTTCCTTTTCAGCCCTAAGTCCATGAGGTTATGATGCTGAAGTGATTTATCCCCTCCTTTTATTTGGCACCATGCAGTTTATATGCCTAACTCCAGATAGAGAAGTTTCTTCTCCTGGAATCAATCATATTGCCCACATTTAACAATCTTGATTCTCCCTCCATTATGTACTAATCTCAAAGTGCTTTATTGAATTTGGATGATTTCTGGTTTGATAGCTCTAAGCAAGTAGTGATCGGATTTTCAGTACTTATAAAAAAAAAAAGAAGAAGAATGGTATTTGGGTACTTACATGAACTAGAAATCTTTTTTGAAAGTTTTGTGATCCTGTTCCATTCATTTCAGTGGGACATTTTAGGATACATTAGTAAGTTCACAAATACAGGGAGGCGCATTTTAGCTCTCTAGAAAGAGCTCATAACAATTAATACTGTCCAAAAGTATAATGAAGGATCTCATGAGGTAGTGAGTTCCCCATCATCAGAGGTCTTCAAGTTATCTTGCTATTACTTTTGTTTTTATGTATTTTATTAGCCTGGGTAGATGAATAGCATCAGGGTTGGTACAGAATGTATTCAGGCTTTGAGAAATGGTTATACAAAGAGAGCTTTAAAAGTCAGATTTTTAAACTATCTATCCAGCACAGAGGATAGCAGTGGACCAGTCCTGATTTACTATTGTCTCTGTTTGGAAGGTTTTCTAATTTTTGAAAATATTATAGTTTTTCATGTCCCCTAGATATTCAGATGTATATGTGATCTCATCAGCTTGAGTCAGATTGCAACCTTTTGACTCTATACAATTCTTATCTGTGTCTTTCCATAAATCTTTCATGGGGGAATCTATCCAAAGTTCTGTCTTGTTGATGCCCATTTATATGAAGTGAATGGGTGAAAATTGGAATAAAAACCCAAGGGAGGAAAACAAAAAAATTATTATAACATTATCATTTAAAGTTTTTCAGTCACTGTGCAATCATTTGCTGAACTTAGTAATTCAAAATGATAAACTTTACAATATAATCAAAATTTGTCATAATTTTTGAAAAAATACCCATTTAAAAATTAGAATCTAAATAAATAGGTAGCTAGTCAAAGTGTTAGAAACTTAACATTTCCCTAAAAGAGACTGAATGAAAACATAAATTTATTCATAATGACCTATGTTCTTGGTGAGAAAAGAAGTGCCCTCAGTTCTGTGATCTATAAAAGAGCATATTGGTCAGTTTAAAATGATAGACTTGCAAATTTTTGATCACATAAAATTGTTTTGTCTGGAAAATAGACCTCATTCTTTTTAATAAAATGACAGCATTTGATCTACATGTAGTAAACATATTTGCTGGATTAAAATACATCACACTAAATGGAATCTCTCTAATATAAATCATGTTCTAATTTGATGAAGAAAATAATTTTTAATTAACTATATTTAAACAGAAATCTTTGTGCTTATGTTAGCAAATTTCAACAGGTGTGTGCAACAGATAAAAATGGCAAAGTTCAGAGAGAAAGAAGCTACAATTCTCATGTTAAAAAAACAAAGAACAAAAAAGAAAAAAAAATAATAGTAATAAAATGCTTGGCAACATACCGGATGCTTTTATCAGGAATACTACACCCCAAACCACTACTGAAAAAAAGGTGGTTTGGTTTTTTTTTTTTAGTTTTAAGATTACTCAGAGGGTTTGTGAATTGAATTGATGGAAGTAATTGGTAAACTGCTTAATCAAGTCCCATTTGGAGGTGAATAAGGACTGCCAGATAGAAAATGTAGGCTACGTAAGTAACCCAACAAGTCAGTAGAGTTCCTTTTTCAGAAAGAAACAAAGATAGCAGTAATTAATGACCCTGACTCTGTGCCAAAAAAGCTTTCTTCTGACAACTCCAACTTAATTAAAACTTAGGACATTTCAATGGCCTCAGAAAGCCCCTGATGGGGTGAACTCTTGCAGACTCGTGAGAAAATTTTGTAAATTAAAGGAAAAGATGTGTGTTACCACTGGTGCCATGACTCTAATCCCTGACAGTCAAAGAATCTATTTAGCCAAAGCCTTTTCTTTTAACTGGCTCACACCTGCAGGCTTACTGGCACTTCCTCTGCACTAGAGAAGGCAGTTTTTGTGTTTTACGGAAGATCAGATAATAGGAGCCTTGCTGTTCCTTTTGTTTTTGTGCATTGTTCATTAGCCTGTGAGTATTGCAGGCACACTTGATATGCTTGGCTCGCTCAGGAGTAGAGCATCGCCTGCAAGCCTTAGGTGGCACAAGAGTGAAGATGGGCTGGCAAAAAAGTAATTTTTTTTTAAGTAATGTAAAAAGTGGTTCAAATTAAAACTCACAGTTGATGGGGCAACCTGAATGGCTGAGGCCCCCTGTTCTGAGCACAACAGAGTAACAAGCAACGAAATTCTGTGCTAGACAGTACAGATTTTAGACACAAGGAAATGTGTTGTTGAACTGTCTCTGCCCCTTTTCTTAGTGCCGTTTTAAATTTGCTTGAATCAACAAGTGATAAGGATTCCCACTAGGTATGCTATATGAAAAGGATGTCTGTTATCTGCCGCAAGGAAGTACACAGATCTTATGAGTTGATCCCTTCAACTTATTAATAAATGTACTGGTGGATGAAATCTTAGAAATTACATTGGCTGAATACTAATGGGCATAAACGGTTACTTGATTTACATGAGAAAAAAAGGAGTTTAATTTCATCTCCCTCCCTTGCCTAGAAAGTGCTTTTATGTATTATACAACACCACCCACCCACTCCCCAGATCCCAACACACACACACACACACACACACACACACACACACACACACACACACACGCACACACACACATGCTCACTCACTCACTCACTCACTCCCTCACTCACTCTCTCTGTCTTCCTGTGGCCTTTGACGATTCTGATCCGTAGAGCTGGAGAGAGTAAACTGGATTGTCTTTTTTCCTTTTGGACTTTACTTGAGGATGATTTGTTGGAATGGCACAGAACTGTTTCTTGAACTATCAAGGTTTGGGTGTATTCTTTAAGGGTTGATACTGATGGGGAAATAAGTTATTGTCTTCACGTATTCAAAGATCTCTTCTTTTGACCCTTTTTTCCACCTGAGGTCTATAGGATTTGTTTTTTGCAGGTGATGATTCATAACTTACAGGTGTTGTGCTGATATTCTATTTTTTAGGAAT
>NW_027555847.1:453903095-454003095 GCF_003287225.1 Phascolarctos cinereus | reverse complement strand
AAATATTTCTACTGGTATTTCCTTACTAGTTAACAGCTGTTACAACAGTTTCCAATCATCTATTAAGTAAAAGAAGACATTTTTTGGTAATATAGATTAATAGAGAAATGATGGGATGGGAGTAGAAATTTTGGATGGATACAAATCCCTTTGTTCTAAATTGGAAAATTGCATAAACAGACAGCTTTTCAATATGAATGTGAGCCTTCAGTTGAATTCCATAAAGTATATTGAGTGTAGCTTAACATGTTTAATTTCAGACATCACCAACAGTAATCAGATAGGGATTTCAAAAAACAATTTATTCCATTTCAATGGAATTTCCATTTGACTAGCTGTAATCTCAAATATGTAAATGGTAGCCAAAGCTGGATGTGATGCTTCAGTTAAGAATTTTTTTTTTGCCCATTGTTTCTTCTAGCATCTTCTTGCCAAATCTTCTGGAGCGCTTGTAATTTCCTCTGTACAGAGCCCAACAGGCTCATCAACAGCAGAAGGTAAACATAATAGATGTGAGGAATTTCTGGAGATTTATGAGGTTTAGCTTTTTTGAAATGTACGCTGTGTCTGGCGATCTTTGTGCGTGGCCACATGTGGACTCTACGAATTGAAAACGTTATAAATGGGGCATCACTTAGTCCTTGTGAAGAGTCAGATTTAGGAACAAAAGATGTTTTCTGCAATAGTATTTAAAAATGTCTGGCTTCTGAATTTATAACAGTGCAGTTGCAATAGAAAGGAAATTATCCAAATGATTCAAACCTCTGCTTTTGAAGAATCTTGAAATTTGGCATGACTATTTTCTCCACTACTTAAACATTATTTAATCTAAAAGGCTGTTTTTTCTTGATAGTATCCTTCTCT
This sequence comes from Phascolarctos cinereus, assembly GCF_003287225.1. Classification (NCBI taxonomy): domain Eukaryota; kingdom Metazoa; phylum Chordata; class Mammalia; order Diprotodontia; family Phascolarctidae; genus Phascolarctos; species Phascolarctos cinereus. The sequence goes on along the minus strand of NW_027555847.1, from coordinate 454,002,231 downwards.
ATTCTCTATTTGATACTATTGGTTGGTAGGGGGGACTCACAAGGCAGGAAAATCCAGGCTTGAAGTCAATGAAAAGCAACCTAAGAATATAAAACAGACAGTTATGGGAATTTGGCATAATATACTCTCAAAAACAAAATGAGTACTGGCTCCATAACTTTATCATTATTCAAAATGTTAATTTCTTAAATTCTACTATTTGTGAAAATAATTTAAACAAGTGCAGCCTCATCACTTTATTGAGCATAAATAGGAAATGCATAGCAAATTCAAAAATAATCCATGATCATGATATCACTGAATGTTAAAATGATCCTTTAACCTTTTCAGTGGGCTTTGCTGATATTAATTAATCATCTTGAATGCTGTAAACATCTCAAGCACTAGATTGCTAGCTACAATTCTGTGCCAAATATTTCTCTGCAACTTTTCATTTATATATATATATATATATATATATATATATATGTATATATACACACATATACATATATATACATATATGTGTATATACATGTGTGTATATGTATATAAACATATGTATGTGTGTGTGTGTGTGTGTATTGTGTGTTTATCTTGATAGAAGAGGCTAAAATAGCATTAGCAGAACAGCTCAGAGAGGCCTCTTCTTCCTGCCCATTGTTTACCTGTAGGGTTGTCTGATGGAAGAGCTTATGTCTATAGGCTCAATTTAGATATGGCTTGCTTCAGCATCATTTTCAAGCACTTGCATAAATGAGAGCTTGGATCTTACCGAGATAATTATTGCTGAGAACATCACTTTAAGTTGCATCATCTTCCATAGCATACTGAAACAGCGAGAAAAAGGTAGTCTTTTGTCAGAGACATGCTTTAATAAAAGCTTGTCTGACTTTTAAGATGAACAGCACTTGAAATTTTGCTGCTCGGTGCACTTAAAATCTAAAGAACTTTGCATGGTTGTCTTACGATTTTGTTTCTGCTGAATAATGATGCTCTAAGATGCTCCCAACCATAGTTTAATTACAAAAATTGTAATGACAACCATTTACATATCAGCCAGATAACAGACTCTAATGGACACCAGGATTTTTTGTTTGTTTGTTTGTTTTTAAGGTGTTTTTTAATTGATTTCTTTTAATTTCTCCTCTTTTAACAACATCTCAAGTGTAGACAAATGCTAGGGAATGAACATTTTATTTTCCAGCATCCTTGTACACATACATAAAATGTGTGGGCACCTTAAAAGCATTAATAGCATGTTTGAACTTCATGGTGAAGATAATATATTTCAAAACCTAGAGAACATAAAATAGCTATCATTGGAAAGCAACATTTAATTATTAATGAAACCCAGACATTGGCTTGGGATAAAGATGCTACTGCTTATTTATGGGAGATTTTACAACAAAAGTAAATAATAAAATATCTTCGCTCACCTAACTTGCATAGTGCTTCTAGCTTAAGTTATTTCTGAACATGTTAAATAAATATATGTGTATGTGTATACACACATACACATATATCATAAACTAGAAAAGTGGGTATTTCACATTTTTACAGGTATTGTATACATTTGTCTCTTGTGGTTATTATGGAAATGGGATTACTGAAATTTTTAACATGCCACTGGAAATGATATATAGGAGAGTGAAGTAATACAATGATGTTAATCTAGCTTTTTAATAATTGGTTTCCTATATATGTATTGTATATGTACAGATATGCACATATGTACACATATGTAATATTTATGTGCAATGGTTTCTTTTTCTAGAGCCATTCCTTATCTAATAAAATTCTTGTTTGACAAATGAGATTGGATTACCAAGTCACAGCTGTGTATACCAGTTGATGTATGGCTGTAGGAATGATAATTCATAAAAGCATCTCCCTACTTCAGGGTTAATTTTTTTTAGATATGAGAAAATAATGCTGCCTACTAATTTTTTTCTTTTTGTTATCTAATTTTACCAGGTTTAGACTACTTATTGACTCAGTAAATGTAAAAAAAATGCTGATATGCTGTCAATATTAATGTAGATGTCAGTCCAACTCTGGTCCCTAATGTATGTAAGAGCAAGTATTTTTTACCTTGATACAGAAAGGCAGTCATGTGTGAGATTTAATATACATCCTAATCTATCTTGTCATTGCACTAGCCATGGGTGATGTGCTAATGTATGGGCGACCATTTTCTTTTTCTCCTCACACAATGGAATGGATACACATGAATGACAGTCAAGTCTTCCCTCTGTAATTATTTGGAGGACAGTTAGAATGTACAGCAGGAACACTGCAGGATTAACTTTAGACTTAAACTATATGACATTTAAAAATCTCCAAGCAGCATGTAATTAAGAAAAATAAGTACCATCTGAAGAAGGTTCATTGTAAATACCCTATGAAATGTCCTTAGTGAATTTCTTTACCAACTCCCTTCTGGTATAATTTTTGTATACATACATTAATTCAATGGTTATGTTTTAATCCCTGTCATTTCTTCCAATAGAACAAAATGTCATTTGATAATTATTTCTTTTTAAACTAATATGCCTATATGCCTTTTAAGTGAATTCTTTAGTATTTTCAATGTGATGTTATTTGGGGAACCTTTAAAACTAAAGATCATTGGATATTGAGATTTTAGTTTGCAACATGAGAAATTAAGAAATTTTTCTAAGAAGATGAATAAACCGTACTTCATACATGTAATCTTCATTTCTAATATACACGTACGTAACTTAATGTTGTTCTTGTCATTTGGAAATGTTTGATGAAACTTCTCAAAAGAGAAGACACAACAACCTATATAGTAATTTAAGGACTCTAAGGCAAAAATAGTTTTTCATCCTTATTAATTCATATTATAGTCCATATTTTCTTTCTTTCCAGGATAGTTTCTATGTGGAATAAAAAAAAACTATTTTACTCATGTGAATATGTGGTAAGAAAAGAATTGGGTGAATTTTATTCCCTTTGGGGCATCAAGCTGTTTTAATATTTGTATATGAATAGTTTAGTTTAAAGCTGTGAATCTAATTATGTTCTCCAAAGGTTTTGTACAGAAGTGAAACTACCCCAGTACATCATCACCAAATGATGTAAATGGAAAGCTGTGGTCCAGTTTGGAGCTATGAATCTTGCTCACCAAAAAAAAAAAGTCTGCAAAAGGTACTATGGAAATAGTCCCATTAGAGGGGAAAAAAGCCTCCTATTTTTAGCATAAATGTTATAAACTTGCCTTACTACTTAAGTTTCCTACAAGTGGCTCTTCTTTTCTGAGAGTAGTAATATAAAGGCTAAATTGTTACCTTCTGTTTTCATTGGGTAGGTTTGTGACCACTGACAGTTATAATTTGCAAAAATTACAATGATTATGGACATTAACATACTTGACTGCAGCTATTATTCTTATTTGAAATAAAAAGACTTTTCAGTAGACATAGGATATTAAAACTATGTCTACACATGCCAAGTGAAGTGGAGAATTGAGACAATTATCTGGATAATTCGCGTTAGGAAAACACTTTTATCTCAATTTTCTAGATATTCAGAAACAAGTGGCTATTTGGCTGGATTGATTCTCCCCTTCAATTGGAATGCAGCCATCACTTTAAGAATGGTTACCTATTGAAAGCCAATCAAGGTTTTTGTACTTAACCTGGCCTGTAATGACTCAACAAGAGCCAATTGGATTTTTTGTCTATAAAACTACATTGAATAGGGAAAAAACCAAATCTTTTGAAGTTCATAAAAGAGGGCAAGGAGGGAAAATGCATTCGCATGTTAAAATACTGCCACTCAGAACTGGATGGCAAACATCTGTTTGCTCTTCTCCAAAGGTTTTGTATAAAAGTGGAAATATCTCAATACATCATCACAACCTCAGAGGTGATTTTTTTTTCTGTATTCATTGCTATAAAAACCTTGGTAAATTTTGATAAAGTCACCAATATAATTTACAATATAAATTTACTTTAGTCTCATGTGTAATGAAAAAAACTTGTGACCATAAATTGTGCTACTTTAAAAGTTCTAGAGAAAAAGATGGTATGACCAGATAATCCTTAGGCCCATATGAGTAAAATAAATCAGACAGTGATGAGATGCTAACAGTTGTGGCAAAGTTATTTTATAGACAGTAGATAAATTTTCAGGATGTAATAATTTTAAAAGGGTAGAAATTTTATCATAATATAATTTTAAATTAGTAGTCTACCTGCCTTCTTTAACTCTTATTCCATAAAAACTAAGTCCAGAAAAGGCACACGGTGAAACCTCTTACTTGTCAATTTCCTCAATACTCCAATTCATAATGAGGGTTTTATATGATGAAAGTAAAGAAATTTACATTAAGGATTTTGCCTGCATATGAAATGTTGTTCTGTGAACATTGACTAGTCTTTGGCAGTCATATTTACAAGTCTGAACCACAGCTGCTACATTGCAAATGTGTACCATTGGCCACAAAGGAACTGGGGATCAAGGGATAGCTTAATACAAACCTTTTACCACCACTGGAAAAATAATTTGAAGCACTTGATATACCGATATAATGTGACAGTATATAATGTAAATATAGTCTAGCACAGTGTGCAAATATTTACAACTGTTCTATGTTGCTTTTTTTTTTTACTTGCTTACTTATCAACCAACCGAATGCAATGATATTTTTGAGCTAGTTAGTATGGTATGGATGTGAGGTGGTTCTAGGATAGAGACTTTGAATTGCTTCTCAATGGTTAAAGTGTTCTTTCCCATTCCTCTTCCTTTGCTAGTCAAACCAATCTCAACATACCATGAACACAACTAGTTCTTCCTTGACTCCCTCTTCTCAGTTCTATTGATTCCATACGCTAGTGTCCAACCTTGGCATTCTTCCACCTGCTTATCTAAATCTTAAAGTATTATCTTCCTTGAAGACTCTTAGCCTCACTGATCTTTCTGTTGAACTCTCTGCCACTCAATTTATTACTTGATTATATGCTATCTTGTATTGTTCATCAGTGTTTCAAATGGGTTATGTCTTGTCTCACTAACTAAAATTTAAGATCTTGGAAGGTTATTGTTTTATTTTCCTTTTTTATCACTTACAATGACTGGCATGTGCTGATTCTGTAGTAGGGGCTCAAAAATTATTCATTAGGATTGATTGGGATTTATTTTGGGTCATCTTTTTTTGGTCAATACAGGCACTACTATGGAACTAAGTGAGTAGCTTTGCTAGCTAGTTGAAAAAAGTTATTTCTAAGATAATTTTTATAGGTTCTGTACCATACCCAGGCAGATTGCTGTATTTAGATTCAGATACCAGTGTCTTTGACTATGTAGAAACAACAGCAAAAGAGGAAAAAATGAAAACTAAGTCACTTTGAAGTATATCATGCTAAATTAATGGTTGAATTACAAAAAACAGTGACTGAATTACCAAATTAATTAATTATTTTGGCATTACATAGACATAGCCTTAATACCTCAATAGCAAAATCAGATAGCATCACTGAAATGTTTCACAACAAACTATTTCTTTTAAACTGGCATATTGTAAAATGATTATGATCAAGACGTTTACTTGTCATCTTATGACCAGCCAAGATGCTTGCTAGGCTCAATATTGAATGACTCTTTGCCTGACCTAAAGCAGACTACATTCACCTAAGATCAAGTCACCTGACTTTAAAAGTCTACGAAACAACTAAAAAATGTTTTGACGAGAAAGATCTTACCTGATGAGTAAGAAGAGTGAACCTTCATTGAACAAGGTTAACTATCACAAAACTGATTCTCAAATTCAGAAGAAACCTCAAAGAAAACCTAGTCTAACCTGTGCTTGTATCAGGAATGCTCTACAGTATAGGTGGCAGACAGCCATCCAGTCTTGGCTAAAAAACCTGCAAGAGGCAACCAATTCCACTGGTGGATAGCTTTCATTTTCAGAAAGTGTTGCCCTACACTGTACCTAAATCTGCCCCTTTGCAACATTCTACATGTTGTGCCTCTTTGTGCCTGCTGTGACCAAGCAGAACATGACAGCCTTTCAAGTCCTTGAAGATAGCTATCGTGTCCCGCCTATGTGTGTCTTGTCTAGACTATACATTCTAATTCCATCAACTAAGTTTCAAATGGCGTGATCTAAATTCTGATTCCTCATTCCTCTCTTCTTGGTACTTTCCAGCTTGTCCATCCTAAAATATGATACTCAGAAATGAACATAATAGTCCAAATGTAGTTTGACCAGGGCAGAACATAGCTGGGACCATCAGCTTCCCAAGTCTGGACACTATTTTTCTATTATTCTGAATTTCTATAAGATGGCTAAAAAATATTTTGACTAAAAATACCTGGTTAACAAGATACTATTGACCATCTTGCATGAATTATTTAATCAAAATAATGGTAATAAAACTACTAAGGTGAGCCTTTAATTATGGCTTTGTAACAAACATCAAACCAATATTTTGGCAAGTAATGAACTTGTGCATATGGTAATGGGCAGTTTAAGGTTATCTTGATTGATCCAATTAACTAAATAACTGCCAACTCATCTTTTTACTTTGTGCTAAGATGAAAGACTGCATTTGGCATTTAACCAGTTTAGTTATTCAATTTAGACAGTCAGCACAGGCCATTTAGTCCCAGAATGGATTCTTTGGACAAAACTATCCAGTTTCTTTATCAACATTAATCAAATAAGCTATATAATTGCCAAATCTCCATTTCACATTGTGGGACCTGAATTATTCTCCTTTTTATTTGTGTAGGGTTTAGAACAGTTTAATTTCTATGCTTTTAATGAAACTGAAAACAGCATTATGTTATTTCAGGAATAATAGCTCATTCCATTAGTGTCTTTATAGGGTGTCATATAAATATGTAAATACATGCACACATGTTTTTTGATTTTTAAAAAACTACCTTTCTTATTTAATGTAACCATTGCAATTTTTATGAGGAAATGCAGTTTATCATTTAAATGTGTTTTGATATTTTAAAAAATGTGTAGTATTTCTTTAATTTCATTGGCTTATAAAAATTGACTAATTCTAGAGGCTTTCCCCCCCAACATTATCTCATAATTTATGTCTAAATATATTTTCACGTTGATAAATCTTCAAAAAGCTTTTCCACACTTGCGGAAATGCATTTGCTAACATTTCAGAAAACAAAAGTTCCAACAAAAATGATCACCTTTCCTAATAGCAAATTAACTTTTTAAAGTATTTACATTTAAATGCAGAATGTCCCCAAAGTTTTAGCACAGTTTTAAGCTTACAAACTTCACTAAGGCTTTTGGGACAGCCTGTATAAATATGCTAACTTTTTTTTTTAACTTTTGAGATAACCTTTGTAAATAAACTCTTTTTTAAAATAAATAGCAAAAATTAAATTTATTTTTAATATATTATTTTGTTTCTACTCTGAAAGAATCTTAATAGCATATCACAAAACTTTGTGACTATAATTGAATCTATGAAAAAATTCTGTGTTAGTGGCCCTAGTTAATCTTCCATTTAAGGCAACTTTCTGCTTCATTTTCCTCAGGACTTATTGGACAATGAGTCATGTTGTTGTTGAATTAACTTAAACAACCTTATATTTTCATACTACAAAAAATAAATTTTAGAATTGGTGTTATGATGCCAAAATTAAAATGGTTTCGTTTCGGAAGCATGCTACCTTTTGAGGTTCCCTGGGGGCAGGATTTGAGTTCCCATCCCAAGCTTATGTGCAACCCAGAAGGAGGGATAATGGGGGCTTCTTTGGATGACTAACAACCACTCAACCAGAGAAGAATTTTTAAAGGGGCCAGGAGGCCGGAGGCCTGCAGCTCCCATCTTGGCTAACTGTTCTACTGTAGAACTCAACCTGAAAATTTTAGATGAGCTCTTCTATGTTAACATTTTCTTCCCTATCCACTTAACAAAAGAAAAAGTCAAGAAAAGTAAGGAAGTACATTTGGAACTGCTTTTGGGTCAGTACTGTCAAGAACAATTTCTTGAATTTTCTTTGAACAAGTTATAACCCAATTGCTGTTGGAGAGGCATCTCTTCAACCAACTAGGAATCTGATTGAATTTAAAGTGGTATAATGATCTTGCTTTTTCTCAATTTCTCTTTTATTTCTTTCATCCATCATCACTCCTCCTGTCCTCATACTGCAAATATCCCATAGATTTTGTAGCAGACTTATGGGTTTAAAGTATGTTATTAAAAGAATTCTGGTGCTATTTTGTAAAGGAAATTCCTTAAGAGTAGGAGATTGTTTTGTTTTGTTTTGTATCTATATTCCCAGCACTTAATCCAGTGCCTGGCACACAGTAGGTGCTTAATAAATGTGTTTGATCTAAGAGGGGAAAAATTATGCTCTGTTTAAGTGTGTAGATTCATTTTCATAGCAATGTTGAGGCTGTGCTTTGATGCTTCAAAGAATCTGGGTTGAAATCCTGACCATTTACTACCTGTGTGACCTTGGCAAAGTCATTTTATCTCCTGGGATTCAATTTCCTCATCAGTAAAATAATGAGGTTGGACGAGAGGATTTCTGAGGTCTCTTTTAGCTCTAAGGTTGATCCTTCTGTAAATCCATCACGGGGAGTCCACTTAAGTACATTATACTGTAGCTCTTCCTCTAGTTCTCTTAACATTTCTGTTAAGACTCCAGTCTTACAAATTCATCCTTTTACAAATGCGGTACTGGTTTTTGTAGTCATCTACAAAACTCTTCTGTCTGAAGAGCATTTTTGTATCCTGCTCTTTTGATAATAGGTCAAAAATACCTTAATTTAGATTAGGTATTGAAATATGCAAACTTCAGGGTCTTAAAAAGTTAAAAATTAGTACAGTTTTTGTAGAAAAATCTCTTATTTGGCAATCAATAGAATTTTTAAATGTTCACTATGGAATTACATAAACCAAGAAATCTTTCAATTTACAAATGCAAATTTCAAATTTGGAATCCTCTTGTATGTTGCATAGTTTGAAACCTGTGTCCCAAGACTGAAACCTCACACATCAAACTCTACCCTGAAGCAAATATTTAGCAACTAGTTATAAACCTCCCCAAAAGAGAAGGTTGTAGAGTAGAAGCACCAGCACTACCACAGCTATACCATTGTGAACAATGCTAACAAGGACTCCTGAGATAAATACAATGTCAATTAAAGGCTTGCAGGTGTGTCACTAGGGGTGGATAAAAAAAGAGAATGGGAAAGGATTTGTGCCAACAGACCTTATGGTTTTGTAGTAATTAGTAAGCTGTGCAGGTGTCTATTATAACTAACTGACAATAAATCTTGGTTTCTGTTTTGAATATTGCTTTGGTTTCCCAAGTTCTGTGCCTGAAGGGGGACAAAGAAAATGACTTGAAGATTAATTACTACGATGGTTTATTCCCAGTAAGAACTTTAACAGTGTTCTCTTGATTTGTATTTATTATTCATACTATTATTAATAAAACAAAACTAATAATAATTATGCTTTAGTAATTCTGGAGTACTACAGGGAAGGATGACTTTATTGCTTAAAAAATAAAAAAAACAAAAACCAAAAATATGCTACAGCATAGAGGAGATCTAGAACACATGGGCCTTCATTTGTCCAAAATTATTTATTCCAGTGGTGTACATGATACAGATTTCTTTTTCACCACATTTTAGGAATACAAAGTTGTAACAGGGCACCTCGGGGCTACTGTATATTTTAATAATCTTTGTTCGTTAAGTGTAGTAACTAATTGTGGATAAACTTGACCATACAGTGACATTTTCTCTAGCTTCTCCATCTGCTCTTTTTTTTGACACCCCTGTCATTAACTGTCATTTTCCTTTAAATATACAGGGAAGCTGAATGGCTACCCCACATCATTTCAGATTAGGGGCAGTTTCTTTGATTTGAGTACTGTTTAGGTGCCAGAAAGAAGTCTGACCTCTCTCGAACCACATTGCCGCGGGACCTTAATTAGTACTGACTCTAGCCATTACTGCAAAGAGGACAAAGGCAAGCACATCATTTTTCTACTTAGGAAGTTAGCGTCTGACCTAATAACTTGTCCAGACTAGCAGGACACTGTAATGGCCGCACAATAACAATGGGGATTATTCGTCAGATTCTTCCTCATAACTAAGCACAGAAAAACCATGAGAAGGAAGTATTGTTACCTTACAAGAACTGATTTGAGGCCCTAGTTCAGCTTATCTTGTGATGAATAAGTGAATGTGTTAAAAAAAATAGAGGAGGAAACTGTGGGGTATCACTTTTTCTCCATGTTATATATACAAATATTTTTGCTTTTGCATTTTTGTGAATATAGATAGGGAGATAGTCTTTTTCATCCAATTAGTATATTTAAGCATAGATACTTATATGGATAAGGGCAGGTGGGTGGTGCAGTGGATAGAGTGTCAGGTCAGGAGTCAGGAAGATGAGTTCAAATCTGGCCTCAGATACTTACTAGCTGGGTGACCCTGGGCAAGTCACTTAACTGTGTTTGCCTCAATTTCCACATCTGTAACATGGACTAGAGAAGGAAATGGCAAACCACTCCAATATCTTTGCCAAGAAAACCCCAATTGCCTTGCTAAAAAAAAAAGAAGAAGAAGAAGAAGAAGAATGAGTTGTTTTCTGATGAATGATTTCATTCGAGGTCTGTTTTTATGTTACATGTGTACATGGCATAACTATTGTATGTGCATTTTCAAAGCTAGGTGACAGTGAAAGTCCCTCCATTTTTAAGTTTTGAATGCAAAAGCATGTCTTTTCTTTCACTCAAAGCAGTTCACTATCATGAATGGGATGGTTCCATCACAATGGACCAGCTATAAGGGATGGATTGGCCATGGGAAATAGATTTCCACTATGGGAATATTCATTAGGGTGATGTGTCTTATAGTTATACACTAGCGTAGGATGCCTTTTCTTCTGTTTCATGACGAAAGTAATGTTTCATATACCAATTGCCATTTCCCCAATACAAGGTGGGTCTGTATAAATATGGTATATTTAAGAGCCAGGAGGCTTATTTTAATTAAGTTACTTTGTTTTTATTTTGAACAAAATATTTAATATTACTATTGAGATCTATACTGTCATACTGTCAATAGAAACCAAAAGTAACAAAAAGTAATAGGGAGGTTTGAGGGGGAAAACAAGTGGAGGGGGAACACGTATGAGAAAATCTTAGTACACTGATTAGAATATCTCTTTAGAAAACAGCTTAATCACCCTTCTCTGCTTTTGAAACAACAAAAATGTTAGCCTCTCAAAAAAGAAAGAGTTGGTCTTCAATGACAAAAAAAGAAAGCTCATCCTCACACACATTGGACCTGTTAGTAATCACTAATAAATACCAACTTGACAAGTGTTTTATTTTATTTTTCATTTTAGAAGTGTTCTTCTTGCTGTCTTAATGAAGTCTGTGTCTGTTATTTTCATTATAACCCCAATTTTTCAAAGGTTTGGAACTCGGCTATAAACATTTTTACTGAGCTGAAGTGGGCTATGAGGATTCCAGTCTAGGATCACCTTTCTTTTGAATGTTTTATTATTTCTTTCTAATTCTAAAAGTTTAAAAAACAATTTTCCCCCATTTGTAAATGATCCTTTCTTCACAGTTATAAATGAAAGCTTAAAAGTTCCTGGACTTTGCAGATTACAAATTTAATAAAATCTAATATAATATTATGCATATAATAATTTTATTTTTCAACTGCTAATATATAAAAATGATTTTCCCCCTCCACCCAGGGAGCTTTTGTTTTGGATTCAGTTCTCAGAAGTATTGCACATAGATTTCCTTGCACGGTATCCAAGAAAATGTGCTTTGGAGATTTCTTCTGTATGCGCAGTCCCAGATTTTTCCTGCCCAGCAGTGATGTATGCCACAGTTGTTAGATTACAGTTTTTTGGCCCTTGAAGCACATGAGCAGTACTGAGATCAATACAATAAACGGCAAAGCTCCATACTATCTAGGCGATAAAACCAAACTAGAAAAGTGTTTTACACAAGAGACCATAATCGCTCCTTCTGTTTAGTTTAAAGATGACTTTTTTAAGGGCCAAGTTTCCAGTACTACTTAGATAATAACATGTTTTATAAATTTTCTGTTGGTTTATACCACTAGAAAAACATTATAGATCTTTAAATTTAAGTTTAAATGAAAGGGATGTAAGAGAAGGCCGACCTGTGAGCCTTCTGACCTGTAGCTCTTACATATCATCTGGGGAGCTGACCTCCTCAAGAAGTTGTGGACTAGCCTATTAGCCATTCTGGTGATGTCTTAGTGCCTCCACCATCAGCTAGCAAGGAGAGGATTTTAAAGAGTTCAAAGCAGAAACTGGAATCCTTTAAAAAAAATCATACAAATACTTTTCTCTATTGCAGATAAGTACAGGAAAAACATGAAAGCAGTAATGCCCCCAAAGACCTGTCTATTCTTTATCCAATAAACCAAAACCTGGGATTGAGGGAATTGATCTCAGGGAGCTTTCCATCAAACCTATTGGAAATCTGGGCTTGGAAAGCTTCCTTCATCTTTAAATTAACAGTGTAGATAGAGATAAATTGGTTACTATTGTCTCCCAGGCACATTAGTCTGTTTAAAAAAATAAATCATCTACATTAATCCTAAGCCATCTGTGAGCTACATGAATCCTATAAAAATAATCCAAATATTTAACTGAATCATTTAATCATAGCCTTCCAGATTCCTCCCATATTGTTTAAAGTCTGCATTTTTTTTTGTAAATTAAGCACATACTGAGTGATAAGTATAAGACCTCATAGTAGGCATTGTCCATCAGTCTACCAATAAACACATTTCCACACATTGGTGCAGATACAAATGAAATCAGAGACTGAACATTTATGTTATGTAAAAGCATAGAGTAAAAGGAGTGATTGAAGTGGGATAGATTTTGTCAGCATTGGCCTACGGGCAGAGACATGTGGAGTTGAGACTTGAAGGAAGTGATGGTTATTGATGGGGGCAGGGAAGAAGAGGGGGAGTTTGGACAAAGGTGTAGAGGCTGTGGTATAGGACCTAAGTGTGAATCTTGGCCCTGATTCTTACAAATGGTATAATTTTGGGAGAATCATTTAAATTTGTGGAGCTTGTGTCATCATATGTAAAATAGGAGTGTTGAACTAGATTATTTAAGGCTCCTTCTGGCTCTACATATGCTATATTCCTATAGTCACATATGAAGTCAGAAAGTGGAAATAGACCGAATTGAGAATAGAAATGAACTTGGAGAAATTTAAAGAATGATATCCTTGATTCTATGGAATTTGCACAGTTGTTGAATATAAGATATACTGGGCACCTCTAAACACAGCTACATGTATCCTAAAGTGATTCTTTTGGAAGGAGGGGTTTAGGCCTGTAACTTAATGGGTGTGGGGAACTCCTGATGAGACAACTCTCTCTACCTATGGAGATCAGCAGCAGTCAGCCCCTCCTATTTATAAGCTGCTAGAGTAGCTTACAGTCTTAGAATGTTACCTAGGGACACTGAGGGGTTAAGTCAATTGCCTAGGGTCATACAGCTAATGTGTGTCAGAACTTGAACCCTGGTCCTCCTGACTCTGAGACCAGCTGTCTGTCCACCTGTCTCACAATGCCTATCAAAGTGACTTAGTACACTATATGATTTTAATAGAATGAAGATAATGTTCATTATGATTTATCTTTTGTTTGTTTTTGTTTTGTTTTGTTTGAGGGTTTTGGGGAGACTAGGTATCCTTACTCCACCCAGGTCAGTCAGTCACCAACCTGCTGCCACTACTAATAGACATGAGAGCTTTGATCTGTTCTGAACCATCTCCCACCCGCCCCCACCCCCACCCCCAGAATGGTTCCAGATTTAGTGAGTTAGTGTGACTGGCTTAGTCTACAGTAGCTCAGACCTCCCTGGCTCAACCAGCCTCAGGCCTTCCCAGTAACAGGGATCATAGGCATGCACAATGGACTAGATTATTTTCATTTAAAGATATATTTTAAAAGATCTGAATGTTTTAAGATGATTTCTAAGTATTAGTAGCCTAAAATATGTATTCCTGGTTCCTTCATAGCCCTAGGTTAAATTCAGGAATAAAAACTGTGTTTGTAGCTTGAAAAATTACATATTAATATATACATACATTTCTGCAACAAAACCATACACACATGTATTGTATATGTATAATGTATGTATTACATACATATATATTTACTATAATTTAGATCAAGTCATAATCCTTTCAGTTATAGCCCCAGCCTTTTTGTTAATATTGATGGGTAAAAGTATTTGCAACTAAATATAGTCTTTGACTTCAATGGAAAATATAGAAATCAGTGTATTTTATCTAACCACCATTCAATGTCCCAACAGTCAGGTAACTAGTAACTAGTTAGGAAACAAGTAGCTAGGTAATGCAGTAGATAGTGCTGATCCTGGAGTCAGAAAAAACGTTCAGATCTGGCCTCAGATATTTACTAACTGTGTAACCCTGGGCAAACTCATCTGCCTCAATTTCCTTAACTCTAAAATGGTGATAATAACACCTATCCCCTAAGGTTGTTATGAAGATCAAGTTGTGAAAACGGTGCTTAGCACATAGTAGGTGCTTCATAAATACTTGTTTCCTTTCAACACTTGTGAACATTGTTGTTCTGTTTACTAATTGTGTTATTATAACTAAGAAAAAGACAGCCCATTGGGGAGCAATGAAAGTAAAGCCCTTAGTTTTATAGTTTCCCACCTTAATGTTTCACCTCATCCTCATGTTCTTGCTCTGTCATAGTTTTATTGTATGATTTCTAATAAAAGCTAATTTTTCCATGAGATACAGGGAGCGACCTATGTCTATGCTCTCTTGGTAAAACTGGGTAAAGAAAAGGACTCAGTCCTATCTAATTTGAAGCGACTCTCCTTTTCTGCTTCAAATGGAGGCAATAAGAAGGTACCATAGAATTGGAAAATTTCATAGCTAGGAGTTTTGGAGTTCTTTTCCTATCTTCAGCCCCTATTTTAGAAGTGAGGGAACCAAAGTGCCCAAAGAGTACACGACTTGCCCAAAGCCAGATTGTGAGTTAGTGGCAGGCCCAGTACTAGGACATAAATCACCTTTTTTCATAGTTCACTGTTCTTTCCTCAATCTTGCAGTATGAATTTATTTAGTGACCTCTAAGAAATCAGATTAATTCAACGTTTTACACGATATCCAATTCTTCTGTCCTCTCGACCAGATCTGTGCTAGAAGCATCATCAGTGACTACAGAATCTATAATCCTAACATACACGCCTATTATTGCATGTATACAGAAATAATATCATGATTTCTTTGGAATGTTGCCTTTCTATCATAGAAGTACATATTTTAAGGACTATTGTCAAAAAAGAATGGAAATTAACCATTTAGGAGGCTATATTACAGCCAAAAATCAAAATTGAAACTTCATGGTATAGTTGAACCTCAGGGTCCTGGTCCTCAATACCATGACGAGGATTCAGCACTGACCACGTGGCAGAATTTCTAGTTTATTCTGGTAAGTCATAATCTTAATGCCGTTCTAAAAAAAAACAATGGCCAGTGAATATTTTTTCCTTCTGACTACAAATTAGTTTCAAGAAATACCTAGATTTAATTTTACTTTAATCAACTTGTTCCTCTGAACAAGGTATGGAATTGATGGCTGCTATTGATTGACCGTAGCATTACCTAATCTCCACTAAATGTAGGAAGCTTTTCAGATTTAGAAAGGTGGCAGAAAATGTCTAGTAATGATGCTGCTGGGAATTCAAGCTCAATACTGTGGTCAGTATAAAAGTGATGCAGCTATAAGAGGTATTTTATTAGAAGCCTGTTGGTTTTAGAAAATGTTCAACCTGGTGTAATTTGCCGAGATTTTGATGTTAGTGTATTTACCAGATACCTCCTTATTTTAGTCATTTGAAACAGTATCAACAATAACTTCTATTAATGGTATTGTGCTGCTGCTTTTACATAATAGGAAGCTAGTATTGAAATTTCAGAAAATTACAGAATAAAACAGAATACAGTACCATGGAATAGAAAGAATATTGCATTAGGAATTCAATACAGAGGAAGGATACAAGAAATAATTACTAAAACAGATATAAACGTGACCTTCACTGTGGTTCAGTAATTATCCTCGTCCACACTATGGTGTGTGTATCATGATTTCCCTTTTTTCCCTTTGTTTTCATTTTTATCTGGGTACTTCACTGGTGAGTAATTGCTAAAGGGAACCCATTATGCAAGGCGAGCATTCAGTTTGCAAGTGAATTTGCTTGTAGCTATTGCCACATTTGAACCTCACTAATGTATGTAAATTAAAAACTCTGGTATTCGGAATCGCTCCTGTTTGAAATAAAAACAGAATCTGATCATTACAATCTGCAAGCCAGGTATTATCACTGGACTAGTGAGCCGCTGATGATAAATTGTACTGAATAGCTTGTGGATAGAATATTTTATCTCAGTTCTCTATCACACAGCACTGCATAAAACCAGAATGATTCATCAAGCATGAGAGCTGCTGGTTTATGAAATTCATTGCTCACGGCAAGTGTATTTTTTGAAATTCAAAAGACAAAGCAACTCACAAGGGTTATTTAGTAATCAGTGTGAATTACTTCTAGGTATGAACCTCAGTGGAAAAAATTAAAAGTACATTTGCTGCACAGGAAGCATCACTGTGATTGGGATATGATTTTAACCACCTCCCATCTAAAAGCCTCATTTTGGCCACTTTTGATTTGTATGTAACCTTTTCTTCAAGTAAAACTGCATAATCAATTGTAATGGGACCATATGTTGACAAAGGCTCCGCCATACTTTTAGCAGATGTGTTTTCATTGTTCACTATCTTCTATATCCCAGCTTGTAGGGGATATGTTTTGTTTATACAAGAGGAACTT
Organism: Phascolarctos cinereus; assembly: GCF_003287225.1. Classification (NCBI taxonomy): domain Eukaryota; kingdom Metazoa; phylum Chordata; class Mammalia; order Diprotodontia; family Phascolarctidae; genus Phascolarctos; species Phascolarctos cinereus. The sequence goes on along the minus strand of NW_027555847.1, from coordinate 453,985,330 downwards.
AAAGAGACAAAGTACAATATAAAGTTGCCTTTCTTTCATATTTACAATAAGAATGTTTCATTTCTTCTTGTGTATTGATGTCCCAAGGCAATGTTCCAAATGAAAAGATAATAACTTATGAAGAAGTGTCAAAAACTAATTAAGTTTTGTAACTTGTTTTTCCCTCACAGAGGGTATATTTTTCATCACACTGTCCAGTCACATGCTGGGATTCTTGCTAACATTATCACATGCCAGTCACACCAAGTCTCAGTGGTGCCTCTCCTTCTGTCATTATTTTCAGCATCAATTAATTTTCTTCTGACCTCGCCTTTAGAGAATGTAGCAGAGAATTATCAGTGCATGCTATGCAGTCTATTTTGAAGGCATTAGGCCACTGTGTGCATTCAAAAATGGAGTAGACCAAACATTATATTTTCTCACCTGCAGGGTTGCCTAGTAACCTGAATTAAGGATTTTCACCAAGCCTTCAAGACAAATAAAATGGACTGGAAGGCAGGTTGACCCAGGTGGGAGAGTCTGATGTAGATCAGAATTTTGAATGAGCCAATATAAAACAAAAATTCTCATTAACATTCATTGTGGAAACAGTTCCCACAACTAAACAAGTCTGTTATACGATGCTGAGAGAACACTCTGTAACCGGACAGTTTTTGCAAAATCTCAAATGTTTATTTTACAGTATTTTGCTTCTTCCCTTCATCTCTCTATCTCTTCAGGGGTATGCACTGTACCATTTCTAGCCCTTTTAATGAAGATACACTGAATATTTATTGAAGGCATTAAAATAAACACCTTAAAACTCTTTCCTGTCATGGGGCAAATATACTTTCAGGGGAGTTCTTCATAGGCCTCACTGATATGTTTGCTGCTCTAAGCTGGATCTGGCTTCATATGTATGTGCAGCTTTCATTTAATCACTCAAAGGAAGTAAATTCCTTGTTTAGTGTATTGCCATTGAAAAGACAGATTAGTGTACTTAGAGGTAGGGGTTATTCTTTGTAACACTATTACAGCTTTGTCCTTGACATGCAAGATTCCTTCAGAAAGGGGGGGACTGAGCTGGAGGGAGGGTTGAAGAAGTTGCAGGGGGGAGGGGGAAAGAATTTCTCTTGAAAGGTACAAAGTGAAGGAGTAGTACGATTAGGATGTTGGCACATAGTGACAGTCTTCTGCAAATGATGGTGTCAGGCCACAGAGGGGCCGAGGGTGGCAAGAGTGACATTCACCCTAGCAAGATGGAAATAAATGCCCTGTTTGATAAAAGAAAACAGACAATTTATGTATACCCTGAAGAGTTAACAGCTAGTGAGCCATTCCTATGGGTCAAGTGCTGCATTTGCATTTTGATGGGATGTTATCAAGTAATTAATGCACCAGTCAGGATTTATTACCTCAGGAGTGAACTGAAAGGTTCATTACAAAATCGGTTTCACTTGAAGATAGGCATTTCCTCAGAGTTAGCTTTTGACATGTTGTTCCTAGCTCTCTCTGCCTGTGGCAGCAATGGTAGAAGGCCAGTGAGGTGAAATTCATTGCTTAATAAGGGCATTCACTTTGGGTATTCTTGTGATAATAAATGTATACATCAAGGCCGCACTGCCTTGTCAGTTTAATTGCTTCTTGTGCTCCTTAACAAGCCAATCTTAATCAGTCTGGACCATGTTATGAATAATTTAGGGATCAGCAGACTTCACGCTTAATAAGATGTACTAGATTATAAAACTTAAGTGCACTGTTTATAGAAAGCATGCAAAACACTTTAAGTTTTTATTAGCAGCAAGAAAAAAAAAACAAGCAGTGAGTTATTCTAACATTTGCAGTTTGGGAGCAACAGCTGTGTTTCTTAATGCTGTAACCCCCCCCTCCACTTTTGTTGAAGGCCACAGTTCGGCCTTTCTATCCCTCTAAGCCTCAGTGAGACATAATGGGAAATTTGAGCAGGACATGAGATTAAAGCTCTGAATCGATGGCCAACCAGCAATTGTCATTTTAGAAAACATTCTTTTATCTTTTAAAATGCAAAACAGACTTTATTTTAAAATAGCTTTGGATGGACAAAATTATCTTTTTTAAAAAAATCTTTAGGACTCATGAAGTTTTAGTTTAATTGATTAGAAAGAATAGGCATTGAGCCTTCAAACTTTCTCAAACAAAAATAAGAAAATGGTTTCCCTCTTTCCTTTCTCTACTTGTAATTAGCATTTAGGATTGGCCATATTTAATTATTCTGATAAGTTTTGTCATCAATCTAAGAAATGGTTTGTTCTTTTATACAAAATAAAATTTTCTGAACATCCTTTTTTAAAAAAATATTGATGTCACTTTACTAATAATACTTCTCACCCTTATCCTCATAGAATCCTATCTTTTAACAAAGATAGGTAAGTAAAACAAACCAATATTTGGTTATGCCTGGAATCATATACCTTATTCCTCACCTATTGTCTACCGCCTAACTGCCAAGAGGCAAAAGAATGCATCACCACCAGCCCTTTGAAGTCATGCTTGGTGAGTGCATTGACCAAAGTTGTTCATTCTCTCTGTGTTGATTTCCTTTACATCACTGTGTTCATTGTATAAATGGTTCTCTAGGTTCTGCTCACTTGGTTCTGCATCAGTTCAATCTTATCTTCCCAAGTTTCCTTGTTTCCTCACATTCATAGAAAAAACATTCTTAAAAGAGGCTGAGATACATACAATTAGGAGTCCGCACACAACTTAGTGAGGTGATTGAGATTTCTGTATTTTATAAATATTTGTTCTTAGAGGAACCTTTAAACTTATTGTTTAAAAATTATTTTAAAAAGCTCTGTCCTCCATTTTACCTCCACATTTGCAGGCTGTAAATTGTCCACAGAGTAATGCATCATTCAGTTTATGACATCTAATAAAGGCCTCCTGCAAAACATTAGAGCCAGGTGCCTCAACAATTTGCTTTTCTGCTCATAGCTCATTGTTCTCCTATAACCTAAAGAGAATGAATTCCATTTGGGCCAGTTTCACTTTTATCACTTTATTTAAATCATGACACATTCTAAAAGCCACACGGTATCATTTGGTGTTGATGTAAATAATAACGTCTATGTGTGCGTGTGTGCATGTGTGTGTGCTGCACAGGCGTCAGCCTCCTACAGATGCATAAAGACAAATGCGTTTACATATTTGGGGGGGGGAAGGATTGTATTTTCAGTAATTTGCTTAGGTATAAAAAGAAGGATATTGTTGGAGATGCATTGATGAATCAAAAAGATGAGAACCAGTAAATGAAAAACAACTTCAAACCTATTTCTCAGCCTATAGCCAGACCATCATACTCCTTTGTTCTTGTGCAGGTTAATAGAGATTGAGGAGATGGGCAGAGGAAAAAGCATTGCAATTTTCTGCTATTTAAGCTTGGCGAAATGGCACTCTTCAGGAAGCAGGAGAAAGTATGAAAGCGTAATAGGCATTTTAAAAGTAGAAGTCCATATAGCTGCTTGAGGGATTCTCAGATTTAGGCATGCATGGAATCGCGAATGAGATAATCAGCATTGTGAAATTGAAACCTGTCTGCTGCCTGCTGCTGTTCTTCCCTCTTTCACTGAAGTGATTTGTAACACTCATCTTCTTCAGGCAAGGCAGCCTTCAAGATTATCCAGAACTGTCAATAGTAATTGCCAAAGTATTTTATTACCTACAGAAAATCAAAGGAATTTTATAACCAACAGTTATCAAGTTTCAATACACGGTATAAAGAGAGCCATTTTAGTTGGAATACAATCGTGTTTGCCTGGCTATAATGTTCTTCAGACAATTCCTGTGCAACCAACTACAACCTTCAGTGTATTTAAGCTGGAGGTGAGAATACGCATATGTACTTGTAGCATATATTTTTTTAAAATTACATAATGCTTACAAGCTTCTGCAAGCAAGTGTTGTTTTTTTTTAATTGCTAAACAAATATGGCCTTGCCTAATTGTTTCTAAAAAGAGAAAAAAAAAGGTTTTGTGAAACTTGAGGTCGTGTTTAAAGTTCTGCCATCAGAAATTCCCCTTTACCTGGTGCATTTCCTATGTTTTATGGAAAAGAAAGTGCTTGATCATTAAGGAAAAAACAAAAGCATAATATAACAAACTTTGTAGAGAACAGAAAAGTGTAAGCTGTAGGATTGTGGACACTGGAAGGGTTGAGGTATATATGTTCCTTTGTTTTCAAAGAATTCTTTCCATTGCTCTGAAAAGAACCTCTTCATTCTCACATTCACATTGGAATTTGAATGTCCTTATTAGTTAACATGAAATAATGAGAAAAATTCTTCAAAGCTACTGATATATTTACCAGCCTTTGAGCTCACTTTCTATAGAATGAGGCCTGAGAAGGTCTTTGTGACCAGGAACAGAAGAGGCTAATGCAAGGTATCAACTTTCTATGAAAGTCATATTTTTCACTAATTCTTAAAGCCATGTCAACACACATGAGATGTCAAGTATCAGTATGCAAGAATCTTTTAACTAGCAAGGTGATAAAATATTTATGAGCACAAGGACATACCTCTGCAAAGTTCTGTTGGGCTGATCTGTATATGGATGGAGGAATGTGCTTCAGTTTCCTTTGATCCAGTTTTTCATTTCGTTCCTGAAAATAATGTTAAAAACACAAACAGAATGGACACGATCAGAATTTCTCTGCTTTGAACATTATAGTAGGAACGTCTTGATAGTATAAGGATTTTTAACAGTAACTGCATTTTTTAAAAAATGTGGTTTTCTTTCTAGTAACTATTCCTAATATTTACTAGAAATAAAATTCCTTTAGGGTAATGTTAAAATGAAGGTTAAAATAGGGGAGACTTTTAAAATACAATGAGCAATTAGAGAGTTTGATAATGATATATTGGATTTTTAGTGCATATTTTAGCTTGTGCTGAAAAGAAGAATACCCAAATATCCCTAAAAAAATTCCTAAAATCCAAAAGAAAATCCCTAAATAGAACATTTTCCAACTTACTTCTGCTCTCTCTGTCTATTGATTTCTCCTTAAGAATAGGCAGAATGGTGTCATGGAAAGAACACTGACTCGGCATCAGGGGTGTAAGTTTGAACCGGAGCTCTGTTACTTATTACCAATGAGATGACCTGAACAAGTCATTTAACTTCTTTGGCTCTCAGATTAGCTAGTCTATAAAATTATGAGGTTGGACTAGGTGATCTCTGAGATTCCACCCAACTCTAAATCTGTGATTCTTTGACTATTCTGCTGTTTACCATTGGGAGTATTTTGCTTTATCTTGAATTTTTTTTTTCTGGGATCTCTTATCAACATAATTTGGGAAAAATGAGTTATCCTGTTGTAAGCACTCATATTCTACCTCCTCAATGTTGTACTCCTTTTAAAATAGGACTCATATATTGATGGTGTATAATTATATCATTTCACTATCTTAGATGAAAGTAAATAGATAATGTCTTTTATATGTAAAATAATAATCTGATAAGTGATTATTTGCATGAGTATCAGAAAATTTTTCAAATGTGCATTTAAAGCGATTGTTTTAATAAACAAAATGCGTATTTAAGAATAGGTCTATTAACCCCACTTCTCTACCTCCCCCCACAAAAGAGGAAAGAAATTATTTACCTCCAAGATAAGCTGTCTCAATGTTTCCTCAAATTAGAAATACTGCTCACTTTTCTCATTTTTTCCATACGGTAAAACTTCTTCACCAGTAGTAGGATTCTTTGTGTGTCATGACTAAGTAGATGGCTCAGATGTTCTATGGACCTAATAAAAGTAATCTGAATACATTAGTAAATGCTTTTTCTCTTTAAGGTTTAGTGTATGTCAGTATTCCAAAGTCAGCTTTTGACTGAGATTTGTTTTAGCTCATGGAGGACTGGTATAACCATGTGCTTTTAGCCCCTTAGTAAAAGGGTCATCTGAATAAATAAATACTTGCTGAGTTTGAGATTTAGCATTAAGCAACCTTCCACCCCTTGTTTAAGATAAGGGACCCTAAATATTCAAGGAATCAAGACCTTTAATTGGTAGTATAAATATCAGCAGTGATAGTGTCCCTTTAACCAAAACCAGCATTTGTTGATTCAATAGACAAATCCATATCCTGGATTACTTTACAATTAAAGGCACTGGCATTTTCAATGGACTTTTTCACCACATGATAGTAACAGTTAGGTCTATGTTTCTGAAGCCTTTCCAGACTCCTCTACCCCCAGCTCTACCAAACCCAAGAGGGGCATTGGAGGAGCTTCCCTTAAGTGTACTTGATTACTGTGGTCAGAAGAAACTGAGTAATTATGTTCATTAAATCCAAAGAATCTTTAAATATTTATTTATTTAAACAGTCACCTGTTAGGTTTAGTGTTGGATTAAGCAAGGTCAAAGGTTACAGAGAAGGGGCACAGCTGTATTTGTGCAGGGCTGTACCTGATCCCAGCCTCCTGTAGTGTGAGCAGTGGTAAGTGAACTGTTTCTGTGTTGTTCACTCACTCTATCAGATCGAAACCCAGTTCAATAGCATTCAACTAGCTCCCATTTGAAAGATTTGTCTTACAAAACCCTGAAAACGGCTCTGAACATGCATACATTGATTTTGTTGCTGGAATCTCCTGAGCTTTGATGAAAAAGCAGGCTCCACGTGCAGGTGAAGAGGGTTTACCTCTTCAATATTAAAAAGAGAAGATTAAGGATTTCTGTTCTGCAAAGGCTGAACTAATCAGTGGCATGCAAGGGTAAGAAAGTTGGCCTTATGCCTACAGTACTACATTATTTTCTATGGTTGAACAACAAGTTAAAATTTCTCCCATTGCCTCCTATGTGTTGCTGTAGCCATGATTATTCCATTTTGCATGGTTAATCAAATGACCAAGGGTATAAGAACAAAGTTGTTTTCCATGTTTTACAGAAGATATTTACTGACTTTATTACTTGGGCATTCACTTTAGTTGTAGCCAATGAAATGAAAATTTTGTAGGAATAAAAGGGAAAAAAGCACCCAAATGAAATAATATTTGAGAACCAAACAGCTCAGTATTCATAGCAGATCTATAGTTATCCTTCCTTATTTGGAATTTGAAGTTTAGTTCCATTCCATTAACTTCTATCCAAAAAAAGGGGGGAAGAGGGAACGTGTGAAATTATTTAATTTTTGCAAACTTTCAAAGTTTTTCTCTAAAGAATGGGAATTATTATTTGAGCTTGTTGACTTGAGAACACTTAACATTTGTTCTTGGTATAGGGAATTCCTGTGCTTCATTTTTCTGTGTCCAAAGGATATATGTAACTCTACTAGAATTTCTTTTTTCACATTGGAGGATTATGCAGTGTTCTCAGACAGTTTCCACACATTTCTCAGCAGGGAATAGCAGAATGAAGTGAATGCATCTCCACTAAGAGAAGGACAATTTTACACCCTGTAGCACTAACTCCTGTAATTATTTGTGTCCATCTTAGTCATGATTTGGGTAAAGTGGTTTGAAACCTTCTTGAAATTATGGTGTCAGTAAGCCTTTGGGTAAAAAAAAAAATAAAAAAAAAAGGTTTAAGTAAACTAGCCATGCTGTGAGATATCAGACATTATAAGGTATCAGAAAAATGTTAGATATATCTGGAATCAAATCTTTCAAGCATGTCTGATCCATTGTAACAAATACAATAACAATGCTGAAACAAACTCTATACAGACAGATAAGACTGGATAAGAGAATTTCAGAAATTAGATAACATTTATTTTCCATCATTTATAGGAATCACTCAGTTTGCCTTTTAGGCATATGTTCCCTGTACTTTCATGGCTCCCCCAGCATGGCACATCAAACAGATCCAATTTTCTATCACTGCTAAATTCTAGCTTCTCACTCCTCAAAACATGTGAAATGAAAAGCCCAAAGAATAGAGCACCAGGTCCTAGGCATGCAATGTTCTCTAAGTTTGAGAGAATGGCTGATCAAGAGATTTTCCCACCTGAAAGTTCCCTATACCAATCACAAACCCATAAACTAGCAGTTCCGTAGCATAATAGACGAAGTGCTGTCTGCAGTCAGGCAGATCTGAGTTCAAATCCAGCCTCAGGCACTTACTATCTGACTCTGGGCAAATCACTTAACTTCCCTCTACCTCGGTTTCCTCGGCTGTAAAATGGTAATAATAATAGGATTGAGATAATTGTAAAGCATTAAATACTGTACCCGACATTGTACACACTATAAAAATGTGAGCTATCATTATAGAGCACTTAGCACAATATCTGGAATATCCTATACTCTATATGTTAGCTATCATCATCATCATCATCTCTAAAATTAAGATGATAATTAGTGATTCCAGAGAAGAATTGAGGAAGTTGGAGATCTAAGACCTACATTTCAGGCTTTCTAAGAGTTTAACTACAAATTTCATACAGATCTAGAACTCTATTTTACTGAGGTATTCAACAGTGAGTTTGGCATATTGTGTTAGTTTGGTTATGGATTAAATATGATTAATGGTACAGGAAAACCCTTAGCGAACAACTCTATGTGGAGGTGATTGGCTAGATGCAGTAATCATTCATTTCACAGGAAGGCAAGGTACTTTACTTAGTCCTAACCTTCACTCATAACTTAATGATCACATGATAGTGGATGTTTTCAGCCCTCAAAAAAAAAGCAGATAAAATCACACTCAAGCTTTAATTACTTGAAGTGCAAATATTGCATGACTGGAATCATAGTGATGCATTATTTCAGAGTCCTAGCAGTGTCCCAGTGTTTTTCCACTAGGGTAAAAAGCTGAACTTGTGGACTTTTTCCCCAGGCCAATCCATAAAGATGCCTTTTTCACCTCTTTGATGTGATAAGGAAGTGTTAAATCAGAGTGAATCCTTACTCTGCACCTTGGGACTCAGCACTGCTTAAACCAATTTTTACTACTCCTGGGTTTTGTAGACACCGAGCCATGCATCTCTCTCCCTCTGCAGATCAGAGAAGATTGGAGCAGTCATCTAGTGCCACCTGCTAGCACTTAATTAGGATAATCATCTAATTTCTGGTTAGAAATAATGGCATCTTGCACTTTTTAGTAATTGTAACTTCCAAGATATATTCCATATTATATTACACTAATATTATGTGATTAAATTTTTAGGAGAGGGTACTTGTATCTGGATACCCCTGCCTCTGGTCTTTACTTCCACCTAGTATCACACAAGTTCATTCTCCCTCATTTTGATGCTAAAGCTATAACTTACATAAAGCACAACCTTAAAAAGTTTGATTTAAGACTTGAGGAACAGAAAACAAATGCTATTGTTAGAAAAAAAAATTGAAACTCTAATATATAGAGCTTCTTGAATCATTTTATGTGATTGGCAATTCATTAGACAAATTACAAGCACTTTAATATAAGGTCTAAAGAACATTGCTACCAGTTTGGATGTTTAGCATAATTAGACTTTAGCATAATTAGTCTAATTTCACAACAGGTGAAAAGGTAATAGATGGGCCAACTCTTGGTACTTCATTTTATTGAAAAGAGTTCTAGATCTATATACATATAGGCACACACATTTTATATATATATATATATATACATACACATACATTATATATACATGTATATATTCATACATATGCATACATACACACATATGTATTTATATATGTGAGTGTGTTTTTCCATAGAAAAAGCCAGTAAGAAAAAATGCTTTCTAAGGTTGTCATCAATAACCAGAAAACAAAAAAACACGATCTTGCATGACTGAAAAGAGGATCCCTCACTCATATCTTTCACCCAGGGTTATGGAGACTCTGCTATGTTCATATGTCATACCCTCTGGATGTCTATTTTTATTCTTTTAATGTAAGATTAGAATATGTAAAGATATATGCAATGTGTTTGATCAGTTATCTCTATTATGTCCAGAGTTCCCATCCAGTAGCAGGCAACGAGGCCAATGCAAAATAGGAAGACAGTTATAGCTCTCATATCTGAGACCAAATTCCCTGATCTATTCATATGTTTATGATTTATTCTTCCATCTTTTGGCTATACTTCTATTTTTCTATTCAGCAATATTTATCTTCATTAAGCCAATTTTAAAACGTAAAATCACTGTGAAATTTAATTAGTGATAAATGCTCAGAAAGGTATACTGAATACAGTTTTCTAACCATGATATTAAATAAATTTGGCTTTAAAAATACATATACAGTATTAAAAATAGGAAATATGATATCACATTTAAAAAACACTTCATAAACAATGTTTTAGCTGATATTGATCATATGATAATCAATATATACATGTTAGTGATCTTGTTGGTCAATAGAAGCCAATAGAGCTTTTACTAATCGATAATACAAAGATTTCATTTATTTATACTGTTTCACAACACAAAGTATGCTGTCTTTAACCCAGGTACTTTGGAGAAAAAAAAATCAGCCCTTTTCAGGGTTGTTTTTCAGACAGACACTCAAACAGTCTAAGCATTCGTCATTGAATAATACACTTAAAAAGCTTAAAGATAGCTTACCTGTTCCTCTATCTTTTAATTCTGTTAGATTTTCTATTCTTCCCTTGCGTTGTTTTGCACATTCCTATATCTTGCAGTATCATAGACCCTGAAGACCTAGTAAGCGAGCTAAAGCCTGATGACGCTAACGAATCCCAGCACAAATGACTGAATCGATAGGAAACCAGCCACTGCTGTTTAAGTGTATCGATAAATGTACCTTTATTTTCTCTTGAAAGGATAAGTGTCGCAGTTAAGAGTCCTATGGATCTCTTAATTGAAAGTTAATTTTAAATCAATAAAGAGAGTCATTTAAATATTGATCAGCCCTTTCTACACGAATTGTTAGCTGATTTTTTTTGAAACAACTTTGTTTAAATGCAATCAATATCCCACAATCAGTGTGTTCTATAAAAAATTGACAGGTGTTCCCAAAATGCCTTCTAGGCATATTCTTATCTGTTTACATATGCAGTAAAGATAGTCCAGTCTTTTTTCACATGCATCTAGATGTCAAAGGGGAAAAAAAATTGTGTTTTCAAAAGTGCTCTTAAATACTATGGAGCTATATTAAAATATATGTTTATTCTATCGTGCCTTTCATTTACCTTCTTCCCATCTTCCTACAATCCTTTCTTTATCACTATAGAGGTTTGGAATTGAATGAAGGATATTCAGGTTTTTGATCTGATAGGTATCACTCAAACTGCCTTATTAATGCAGACTACCTGCAAAAGAAAACTGTCACTGTTTTTTGCACACCGCAAAAATAGACAGATGTATTTGGAGCATATGCATTGTAGTGCTTATATATAAATATGTGTGTATGTATGTATATACACATATATACATACATACATATTGTATATATGTATATATACATACATACATATATTCCATTAGCTTTGCTGCTCTCCACTGAAAATTATTTAGCTTTTAATGAATAAGTTTTTTTTTTGGCATGCATGACTGTGTATGGTGTGAATATCAAGGGGTCAGACTAGCTAGGACTTTTATTTTGTGTTCCATACTTAGATATCATCTCTCTTCGCATAGCAGCAAACAGCCAAGCTTTCTTTCATTTCCATCTGACAAAGAGAGCAGCCAAGTTAAAAGGATATAAATTTCATTTCATGTGATTCACCTTGATTAACCTAATAAAGTAAACTCAGCTACATGTGGCTTTCAACATACCAGCAAACAGAAACCTCCAGAAACATGGCTTCCTGCCGCAGTCTGGCTGATATGACTCTGGGGGCAGCCTAGAACCTCTGACACCATCCATGCTCCTCCCCTTCCTACTCCTTTACACCAACCCCCACCCCAACCAAGAACTGATTTTTAAAAGCACAGATTGCATTTTCCTCCTGAGTCCCTTCCTATGTGACTGTCTAACCTGTTTTTATTTATGAAGCTATAAATCTAAGGTGTGAAAACCATTGTTATTGTTGTGGTTGCTGTTGTTTTTTCAGCTGCTGCTGTTGTTTTCTGAAAGGCAACTTTTAAAATTTTTGGTAAAGAAAAAAATTGAATTAGTTGATTAGCCAGCAAATCACTTTTTGAACTTCAGAGAGATCTAATTAATGAATCAAATCTATATAAATAGCACAGTGTCTCCACAAATAACATTTTTGTTTTTTAATGATGTCACCTAAGTATGAAGCAAACCAATGTTAAGGTCTGCAATTATGTTAACTGACATTTGACTGAAAAGTAAAAATATCACATAATTATATTGCTTTTCTAAATGACAAGGTAAAATATAAATCCTATAATTAAAACTGTTTGTGACATTTAATTGCTTAAGTCTGGAAATAATAAACAAAATAATTTTTTTCCCTTTGCATCCTTTTTTGAGCATTCTAAAATTCCAGCATGAAAAGCTATATAAACATCCTGGGGCAGTAGAGCTAAGAAACGGGTCTGTGATGGATGCAGTATAATTTGTACTATTTTTCCTATTATGACAAACTCTTTCAGCTGTTCTGCAAATCCACTCTTCTTTAATCCTTCATTATTGTCCTCTTAATGCAACATCTCAGAACCCATTCCATTCCATTTTATCTGTTAGAAAAGCTATATCAAAAGGGAAGATTAAAAAAGAAATGGTCGGGTATCATTAGTTCATATGCATACGGGTTCAGCATGTGAAGATGCTTTTTCTAGGATCAGCCTTAAGATGTGAGTGATAGATCTTATTTGTCTGATAGAGTTGACCAGGGAAATAGAGCTACAGCTGGTTACTTCATTAGGTCCTCTCATTGATTGAACCCTGCTGAAGTGATACAGCAGCCTCCTCAGATAACTGCTGGTAATAGAACAAAATGAATTCTTATCACAGAGATTGGAAAGGCCATTAACCCTGGCCTCCAATGCTTTTCAGAGGTCACAGACAGGAAGCCAAGCGGTGACTGGGAAAACTGTTTTCTGTCTAACTACAGGTCACGTTGGAGGGGGTGGGTGACTTTTTTTACTCTTCAGCTTCTGTACAGATGAAACTGTTACACTGGCAGATGTTAATAATCAGCTGTAAATAAATATTGGAACCAGAAGAAGAAAAATGAGAAAGCACAGGAATTTATTTCAATAAATATTTAATAAAAGAACAATTGTTACTGTGATATTTATTGCCAGTTCTGTTATGGTTTTTTTTTTAAACTAATACTTTTCTATATAAATTGTAAAGTGAAATACATAGAGGCACTTTTAAAAGGAAATTTAATATGGCTTTATATAAAAATACCTTTCCTTCCTTCCTTCAAAGATGAGGATTATAATTGCCTACTGCTGCCTTGCTGGCCTGTTATTACTCGAAGCCTATCACCAGTTCATCTGTGAATTAGTGCAAGGCTCTGTTTGCCTTTCACCTGGTTGAGAAGGGTATATATCTAAGTAACAGGCCTATAATTTACATTTAATGCAACCTTTCAATTGACCAAGAGCCCACAACCTAAGCCCCCATCTCACAGCTGAGGACTTTCCCACATTTGTCAAATCAATGCCACTCTAGGATCAGCCAGGAGGACTCATCCATTTTAATCTCAGAGCTGCACATGACAGTTTTCATGACCCTGATGAGGAGCCTGGTCATTATAGAAGTAGTCTTGTTCCTAACATGTTTGGCTTGAAGAGGAAAACTTATATGGATTTGGAATGTTTAGCCAAGGATGCATCTCATAAATTAAAAGAGAACATTGTACTCTTCATTACTAACATACACATATGTACATCTGCATATATAGAGACACACACACACAACACACACACACAAATGTTTTAAGATATTTTTAGCACTATGTTGGTGGCTTCTATACTTGTGATTGTAATTTAATTTCTATGTCTGTGGTGGTGTGGTATTCTCTGTTGGAGCCAATCTTTCACAAGGAGTAAGTTCGTTTAAATGTAAATAGGGTCCTGTGGATGGAAAAAAATGACCTACTTCATGTCTTGGGGGATCCACCCAGGCATTTGGTTTGGCCTTCCATGAATAAATAATAACAAAGAAGGTGTGTGCTGTCATTGCTTTATTTGAAACACAAGAAGTAGTTTGGTGCAACAGAATCTAAAGCACAAAACTGAGAATGGTTTAGATATTTTTACAATTCAGATCCTCATTCTGATCAAAAGGCTTTTTGGTAAGGGAAAAAAAACTATTTTGAAGATTTTGGATTATAGATACAGAAAAAAAACATCTAATGTTAAGGATGTGACTTTTTCAGTATGAATGAATGGATTCCTCTCACTTCCACTAAATTATAATACAGACCTTACATTTTACATAATTCAGATATTAGTGGAATGATATTGAGGATTTTAAGCAAATATAGCTAATACTGAAGGTGGGCTGATGTATTGAAACAGTTATGTAATTTAATGTTTTTTTTTGCATATAGCTTTTTAATTTGTAGGATGTATGGGTTAATAAGTATAGGTTTTTAAAGAATTAAGTTAATGCATTTGCTTATCTCATTAATCAAGAATGTTAGATTCTATTGTAGATTTTTCAAAGCATGACAGAGAGGCCTGGAATTTGTGTGTTTGATACCTGAGGTGAAACTCATGAAACTTTTAAGCTTACAATTAGTTGTGTTATGCACTATGAACCTTAGCAGAACTCTGAATTCATTCCAAATTGTGCAATAAAGGACTGGTATTTACTCTTTGCTGAGATCTAGCCTAAAAATGTTTGATAAGCTTTTTTGTTCCTCTTTCTACAATGCAGCATTAGTTGAAGTTGAGTCAGATCTAAGCAATGCAGAACTTGCCATCTAGACTAAAAAGCAGGATATTAATATCCATGGTCCTAGGTCATATTAGGTATTCCTGTAAAGCCAGGATTTCTGTCCTGACTACCACTGAAGGCCTAATGTTTGCAAAGATGCCTTTGTATCATTCATTTTTCTCTTTTTACCTGATTGAACTGGTTAAGTAACAGCAACAATAACTGTACATTTGGTTTTCCTAAAGATTTCAGAGAAATAAGTGGATCATAACTACATAATTGCTAAGTTAATGTGTATTTCTAATGTACTAGATTATTTGCCATTGGGGGGGAAATGAGATTGGATGGCTTGGTTTTTTTTTTTAATAATTTGGTTGCATTCTTTCAGACAAAATGCACAAAAGCATTCAAGATTTCTTAAAATATCTATGCATAACATATTGTTACTATTTTTTTAAGACAGAATGGCTAGAGGTAAGGAAAAGGCTCACATGTTTTATGGTGGTACAGGAGCCTCCAAATAATCCAGTAGTCAGAATCCCATAGTATTCCTCAGTATCTATATCATTGGTAGCAATGTGCATGGATGGCTAATTCAATTCAACAAACATTTGTTGAGAATCTACTATCAATAAAGCACGGTGCTTGGTGTTGATTATACACAGGTGAAAGATATTCCTTGCTCTCATGGAACATGGTTGGAAGTGGGGAGGAGGATATGACATGGGGCAAATGAGGATATTAAAAGATAATAGGAATGCAGTGTACTAGGGATGAAGGAGAGATCCAAAATAAGTACTCTAGAAAAGTTTGAGAACATTTCTAGCTGCGGGGTGAAGTACGGAGGGGAAAGGATAAGAAATCAAGGAATTCTTCATTGAGGAGGTAACATCTGAACTGAACTGTGAAGGGTGATGGTGGGAGGGAGGGAGGAGAGATTTCCAGAGGTAAAACTGAAGTAGACATGTGTCCCAAGCATTGTGGGAGGGGAAGGGAGAGTGATATTACGGTGAAGAGTACCAGGATAAAATCAGAGAATAGATAAGCTGTCAGTTTTAACTGGAATATAGCATAAAGGAGGGTAAAATAAAATAAGTCCAGAAAATTAGGTTGCAGTCATATTATAGGGGGCATTAAATGACAGTATTTTCCTCTAGAGGTATGAGGGAAGGCTAGGTAGGATTTCACAAACTAAAATTCTATAGAGGATATTATTTCAGGAGGGATAAGAAGCTCTCTGGGAAGGAAAGAACATTTAATCCTCAGACAACAGTCTCGTGAGTTTTGCCTATATTTTCTGGAAAATTCTAGAAGTTTTGCTGGGGGGAAAGTTAGGGAACATCTAGAAATGGATTGGAAACAATGTTCACAATGAAGCAACATGATGTGTGTGTGTGTGTGTGTGTGTGTGTGTGTGCATGTGTACATGAAAATTTACCTAGATTTTTACAAACACTTTGATAAACGATGAAGTGATGTCAGCTAGATAATAGTACAATTAGTTGTATTTGGAACTTTTTGATTGGTAGGACCTAAGGAATAGTCGTTAGTTGTTCAATATCAACTTCTACACCTTCTATTTGGTTCTCTTCTGCCCATATGCATTTGTTACCTTGGATCTAGGGTCCCTTTATTCCATATATACACATATATGTGTGTGTGTGTATGTATATATATAATATGTATATATATATAGAGAGAGAAACCTAGTTATGAACTATATAGATGATTTTCCCAGAGTAAACATGTGTATACATGTTATTTCCTCCAAATAGAATATAAGTTCCGTGACAGCAGAGGTTGTTGTGACTAATTTGTGTTTGTATCCCCAATACCTCCTACATAGTAAGCATTTAATAAATGCTTATTGAAAGAATTAATAACTTTGGTCTCCAGTGAAGTGCCCCAGGGATCTGGCTTGGCTTTGTGCCAGTCAACATTTGCTTATATAAAAGCACAGATGGCAACATTATCAAATTTGCCATCCAAAGTTGAAAAATATAGCTATGCACCTGACAAAATCAGTATCCAAAATGATCTCAAAAAGATGGAACATTGGTCTACATTTAATAAAATGAAACTTAAAATGAGCAACAGTAGACTCTTGAACTTGGATTCAAGAAGTTAACTTTACAATTACAAGATGAGGGAGGCGTGGCTAAAGAATCATTTTCCAAAGCAGGTTTGAGGTTTGGGTGGACTTCAAGCTTGATCTATGTCAAGAATATGATATGGCAGCCAAAAAGGCTGCCATGGTCTTAGACTGAATTAAGATTAGCATCACTTACAGGAATAGGGCAACTATTTCACTGAAGGTAAGCTGTCAAATGTCAGAGAAACAAGATAGAGGTGAGAGTGTTTGTAGTATGGATATAACATGATAATCACATTGTGCTCTGCCCTTGTCAGACCTCATTTACAGTATTTTTGTTCAATTCTAGGCACCACATTTACAAAGGACATTTATAAACTGGAGAGATCTCCACAAAAGGCCATGAGTCAGTGTCATATGAGAAGAGCAGACTCAAGGAGGACATGATAACTGTCTTCAGATACATGAAGGGCTCTCACATTAAAGAAAAGTTAGAATTGTTTAGTTTAGCCCCAGAGGACAGAACTAAAAGAAATGAATGGAAGCTGCAAAGCGACAAATTTAAGTTCAACATCAGGAAAAAACTCTCTTACAGAGAGAACCAAAATTAGAATATGGTGAGTTTTTTCTCATTTAACATCATCAGGCAGAGGGTGAATGATCCTTTCTTGGACACCTCAGAAAGTATTCTTTTTCAGCTCTCCGTTGAACTAGTTGTGCTCTGAGATCCTTTCTGACTCTGAATTTCCATGATTTAACAGGGAACCATCAGAGATATTTGGGCAGGAAAGAGACATGGGCAGACCCAATAGACCATAGATCCAGAACTGGAAAGTGTCCCAGAGGCCATCTCTTCAACTCTCTCATTAATGTCACACAGGTAGTAAGCATCACAGATGGCATTTGAGCTCAGGTCCTTTGAGTCCAAAGCTAGAGTTCTTCCCCCTGTACCATATGGCCTCTGTTCATTCACAAGATTATTTTGGTAGCTATGCAAGGGATGGACTAGAGAGAGAAAATATTGACGGCAAGGATAATGGTTAAGGAGTCTTTACTATAGTAGCAATAAGAGCTGACGAAGGACAGAATTAGAATGATGGCTGTGTGAGTTCAGAGAAGTGGATGAATTTTGGCTATTTTGTAGAATTGGGACTATCAAAACTTTACTAATTGGATATGAGGGTAAGGGAGAAGGGAGATATGGTGAAGCATGACAGATTTCAGAACATCAGGCTAATTTTGTAGAAATACATTCCGCTGAGTAGCCTTTATTTACTTTTGTATTTTGTAACAATTTGTAATACTTTAATGGGGGTAATTATTTTCTTGCTTCTTAATTAAATCATGTTTTGGAATGATACAAATTCATTGGTCAAGGACTAAATTCTTCTGTTCCTTCAAAGGTTCCTTTGTCAATTGTATTGAAAGGTTCTAATGACACTGTAAGTAAAATGATATGGATAGAGACTAGACTTGTGATGTCATTAGTATGGCATGAGAAACTCCAGGATGAGGAAGGATGTTCCATTTACCAGTGCAGGTTAGCACCTTCTTAGTAACTGATACTACTAGAGAGTTGCCTACACCCTTGGAAGTTTAACTGACTTGCTCAGGATTGCATAGCCATTATATGCCATAGAAGTTGGCTTTGAACCCAGGATTTTGTGGCTTCGAGGCTGGCTCTCAAGTTATTACACTATGCTATTTCTCAAACTAGTAAAAGAGAGAAACTGATACGTAATTGACTATAAGATCTACAGCACTTTTTAAAAAATAAAATTATAAGCTCTTGCTTTGAACATAATTTAACAACTTACAGAGGGGAAAAATGAACCACCAAACAGCACAGCTTGGGATACCATTCATTGCTATCTCTCCCAATCAACTGAATCTGCCAATCTATGTAACATTGGGATAGCAACAAGTTATTTAAAAGACATAGCCAAGAGCTAGGCATGGTGGCAAATGTCTAGAATCCCTGCTAAGGGAGGCTGAGGTTGGTTTATCACTTGATTTGTGGACTTCTAAGCTGCAGTAGAGCTAAAACTGATCAGATGTCTGCATTGTCTGGCACCAATATAGTAATCCCCTAAGCAGGATGTGAAAGGGGGACACCAGGCTGCCAAAGAACAGTGAAATGGTCCTGGTCGGAAGTCCAATCTTCTACACTAATCAGCAGTGGGACAAGGCTCATCCATGACTTGTACACTTCCAGCCAGGGAGAGACAGAGAGAACCAGTCTCCAAAATAATAAAAATAAATAAATAAATAAAAAGACATATCCTGGTAATTGATTTTGTAATGTACTTGGGGTATTAAAAAGGGATAGCTGGAAATCCTTTTTGTTATCTAGAAAGCAGAGTAGTTCTTCCAATAGTAAACCAATGCCATTTTCCCCTGTATTGTGTGATTTCATGACTGTACATAGATGTTTTCTCACTTTTTTCTTAATGCCTCTTTAAAAATATTGCTTGTGAAGATTACTACTTTTTTAATTGTGCCTGAAAATTAACCATACTATAAAAGGAATTGATTCTCATAAAATTTTTTGGGATTTCCATGGTAACCCAGATATTTCACGGCATCTTTTTATAATTACTATTTATTTCATACTTAATAAATTTAATTTTCAGAAATTAAATTAGCAGGGGCAGCTATGTGGCACAATGAATAGAGCTCTGGCCTTGGAGTCAGGAGGACCTGAATTCAAATCCAGCCTCAGACACTTAACACTTACTAGCTGTGTGACGTTGGGCAAAACCCAGATTGCCTCACCAAAAAAAAAAAATATTAAATTAGGCACTTTGGGGAGGTGCATTAATTCTTTCAGGACACTAAGGTCCATTTCAGGCAACTAGGTCTGCCTTGTGTAAGATTTCATTTCTCCAGGTGATACCCAAACATCTGGTTCATAAGATGATAGGTTTAGACCTAGAAGCAATCTTAAAGGTCATATAATTAAGCTCTCATTTTAGATGAGGAGCTGAGGCCCAGAGAGGGACAGTGATTTTCACAAGGTGACATAGGTAACAAGTAGCAGAATCAGGATTTGAATCCAGTTCTTCAGACTTCAAATCCAATATTTTTTCAACTGTACTATGCTGCCTTTAAATTCATTTGGAGAAGGAGAAGCCTAAGCCAGCTGATTGACCTGTTCATTTTGTGACCAGTTGTTTCAGCATTTTGTAGTCATATCAATAGGGCTTGAAAGAATTATTCAGCTTTCCATTTACATTACAGTATTGAATGTCCAGAGCAATGAATATATTTTAAAACTACCCTCACCCTCACTCTTCTCCCAGGAGGTGCTGAATATCTTGTTCAGTGTCCTTCAAACTCTAGTCACTGTTAGTTAACCTTAGTCCAGGATTCGATGAACGGACGTACATTCAGAAGAACTGGGTTTGAGTATGAGCTATGTGAATGAGGAAAGTTATTTAAAGCCTTTTTGAACCTTAGCTTCCCCATTTACAGAATAATGCTACTTTTACTACTTACCTAGGAGGGTGGTTGTGAGACGAGTGATTTGTAGTGCAGAAAATGCTATATAATTTATTAAAGATACTCCTAGAAAAAGATATATATATGTAGGTTTTCTTAAACATCAGTTTGAAGTTTTGCTGGATATTTTTATGTATCCTTTTCTGCCCATGATATCATTTATCACAAGTTTATTTATTTACTCTTAAATTCATTAGACTAAAGGCCTACTTCATTGCCTTACTGGGACATTTAGGTAATTTGGGGTTCTTAAAGGCTAGGTCATTGGAGCCTATCTTAGTGAGTTGGAATGTTTTGTGTATAGGCCTAGTAATGACAATCATCATTATTATCACTAACATCATCATAATTATTATAGCTAGCATTTATATAGCACTTTAAGGTTTGCCAATGTTTTCTGTATGTTATTATACTTGATTCTCACAGTAATCTCATTAAGTACATTCTGTTACTATCCCCATTTTACTGATAAGAAAATGGAGGCTGGGTGAGGTTGAGTGACTTGTTTAGGGTCATGCAGCCCTTAACTGTCAAAGACTGAATTCGAACTCAGGTCTTCCCGATTCCAAGTCCAACACTGTGCACCATATGTCCCAGCTGCTTCTAAGATTATTTGGCTGTTATACAAGAACTAGTTTAGCTAGTTTTAAAGAAGCTCATCATCAAATTGGCCACAGCGTGTTGAATATTTTAGACGATGCTGTTGAGCAAATACAAAGAGATGGGAAAGTACGGACATGTATAGTGAATAGTGAGGAGTTCAGTTTGTCCAGAGCAATGAATATATGCAAGGACCAGAAATAATGTTAGAACTAGTATATACAGCCTATGTGACTGAGTATATTATGCATCTTGCCTTCATCAAGAGATTTTAGAATTTTCCTTTGCTGGAGAAAATATTAGAAAAATAATCAGGAATGAAAAACACAAAACAAAGATGAAATAAGGTGGGAGAAGTAGGTGGCACCAGATTTTGGAGGCCCTTAAATGATATGCAAACAACTCTGGAAGCCATAGGGAACTACAGAAAGATTTTGAGCATAAAAATAGCATAAGAATAACCAGATTTATGCATAAGAAAGGTGGTCTGCTGTATAAAGGCTCCTTTTTGGGGGGAGGGGGAAGGCAGAGAGAAGGAAGTGAAGGGGAGTGATATAAATTTCTTATAAAGTCTTGAGATGCTTTTTACTTACTTTTGTGGCAAATATAGAATTGGAGCTGGAAAGGTCCTTATTTCATGACAATGAGTGGTTTAGTCATCTAGTCAATTTACAATTGAGAAAAATGAGTACCAGAAAGTGAATTTCCTAATTATTTGTAGAGCCAAGACTATAATATAAGTTTCCTGATTCCAAGTCTTGTGTTTTCTTATTTTCTGCTTTTTATTTAGATCAAATAGAGGCAGTTGAGGTTTTGCTTTTTTTTCATTCCTGATTATTTGTGTAATATTTTCTCTAACAAAGGAAAATTCTAAAATCTCTTGATGAAGGCAGGGTACATAGTATACACAGTAGAATGGGTTATATATCCTAGCTCTAACATTATTTCTAGCCTTTAAAACACTTTGTTATTATTACACATATTTCCCTTAAGAAGTAAACAAACACTTTGAGGAATGGCAAATAAGGGGTTTAGGCAAATTAGGGTAGATTAGGAAACAGTAAAAAAGGTTCAGCTAAAGTTAAATGAAACAGCAGGGATCCAAATGATGCTTAACAGATATAATATTATGGGTTGTTAGAACTTAATAGGCAAATGTTTTCATTTTAAGGGCTGTAAAATGAATTTTAACTGCAATTCTCTCACTTAAAAGAAAGAAAAGCCTTTTTTTAAGGGACATTTGGAAAGTACTACTGACATTTGCCTGTTTGTTTTGTTTTGTTTTTCCAGGCTGTGATCAGTCTTTTCACACTTCGTCTTCATTCCATTTTCAGAAATCATATTGACCCTTTGAAGATGTTTTCTTGCCTAAACTATCATTGTTCATAAAATTAAAAGTGAAATTGACAATCCTTCAGTCCCTCAGCTAAGATCTTCATTGAGCTATAATTCCCAAGGGGAGTGGGCTGTGGGGATTTTTATTGCTATTGTTTTCAATAATTATATACCACTACTTCATCTTTTACAACTTTTGTTGTAAGCAAAAATGTGTTTAGATTTCAGTGGAACTGGCAATTTGGGAATTATATCTTACCCAAAAGGAAGAAAAAAATGTTCAGGAGGCTCTTAAAATTTAGAATATAGGAAAAGAGATTTTATCTAGCTGTATTTCTTACTTACCTGTGTGACCTTGGGCATTTCACCTAACCCCTCTGGATCTCAGTTCCTCATCAGTAAAATTTGGAGGCATCTAAGGTCCCTTTCAGCATTCAATCTATAACTATGATTCTGGTATTCTTTTAGTTATAACTGCTGCTTTAGAGAGAATTTGCCTTAAATACCCATCTTTTCTCTTTTATCCATTTTAACTAGATTGTAGGCCTCTTTATGACTAAAACCACGCCAAATACTTCTTTAACAGCCCCCACAGTGAGTGCTGAATAAATGTTTCATCAATTAAATTGAACTGAATCAGGATCATGTAGGGAAAGGCCCTACAGAGGTATGTTCAAAAGAGTTGGCAATGATATTAGCTGAGAGATGAAGGATTCATGGCAACTCTCCTTTCTAGACAGTAACTTCCGAGGTCTTTTCTTTTTCTTTCTTTTCTTTTTTTTTTTTTGACCAATAGAAATTTGGTATGGACTGAATCTCTGAGTAAAGGCAAATGTAACACCTCTAGATAGAGTGATTTTATGATATATAAGACTAACAAGCATGTGGACTCTGGGAGAAATGAATCCCTCAAAACAAACATGAAGATCTATTGACAGTAAGATGTAAATTGATAATATAATTTTCAAGAGTAACCCTAAAAATACAGACACACATGCATTCTTGCAAAGAGAATGAAATCAAATTATGACATTATGACAGTACCCATTCTGGTCCCTGTTGGTCTGAACTGGCCTGAGGCCATGCAGCCCTAATAGCTCTCAGCTTCAAAACACAATCACATAAAGACACAGAGAAGAAAAAAGACTGCAAGAATAAAAGAGAGGAAGGGATGATTTTAGCCATCCTTCAAGGCCAATGACAGTGGCAGGACCTAGCATGTTTCAGGTGAGGCTAGATTAGAAGAGACAAAGATTTCCTGCTGCTACTTGCAGTCAGAAAGAAAATGGAGAGAGAGCTGCAGCCACCTGGATTGAGGTCAGGGGGGATGAGGGGAAAAGGCACACAGAATCAGGCTCCTGATCTGGCAGACCTGCAACAGAGGTAAAGACTTCTCTAGTCTCTCACCTGGCAGAAGACAAGACATTCCCTATGCGAATCTTCCACAGATATCCAACTACTTCCAGTTTATCCTAGTCACATGTAGGAATCCAATAAAGATCACCTTCCTGCTTACTCTTTGCCCTAAGCTTCCTATTAGATTATATGAAATATCACAACTTCAGTATTCCAAGCTCCCCACTAGGTCTGATATCAATTGATAAATAATGTCCAGACACACTGCTTCCACTTCCTCTCCTCTCACCTGCTTATCAAATCTCTGCAATAGTTTCAGATCCTGTTATCAACCACATTACTTTTCAATGAACATGATCCTGTATATCAATGTCTTTCTTCACATATGGAATGTGCAATTGAACGTGATATTCTAGCTGTGGCCTAAGTAGGATAGAATGCAATAGTACCATCATTCTGGATGCTGAGTGTCTACTAACTAAGATTTCATGAACTTTTCTAGGACTCATATCACTTTTTTACTCCTTCTTGAGCTTTCTGTCAACTCAAACACTGAGTTTTCCTTTGTCCCTGCCTTGAGCTATACTTAAGCCATGTCTCAGCAAGCACAGGATATTATATTTGTCCCCTATCTTGAGAGGCAATATGGCGTAGTGGATAAAGAATAGGCCTCAAAGTCAAGAAGATCAGGGTTTAAGTCCTGCAAGGTAACAGGGGAAGAGTGTATGTGGGTGAGGCTGTGTGACTAGACTGAAGTCACTAAATCTCAGTGCCCAAAGCAGCTCTCAGGTAGTCTCAAAGACTACAAGAGGCAGAACAGTTGCTGATTTGCATTGGTAGAGGGACTTTCCTCCCTGGGAGTTACATATACCAGTGAAATCACAGATCTATCTGAACAATGACAACAACAAAATAATATTCTTAGATACAGCCCATTATTCCTGCTTTCAGTGTATTAGCTATCCTTCGCAGGTTCGTGTTCTCTTTTGATAAGTATACCATATAAACAATTTTCCTCTTATGACTTAATACTATTGTATTTTTGAGGACACAATTTTGGGTCAGGATAACTCATGGCAGAATTGATTTTTTTTTTAATTTTGATTCCGACAAGAAGGTTTGCGGTGATAGTAATCTCAGAGCTTTTAAATTATAGGATTCTTTAGATCATTATTATCATGAATTAACTTCATAGGGTAGTCAGAGCATCTTTTATAATGGATGTGAAAAGACCTTACATGTGAAAAGAACAACATTATTGTAAATTTTTCTCTAGCCCTTCCAAGCAGCTTTATTGTGAAATAGTCTTGTAATGTGTGTATATACATATATATGCATAATATTTGTACAGAGTGTACATTTTGTAATCTATCTAGGGAAGATTAACCAAAATACAGAATTTATTTTTATTTTCCTAAAATACAACCTCAAAATTTCTTTGGGCATATAAAATATTCTGCAGAATATTTCATTTTTTAAAAAAAATCATTAGTGTTATCTACTCTGAAAACATATGGATTGGTCTCTTAGGTAGAAAGGACTACTGATTACGGATTAATCTTTTACATGAATGCCCTACTCAAAAAAAAAAAATCACTGCTACTAGTGACCACATAGTAAGGACATCGATATACATTTATATAAGGAGACAACAGACATTAAAGTGTCACAAATGATTTTGCTTGGCTGGCTATATAATACACTGAGTTGTCTGTATTTTGAAGTGCTAGATCTGGAATTTTGAATCCTAAGTTGCTTTAAAATTATTTTAATATAAAATGAAGAAAGCATTTACCACATGCAAAGTGCTGGAGATATAAACAGAAAAGCAACATTGTACCTACTCTCAAGGTGTTCATATAGGTTTCAGCTACAAATCAGAGAGAAAAGGCCTCTGATCCTTAGGGTACAGTGGTATAACAGATGTTAATATTTCTCCTTTAATATTATTTCCATTTATAAAATTTATCAGTTTCTAATGTGGAACTATTTGATAGTGCCAAGAATTTTGGTGGTAAAAACTTTTCTTTCCAAGTCTTCAGTAGCTGTGACTGTAGTACCTGTAGGAGCAGTGGCCAGGCTGCATCTCCACAAGGGTTGCTTCCCATGATGCTGTCTGAGGGTGCACTGAGCTAAAAGCAATGCTACTCCCAAGGCTCTTAGTTCAGGGTCCTGGGCTGTCTCCATCAGGGTCTAAGGGAAGATGGTGGTCACAGGGGTGGTAGTGGTTTGATTTTTGCTTAGCATTCACTGCCTTCTCTTTCTCTCTGTGTCTCTCTGTCTCTGTGTCTGTCTGTCTGTCTGTCTGTCTGTCTGTCTGTCTGTCTCTCTGTCTCTCTCTCTCTCTCTCTCACACACACACACACACACACACACACACACACACACACACACACACACACACACGCATACACACACAGAGTGCCTTACTACTTCAGCTGGTCTAGCTTGCCTGCCCTAATTGGTTTATCAATAGTGGGGACAACTCAGTGTATTACATAGCCAGTCAAGCAAAATCATTTGCGCATTTAAGGTGCAAAAATTTAAAAAATACCAAAGGTCTGTTGTCTCCTTAGTAGTATAGTTTACTAGGACTTTTTCATTGGTATTTACTTGCCCAGATGATGGTTGTGAGGGCTAGGCTGGAAGCAGGACTGGTGTCTTAGGGGTGGAATTGGGGTAGGGGGGTGAAGGGGAGAGGGAGGTGTGCGTTCATTCCCAGGGCTACCATATATATATCTGCCTGTTGGTGGTAGTTGTGTGTATATTGTAACTGATGACTTCTTAAATATTTATTGACTGAGGTTAAAAATATAGCTCTGTGTAAAAGTACTGATTTTAATAGTTTGCTTTATTTATTTCCTATGGTAAGGAAGAGAGAAAAATCTTCGCTTACCTTTTCCCATATTCTCTCTTTTCTCAGTTTTACATTTATGCCTAAGTAAATTAAAAAAATGCTGAGTCCTAGTAGACTATTCTACTAACTGTTAATGGAGATAAGTTAGAAGTTCTAACCTGCCAAGTGACTTCTGCTGTGTGTTAGACCTCTCCTACCCCGGAATAGCCAGCGTGTATCCCAGAAAAGCTAGGATGTTCTCTTTAAGGCCATGGCAATTCTAGCCAATTAAATAAATATTGCAACATTTCAGAGGTAGACAGCCTGATTAGTTGAGTTTTCAGTTCAAGTTTGACATCTGATAGTTTTGCTTTTGAGCAAATTGGAGATACTTGTCATACTCAACTCCTAGAACTCTTTGTAGAATCATAGACTTCTAGCTGAAAGGGACATTAGAAGTCATTTTCTAATCCAACTCTCTTAACAGAGACCTAGAAAGGTTAATTGACTTGATCAATGTTATACAGATAGTAAACACCTGGATTCTAACCTAGGCCTTTTCCCCCCCTTCAAATTCACTCTTTCCACTGCCACATGCAGTTTAGAAGATTCTGAGTCATGGAGAACCATGGAAACTCAGAACCTGTCCTGGAGTCCCATGTGAATATCAAATGAGTTAATGTATATGAAATGCTTTGAGAACCTCAGTCTTCTGTATAATTATAAGTTATCTGTGATTTCATTGTGGTGAACACTCTTTATGACTAGAGCATTTTACAATTACTGCATACTTTAGGGAACAGTCTTCGTGAGTTGCTGCTAAGTATTCATTATCTGGTGGTCAAGCTTCTAATAACCAGCTTCTCTGAACTTAGTGAGGCTGATCTTTGGATGACAGATGCAATCCATTGATGGGCCTGTACTCAGAGCCTTCTCAGTTTGACAGAACTACCTTCAAGAAGCCTTTTTTTTTAATAGCCTTGGAGAACGCAGGCTCATTGTGCACATCATGACGAGGCACTGGAGGTAAATGCTACTTGATGATGTATATGCACTTAAAATAGACTTGATTAAATTCTTAATAGTAAGTCTATATTTCAACCTGACCTATTACTAATATACATTCTTTTTAATGTTTTTATCAGTGACTTGAAAAAAGGCATATAGGGCATGTTTGTCAAAATTATACGAATAACACAAAGCTTGGAGAGACAGCTAATATGCTAAATGATCATTTTTTATCTTTTACATTGTTTGCCAATCGATGATATGAGTTGAAATCTTCAGAGATGTTTTCTTATTATTAGAAATTTGGAGCATTCTTTCATATGGCCAGGGATAGTTTGCATTTCTTCTTTTGAAAAGTGACTGCTAATATCCGTTGACCATTTTTATATTAAGGAATAATAGCTCTTGTTATTATCTATTTGTAAAATTCCATATCTATCTTAGTTATAATGCTTTTGTCAAAAATATTTGATGAGAAAAATTTTCTCCCAATCAACAACTTCTCTTCTTATTGCAGCTTGTTAGCTTCACTGATTTTTCCTGCAAAAGCATTTTGACTTTATGTAATAAAAATTATCTATTTTATTTTTTATGACCTCCTCTATTCCTAGTTTGTTTAAAAATTCTCTCTTAAGCCATAATCATGCAAGTAGCTCCTTCCAACCTTTTTCCTTCATTTTTTTTAATGATATGACCTTTTATATTTAAAATATTTATGTATTTGAGATTTATTGTAATATGTGGCATGAGACTTTGATCTGAATCCAATCTCTGCCGAAGTGCTTTTCAATTTTCCTATGTTGTTTTTCTCTTGTTTGCATACTTTCTATTACTTCAGAATCTTGTTTGCCTAGTCTGTAACAATGATCAATTTTTCTATAGTTTAATCAAGTAACAAATAATTTTGATGATCACTTCTTCATGACATAATTTGAAATCTGGAGAAGCAGCATGGCATATTGGATAAAAAGCTGACCGTGGAGACAGGAAGACCTGGGTCCAAGTCTGGCCTCTAATAGATATATCAGTTGGATAATATTAATTAAGCCTAGACAATTCTCTCAGATCATAAGTTGAAGAGAAAGGGCCATTCTGCCTCAAAATAGGAAATTCCTCAGTGGGTGCTTTCTCCACTGATTAAATCACAAGGATTGTAAAAAAAATAAAATAAAGTAAAAAACCAATGGCACTTAAGAAGATAATTCTAAAAACTGAAATAATTGAAAGTAGGAGGAAAGGGGACACTATTTAGAAACCTGTGTATATCCACAAGACTCACTAATTTAGATTTTAAGCGGAAGGTTTAGCAGATGGATTATTAGGTGCAGAATAAGATTCAAAGCTTTAGTTAAAATGAGATTTGGAAGATTTTCTGTGGTGTTTATTTACATTTTATCCTTCATTATCCTTTCAGTTCCATGGAATAGTGGTTGGTTGTTGGATTTGGAATTAGAAAAATATGAGTTTGAATCATACCTCAAATATTTACTCTTTGTGACCCTTACCCAGCAATTTAACTTCTCTAAATGCTGGTTTCCCAATCTGTAAAATGGGGATAATAACACTTTCAGGGAGTTTCAAATGAAATAATGTGTGTAAAGGGGCAGGTAGGTGGCGCAGTGGATAGAGCACCAGCCCTGAAGTCAGGAGGACCTGAGTTCAAATACGGCCTTAGACCAAACACTTGACACTTACTAGCTGTATAACCCTGGGCAAGTCACTTAACCCCAATTGCCTAAAAAAAAATAAATAAAAATTAAAAAAAAAAGAAATCATGTATGTAAAGTGCTTTTTCAGACTTTAAAGTACTGTATAAATGTATTATTGTTGTTATTATTATCTCATTGTCATCTTTTAAATAGTATTCATGAAGGCAGGGTTTGAAGATAAGTCTCTATCCTGATAGCTTTCCTTTATATTTATGGTCTATGAACTATTCTGTAAGTGAATAAATTGGCTATTTTTTTTAATGGAATAAAACTATTGGGATTCAGGTTTGTCTTCTTTAAACTCACTGAAAGCATCTTTGGAACTACACCAGCAGCAGACTGGACACCAGAGATGGCATATGCCTTACTCTGTTTCCACGTGGTTTTAATATCTTCCATCAGGTCTCTATATTTAGAAAGCTTTTCATTCCATGCAGTTTAAGAATTATGCATATTTGGTATGGTGACATTTATTTAAATGTTATTCTTGAAATTTTGGATCAATGTTAATTCTGGGTGATTATGAACAACAGTTGTCTGTGATGATGCTCCAGTTCCAGTGTGGTTTATTTGCTGAATCTCACATCTCAAGGATATTTTGAGGTTCATGATTGTAGTAGAGAGACTTGTTATCTGTCGATCTAAAAAGAATAGTGAGCATATAATTCTAGCCAGTTGATCCTGCATTTCTAACTACCCAGGCTAGTACTAAATTTTTACAACCTGCAGTGATAAGCAGTACTGTTTTCATCACTTTGTTGCATAATTTTCATTGATCTGTAAGTCTAGGCTTCTTCAAAATAACCTTTTTGTAATACCTGGTGGCAAGGACCTGATCTTTAATTGCTATCATAAGCCACTTTCAATCAACAAATCTGCATGAGTCAGCCATTTGTTTAACACTTCCTTGACAACATTTTGTTGGTTGAGTCCTTGTGGATGCTGCCTGTAGAGTGTCTTTTGATTTCACTCTTTGATCTTAACCAATTATTAATCTCTATCCTCAGCTAAATAATTTTCTGTTACATTGCACAAATGTAGCGGGGAATTCCTCTTGTTTCCTTTACATCCTATTACCTTGTATAGTGAGATTTGTTTGTCCCAAAAATATTTCTGTTTTTTAAATTGTTTGTCATGTGATCTAATATCTATCAATCCTCTTCTTGATTTTTGATGAAGTGTTAGTCTTTCTATAGCTGCTTTAGAGTGATGAGCTCTGTATTTTTTGTTTGTCTGATTTGTTTTTATTAACAGCATGTGGGTTTTTGTTGGATACCTTCTAGACCCATTGTCAATTTTCCCTTGATAAAAGTATACATTAAAACTGGCATTGTGAAGCTGTTAAATACTCTAAATGTCTTCTTCCTATTGAGCTTTCACTTTGGGATTCCAGTCAGACTCTTAACACATACCGTCCAGTTTCCTCCTTGATAGCTTTATGTTCACTGTGTCTTCACTAGAGAATGACAAAGCATTTAGTGCCTTCATCCATTGGTTCAATTTGACTTCAGTATTCAAACTCAAAGCCTTCATTCTCTATTCTTCCTTGGCACATGTAAAGAATTTTACACTTATCAAGTCCAAAAGACATTTTGATATTATTGGGAAAAGTTTCAATGACATAAAGTAGCGGCTTAATGTACTTTTAAGTGGAGCCATATAACTTGATGTCATCCATGTACATCAAGTGATTAAAATAATGTTTTGGAACAATTCTCTCTCTGACTTGAAGGACAGGCTCAGTTTTATTCAAGAGGAATGCTAATGGAGTTAAGGCTAGACAGAACCAGAGCAGGCTTAAACTGCACCACTGGAAGAGTCTCAATGTTCCATCCATTGTTCTTTATGTTATTGTGTTGGTGGCATACTCTAGAAAGAGAATTGTTTTCCATGTGGACATCAAATACCCTAGCATTGGCTGCAGTTTCTTTATTGGCAAACATATAAGCAAATACCCCAACTTGTTATATATTGGCAAAACATGGCTATGCCATGAATGTGAAACCAAATTAAAGGCTTCATCCAGAAAGGCATTGTAAATGTTAAAGCACTTTTAGGTGGTTTTGTTCAATAATCACCAAATCAATAACAAGTTTCACTTCATACCCCTGAGACTCTTTGGCACTCCCCTTTTGCACTTCAGCAAATTCGTGGTTTTCTTGTAGCAATCATAGACTGTTTAGTGATACAAGCTATGGATGCTTTATATGCAGCATATAAACACATGGCAGGCATATAGTGTATTTGAGGGGTAACTAGTATTTTCAACTTTTGGTAATAAATATATGTTGGCTTTTAAAAAAAAAGAGAGAGAGAGAGATGGGACTAGGCTGGCATCTAAAGAAAGCTGCCTAAGTGTTTTTCTAGTAATTTCCTCAACAATGTGAAGACTTGGAGTCAGTAGTCATGGACCTTGTTTGGACCTATTATCTCCAGTTTTGCAGAGTAGCTAAAGTTTCAACCACCTCCCTTAACAGAACTGTTCTGTCAGTCGTTGTATTAACATTTCACAAATTTTCTATTTCAAATTTGAACCAACTTGCATTTTTTTTTTGTTGACCTTCTTAATAGACATGGGTAAATAAAAATTTTTATATCATCCTTCAAAGGTTCTCTTTCTCGTCTGCTTTCTTTGCTTCTCAGGCCTCTATGGCATACTTTTTTGATGAATGGTATATGGTTTATTTTGTTTTTTTTTCTACTTTGACTTCTTATGTCACCCTAACTTTTTGGATTTCACTTTCAATTGTTCATAAAATCATAGTATCATAGATTTAGAGCTTGAAGTGACCTTAGCACTTATCTATTCAAAGCCCCTCATTTTATAGATGAGAAAAGTAAGGCCAAAAGAGGCTAAGTGATTTGTTCAAGGTCACACAGCTATTAAGTGGCAGTGCTTGGGTTAAAAGCAATGTCACCCAACTCCAAATCCATTGCTCTTTTTTCTATGCGAATGCAAATTAAAAATATAAATAATTTCTTATACAGTTTTGTTTCTTGGGCTCTACTGTGCATGTTTCTTTTTGTTGCCTGTAATTGAATGATATGGAGTTCTAGTTTTCTACTATATATCCTGGTTAGGTATTTGTGGAGTCTTGCTTTGCCTTTCCAAAGGTCTCCATAATACTTTTCTTAAGCCGTTTTTTCCATTGGGGTATTTGACAATTGATTTTAGCAGTATTTCTAGATGGTTTCATTTTTCCTCCATGGTCCCTACCTTAGCAATGCACGTTGCTGTTATTCAGTTGTTTGAGTAGTGTCTGACGCTTTGTGACCCCATTTGGGGTTTTCTTGGCCAAGATACTGTAGTGGTTTGCCATTTCCCTCTCCAACTAGCAATATACACCCTGCAGCATAAACTGTTATATTCATGTCCCAAAATGTTTTTCTATTCTTTGTCAAACACTACTGGAATATGAGTTCAATCATGATTATTATAATAGAAAGCAACTTTTAAAAATTACTCAATTTTGATATTATTGGTCTATTTGTACTGTCAAACTCAAAAAATGGCCTTTTCAAGATTCCATTCTAAAAATGTCCACCTTTTCAAAATAATTTGAAATGTTGGTATTATTTTAAGGTATTTATTTCATTAAGTATGTGTCAAAAGCAGCACTTGAACCCAGGTCCTCTTGGCTTCAAGAGACAAGCTCTCTATCTATTACACTCTACTGTCTTTATTAAGATTAAAACTTAATAGAGACAACTACACAGTCCTATATTTGTGTTTAAAATCCAACTTTACAAGTACAGAATGAACAATAGAAAGCTGCTTCTGAAAAGGGTCAGGGAAATTTCATGAACTATAAGCTTGGTATATAGCACCATAATGGTACAATGAAAACCTTAAAAACCTAATGGAATCTTACACTGCATTTAGAGATGCAGAAGTGTCAGAATGGGGGAACTGATATCTGTACTCTGCCACCATACTGTGCCCTAGTCAGACAGCAGACAGTGGTTGTGTTTTTAGTTCTAAGTTACTCATTTTAGCAATGATACTCGCAAGCTAAAGAGGCAGGCAGCTAGTATAGGCCTCAAGATCATGTCATAGGAGAGTCAATGATAAGAACTTGTGATATTTAACCTAGAGAAAAGAAGACTAGATAGCTGTTTCTGAGTGCTTAAAGGGCTGTTCTTTATGAGAGAGATTAGGTTTGTTCTCTTTGACTCCAGAAGACAGGAAAAAGATCAATAAATGGGAATTACAGAACAATTGATTTGGCCTAGATGTAAGGAAAACTGTCCTTTGAATAAGAGTTTTGCAAAAGTACATTGGGGCAGAGCCAAGATGGCCGAGTGAAAGCAGTGACTTGCTTGAGCTCTCCCCCAAGCCCCTCCAAATACTCATAAAAAATGGTTCTAAACAAATTCTGAAGCAGCAGAACCCACAAAAAAACAGAAACAAATTTCCAGCCTAAGACAACCTGGAAGATTTATCAGAAAGGTGTATCGCGCTGGGCTGGAAGCGCAGCACAGCGTGGTGTGGGTGTGCAGGCCGCAGTGAACCTGGAGCAGGCCTCAGAGGACTGAATCGCTGGCAGCTGTGAAGGTTTCCAGACTCCTCAATCCATGAATGCCAAAGACCACTTAGAAGGTCAGTGGGAAAAGTCTGCCTGTGTTTGGATCTGGGTCACAGTTCCGGGTGGCGGTGCTGGGTTGAGGAGGAGCGCTGGCATGGTGGAACTTGTAGTGGCTATATAGAGGAACCCCTCCTCACAGTTACAGAACAGAAAGGAGTACTTGTGGTCACAGGCCAGGAAAGGAGAAAACACTTCGCCCCTCATCATACTACCTTGGAAGAACTGAAAATTTACAGGTCCCTACAAGTATCTCTGAAAACAGCTTTACAAACCCCTGAAGCTTGGGACAGTACACTCTCCACATTGGAAGCAGACTCTTACCTTAACAAAGAGTTCAAAACTCAAGTAATTAGCCGGGATCATGAGCAAGCAGCGCAAAAAGAGTCAGACTATATTATCTTACTTTGGTGAAAAAGAAGATCAAAATATACAACCAGAAGAAGACAACAAAATCAAAGCTCCTACATCCAAAGCCTCCAAGAAAAATATGAATCAGTCTAAGGCCTTGGAAGAGCTCAAAAGGGATTTTGAGAAGCAAGTAAGGGAAGTAGAGGAAAAACTGGGAAGAGAAATGAGAGTGATGCAAGAAAATCATGAAAAAAAGTCAACAGCTGGCTAAAGGAGACCCAAAAAAATACTGAAGAAAATAACACCTTAAAAAATAGCCTAACCCAAATGGCAAAAGAGGTCCAAAAAGCCAATGAGGAGAAAATGCCCTAAAAGAAAAATTGGCCAAATGGAAAAGGAAGTCCAAAAGATTACTGAAGAAAATACTTCCTTAAAAATTAGAATAGAGCAATTGGAAGCTAGTGACTTTATGAGAAATCAAGACATGTAACAAATCCAAAAGAATGAAAAATTAGAAAACAATGTGAAATATCTCATTGGAAAAACAACTGACCTGGAAAATAGATCCAGGAGAGAGAATTTAAAAATTATTGGACTATCTGAAAGCCATGATCAAAAAAAGAGCCTAGACATCATCTTTCAAGAAATTATCAAGGAAAACTGCCCTGATATATTAGAACCAGAGGGCAAAATAGAAATTGAAAGAATCCACAGATCTCCTCCTGAAAGAGATCCCCAAAGGAAAACTCCTAGGAATATTATAGCCAAATTCCAGAGTTCCCAGGTCAAGGAGAAAATATTACAAGCTGCCAGAAGGAAACAATTCAAGTACTGTGGAAACACAATCAGGATAACACAAGATTTAGCAGCTTCTACATTAAAGGACCACAGGGCATGGAATATAATATTCCAGAGGCAAAGGAGATAGGATTACAACCAAGAATCACCTACCCAGCAAAACTGAGTATAATCCTTCAGGGGGAAAAATGGTCATTCAGTGAAATAGAGGACTTTCAAGCATTCCTGATGAAAAGACCAGAGCTGAATAGAAAATTTGACTTTCAAATACAGGACTCAAGTGGAACATGAAGAGGTAAACAGGAAAGAGAAATCATAAGAGACTTATTAAGATTGAACTGTTTACATTCCTGCATGGAAAGAGGATATTTATAACTCATGAGACTTTAGTCGGTATTAGGGTAGTTGAAGGAAAAAAAATTATATGTATGTATATATAGATAGATAGATAGAGGGCACAGGGTGAGTTGAAGATTAAGGGGTTATACCTGGAGAATAAAATTAAGGGATGAGAGAAGATGATACTCAGAGAAGAAGAAAGGGAGAGGTAGAATGGGGTAAATTATCTCACACACACAAAAAAAAACAGAAAAGAAAAGTGTCTTACAGTGGAGGGGAAGCAGGGGAAGGTGAGAGGGAATGAGTGAATCTTATTCTCATAGGATTTGGTTTAAGGAGGGAATAACATACACATTGAGTTGGGTATGGAAATCTGTCTTACCCTACAGGAAAATAGGGGAGAAGGGGACAAGAGAGCAGGGGATGATAGAGAGGAGGGCAGATTGGGAAAGGGGTAATCAGAAGAAATACTTCTGAGGAGGCACAGAGTCAAAAGAAAGAATAGAATAAATGGGAGGGCAGGATAGCATTAAGGGAAATAGAATTAGTTTTTCACAACAGGTCTACTATGGAAGTGTTTTGCATAACTACACATATATAACCTATATTGAGTTGTTTGCCTTTTCAATGAGGGTGGGTGGGGAGGGAGGAAGAGAAAAAATTTGAAACCTAAAGTTTTAAAAACACATGTTTAAAAAAAATTGTTTTCACATGCTACTGGGAAATAATACAGGAGATGGGGTATAGAAGTCTATCCTGCCCTACAGGAAAACAGAAGGGGAAGGGGATAAGATAAGGGGGGAGAGATAGAAGAGAGGACAGACTAGGGGAAGGGATATTCAGAATGCATGCCATCTTGGGGTGGTGGGAGGGGGAGATGGGGCAAAAATTTGGAACTCAAAAACTTGTGGAAGTGAATGTTGAAAACTAAAAATAAATAAATTTGTATTAAATTTTTTTTTTTTTGAAAAGTACCTTGGGCTGCAACTCAGTGGAGTCCTTCAAAGCAAAAGCTGGATAGCCTTTGGGTGGGGATGTTGTAGAAAGAAGGGCTGATTGGTCACCTTGTAGATGACTTCTAAAGTCACTTCCAGCTATAAGATTCTGTGATTCTGTGGTACTTAATACTAGCTGTATTTGGTTGATTTTTAAGGAGTAAGTTTGATTACTGAGAAGCTGGATACCAAATCAATGTGTTTGAGGTAAATTCCATTTCAATGAAGAATGCAGAACATTAACACAGTATTAAGATACAGAGTTTATTTGGATGACATGGATATCCTGTAATTGAATGGGTGTGCTAATACAGTTTAAATGTAATTAAAGCCTAAAGTGAAGCCGAACCCACCAGCACACCCTTTAGAATCCAACCTCTTTTGTTAGTGTAGCCTTTACCCATAAGCAGTCTGAGGCTGGTGAGCTCAAACTCCCCAAATGAATTTAAACCCGGTTGCTTGAAGTAAAACATACTTTGCTGCTCTGCACATATCCTACCTTTATGTAAATTACAAGATGCCTGAAAATGTGCTTAGAATTGAAAAATAAAATCACCAACATATTAAATAAAGAAGGAAGGACTATTTTTGAGATGTTGCTATTTATAAAGTATCCACAAGAGTAAAATGTGAAAAGTAAAGTCAAAATAACATGAACAAAAGACTAAATTATAGTGTAAAGGTCATAGTGGTGAATTGATTTACTGTTTTGTTTGACTTTAATTTATTTGAGTTGATCAGAATTAAATATTTATCAAGTAGAAGCATAATTAAGAAAATACAAGAAGTAACATTAATTAGCCAAAGAAGGGGAATAGAGTTGTATCCAAGAGATATAATTTGTGGAAACCTATAAAACAGGTTTTGGTTTATGTTTTGTTTTGTTTATCTGAAGGTGACTATGATCCAAATACATGTTGAAATTGACCTTAGAAAAATAAAAATAATTACAGAATTAAAGGATTTACTGGGTCATATTTAAAGAGAAGCTAAAGTATTTTAGGTGCTATGGAAAACTCAATTATCTTCCATACCCTTAAAAAAATAAATACTCCTAATAGTTAAAGAAGACATCATACATATTATTTGGGAAGATTCAAAGCAATGACAGTGTTAGAGGAATAGCTTTCAACTATTTCAGCAATATAAGAATTACAAATTATGGCATAACAGTAATATACAACTTTTTAAAAATTGTAAAAATGTTTGTTATTAGTATTCCCTATGGAAAGAAAGGTTATAAACTAAATAAATGAATGTAGACTAAAACTTGAGAACATATGAATTAGTAGAGACCTGTAATTTCTGTCTAAGTGTAATAGAAAGTATAGAGTTAAGACATAAAAAAAGCAAAAGGTCATTCATAAAGACTTTCCATATTCTATCAGAGGAAAGCTTCTGAGAGAAGAAAATCTGATTAAACTTTCTCCCCACTACTCATTTTGTGGAAGGGAAGAAAGGTCTATTGGATTATAATTATAGCTTTATTGAAACATCCAGTTCACCATACAGTAACTCAATAACTGAAAGAAATATCAAGAAAAATAATCTGCTTCCCTATGAGATAGAGGTAAAGTGTCTTTCATGCTACAGGACTTCATTGAAGTTCTGTTCTTATAGAGAAACCCTACTTCTCAAATGGGATGGAGATGGGAAATGAAAATTTTTTGCTATTAGTTGTAAATATGATTGTTGCACATACAAAATGGAACACTTTACTGAAGTAAAAATTGACAGAAAGATCCGCTCTTTAGCTGTCTTACTGATCCAAATTATGTTTGTTGAAACTCATTAAGTGAACCCATTCTGATTCTTATTTCTATAACGTCTTTCAGAAAATCTTGCAAGATCCTCCTTTTTTTTGGGGGGGCGCATAGCAAGTTTGAAAGAACATTTGCAGTTTCTCATTTTATAATGAGGAATAGGAGGAGAAAGTGCCTTCTTCCTCCTTCATTGTTTAGATAGGACCAATTTTCTTCTAATTAGTAGCAAATTTCATTCTTTAAATTTTACATTTTGTGCTTTCCCAGAAAGTACCTGTGTACAATCATTTATGATCTCATACTTGTATTTGTATCTTTTTTTAGTTTCAATAGATAGAAAAATTTTGAATCAAATATCTGTAAATCATATTCTTTCTTAGAAAAACAAAAGATAGGCCAGAAAGTTAACTATATTTTTGGAAAATTATAATAAATTATTTTATTTGTTATTATTATTTTTTGCTGGCAAGTGAATTTTGATATATATATATCTGCCTTTGGTGAATCACAATATCACTTTACTGGAGAAGGATACTTAATGATTGATCACTAAACACGAGAGTCAGAGCCATATTCTAATCCTGGTTTGATTAGTTTATATTCTTGGCTTCTTTATCTACCAAAAAAATATATATATTATGGGATGGGATATTTGTCAAAAATGTGACATAGATTAAATAAAAAGAAAAGAGATAACAAATAGAGTTTTAGCTATCCAATTATACCTGACTAAAGAGATTATCCTGGGTAAAGGACTTATATATTTATTTTTCTAATGGTGTAAAAATGTGCCTTTTGGAACAACTTACTTGGAGACAACTTATTGATTTAGTGTATTCCTTATTAGCTCATAGGCATTGGTATAAGAATTGAATTAGTCCCACTGAATAATACTGATTATATCATCTAATTTAGCATCATCAAAAGGAAATCATTCCAAATGCCAGTGCTGTTTCCATAATAGGAATTTCAAAGTATGAATACTTATTGCAGATAATTGAACAGCAGGACCCACTGAGAAATCTTCTTCAAAACAAAAGAGAGTAAATTATAAAAATTAAAACTATGCATTCCTTAAACAAATATTTAATCCAAAGCAAAAAATTTAATAAATGTTTAAGTAAATGAGGAAAATACTGCTTACTGATATTGTAATTGAATAATACTAATGATAATATTACATTATTTATATAGCACTTTGAAGTTTGCAAAAAAAAACCCCTTCAATGCTGAGTATTACAAAAGTTTTATGCAGTTTTAAGCTATTAAAGCTTAAATATGGCATCCCAAAAGTCATAGTGCAGTTTTAAACTATTAAAGCTTAAATAGATTTAAACTATTAAAGTTTTAAAACCTACATAAGCTATTAAATCATATATAGCTTCAAGCTACTAAAGTTTAAAACTGCAGTAGCACTTTTGGGACCCCCAGTACATTATCTCATTTGGGCTTCACAATAACTCTATGGCATTGGTACTACAGAGATCAATACCCCAATTTTACAAACTAAAAACCTAAGAGGCTCATCCATGGTCACACAGCAGATAAATGTCAGAGATGAGATTTGAACCCAGGTGTTCATGACACTAAGTCCAGAATTCTTTCCACTAACCAGAAATTAAGTGAAATTTCTTGTATTAGACTTAAATATAATTTTAGCTGTGTCTAAAGGAAACAAATATTAAAAATAATCAGCTTGAGTCACACCTTTTAGCCAGGAAAGCACTAACTATGTAGTTTACCAAGAGTATAGTTGAGCCATCTGGGCATGGTGATCCAGGTAATCCCCACTACTCAGGGAAGCTGAAGCTGGTGGATTGCTCTAGCTGGGGAGTTCTGAGCTGTAGTAGAGCTAAAACTAACTGAATGTCAGCACTGTCTGGCACCAATTTTTAAGGCCCTGGGAGAGGGTCATTAGGCTACCTGGAGAGGAGCAGACTTGTCCAGGTGGGAAAAAGAGATCAAAATTTCCAGGCCAATCAGCAGTAGGATTAGGGCCATGAGTAGCCACTGCACTTCCAGAGTGTGAGAGAATGCCAAATCCAACCTCAAAACAAAAATAAACAAACAAACATAAAAGGGGGAGGATGCCTTTCCTCTTGTTACTATTTCCTTGACAAAATTTACATTCCCCCTAAGCAGAAGCAGATGGCTTCATTAGACCTCTCTTCTTTGTATTGAGAAAAATTTGTATTGTCCCCCTACCTCTCTGCACATGCTCCTACCCTCCCCCCACCCAACTAAAAAAATTATGGGAAGATAACTAAAGCTGTCTCTCCAAAACGTTATTGTTAGAATGAATTAAAATTAATTTTAAAATGAGAAACTCTGAGCTCATTTGACCACTGTCATGTAAAGTGATAAATTAAAGAGAATCTGTAAAAATCTTTAAGTCCTACTAAGAATATTCTCTTCAGCTACTCAGGCCTTTTTCTGGGGTTGCTTTGTTTGGTGGGTTAGAGCAATATGTTAATGAACTCATGAGACAGGTTGCATCCACCCATGGTGGGCAGTCAGCACCCTAGCCATAGAGCATGCTTCTAACTTGTAAATACATTCTCATAGTCAACCAGCACAGAGCTTTCGCCTTTATTATTTCACCTTTATTCAGTATCAAAGAGATAGTTAAGTGGTCAAGCTGGAATTTGAACCCAAGTCTACAGACACAAAATATTGCCATCTTTCCACAGCTTTACATTATTCAGCTTTCACAGCTGCTAAACTCAGACTGGTCTGTAATCTTTACTGTTGCAGAAAGAGCTTTGGGAAGGGGGCATAAAGAGCAAGAGCCAGGTAGCAGCACTCAAAGGAGTATAACAGTCATAGGTGCATAGGGTTCCTAGATATTCCCCCTTTTATTTCCACGGGTGTTTGTACCACTGGTCACAAATCCTCTGGAAGCAGTAGCCAGGAGCCGATGTGGTGTCTGTACCTCTTGGGTTATGTGTGAGGGTGTATGATTGTGTGTCCTCACCATTGATAAGCGTGGGCAGTGATGATATGTGCCCCAGGCCAGCCAAGCCACTCTCCTATCCTGACAGGTGTGTGCCAGTGGATGCAGTAGGACAACTCAACCATGACTAGAAAAACAAATGAGTAAGTCATTAGCATGATCTTCTTACACCAAGAAGAATCACCCACTTAGGAACTACTACAGAGAGAATCTGGGTCCATGGGTCACCTCAAATATGTAGTAAAAATTGAGAGTGTAGCCTCCCTCAGGATTTATCTAGGGTACAGCTGCTGCTGGGATTTACATCCAAATCCACAACAGTACCTACCAGCATTTCACCTAATAATGCTTCCTTTCTACATTGGCTACTAATAGCTGGGTAGGAAACAATTTAGAAAAGATGGCAGAGAGTTTTATTTTCTGCTTGTCCTTCACCCCTATGTATTGCTGAGTTCCGGAAACAGAATCATAGTTAAACAATTTATTTTGACTTATTAAAGAGGTTGTTTCCCCTAGGTCTTGGGAACAAAATAAAAAATAAAACAATTTCCCAAATAGAGATGAAAGAAAGAAAGAAGGGAAGAAAGGAAAAAGAAGGAAGGAAGGAAGGAAGGAAGGAAGGAAGGAAGGAAGGAAGGAAGGAAGGAAGGAAGGAAGGAAGGAAGGAAGGAAGGAAGGAAGGAAGGAAAAAGAAACTGAGTCATTGAATATGATTGCATTAAAACTTAAGCAACCACAAGATTATTCAATATATCTGCTGAAATTAAAAACAAAAAGTAATTGTGCAATTCAGCTCTGTAATGACTGCAGTCATTTAAAAGTACTACTTTTAAAAGTCACAGTAGAGTTCTACCTGTCATTACAGAAGGCCTTAAAGATGACCCCAACCCTGTGAGTTAAAAAACAGATTGCGACATATCACATAAAAACATTTCAATGAAGCTGACCTAGATTTTAGTACCAAAAGATATACCTGATTGAGACAAATCAATGTGACTTCACTGATGGTAAATTATGCCTCCATAAGAAATCTTTGAAAGAGTTAAGGAAACAGTAGATAAAGAAGCACCAGTGGATAGCCTTTATTTATAATTTCAAAAGGCCTTTTACAAAGCCTCCATAAGAGGCTATTAAGAAAACTTGGTAACCATGGGGTGGAAGGTAAGGGTCTGTCATGGATTAAAAACTAGTTATGAGATAGGAAGCAGAGGGTAGAAATAAATGGCCAGTTCTCAGCATGAGAAGAGGTTAATAGTGGATAGAGCAGGGATCAGTGTGTGGGACCAGTGGTGTGTTATATATTTATGAGTAACCTGGAGGAGACCACAAAATGTGCCAACAAATGAAAATCTTTGACTATCAATGTTAACCGAAGAATGTGAAGAGCTCTGTAAGTACTGGCATTTGGGAAGCATGTTGGTCAGTGGTTTTTTAATGGTTTCAAAATTGAACAATATCATATTTTTATTAAAATACTGAAATCAGGATTAGAGTCCAGATTTGTCTCTTTTGTTTCAAAGCAGAGACAAAAATCTGGAATCAAGAAATGTACCAGAAGTGTGCGTAAGGCAAAATTTCTGTTAGGGAAATTATTAAATAAAATGAAATTTTAAGAGGATTTATGCTTTCTACAAATTAGTTGAGAAAAATGAGTTGTCATCAGTAGCCCCAGCCTACAGCTAGGGTTTAAATAGGCCATTGCAAGCTACTACCACACTGCAGTAGCATAAATGACAACAGGAATAGAAATTGAATACTTATTTGTGTCAGGATAATTTGTTCGTTTATTCATGCTTGCATGTATGCATGCATGTATACATGCAAGTATGAAGCAATCATTTATTGAATGCCTATTATGTTCAAGTTACCTTGCTAGGCTTTGTGGAAGCTAAAAAAAAAATAATAATAATAATACCTCTGAGTCCCTGATCTTAAGGAGTGTTCTATCAAGTTGGGGAAATAAGACACATACATGAATAACTAATTTACAGAGTAAGCTGTATTAAAAGAATTACAAGCAAAATGCCATATTAATTCAGAAAGAAAGTTTGCTTCAGGAGGAAGGCTTCCTGGAAGAAGAGGCATTTGAACTAGGCCTTAAAGAATGGGAGCGATTTGTATAAGTATACTTAGGGAAGAAGATAAGAGAATTAAGGAATAGGAAATGCTATAAAATTGAAATATGAAAGGGCAGAGAGAGCATGATGTACCAGTGAGCAGTCTGGTTTCATTAGTTGTTGTTTCTTCTCGAAGAGGACCAAAATGACACCACTATGTTAGAGACAAGTTATAGCGTATCCAGCTGTGGCTGATCAGATCAATCCAAGCTTGGAATGCTCTACCACAGGGCAAGCACAAATATTCCATGTGAACATTTGGGGTGGATTCTCTAAATTTGCACTTCACATTTCTTTTGAGCTACTTCAATTCTGCTTTGCTTATAGAGCACAGCATCTTCTTTGATGTGAGTACTCCATCCTGATTAGTCCTGTACCAGCATCTCCCATATCACATAATTGATTCCAAAGTTCTTCAGAGAGACCTTGACAGTGTCCTTGTATTGCTTCTTTTGACCACCATGTGACTGCTTGCCTTGTGTAAGTTCATAAAATAGTCTTTTAAACAAGCATGACCTGGAGATCAGTTGTCAATAGAAAGACATTAAACGTTTCTAAGCAGCAGGGTAATGCTATCATTTCTGCATTTGGAAGACTGCTCTGCTAGCATCATGTAAAATGGGTCAGAGTCAGAGTCAAGGAGAGTAGTTTAGAAGGTGTTTTCATTAGTCTAGATAACAAGAAATGAAGGTCTTAGCTAAGGGTTGGAAGGAATAGATTCAAGGAAGATTACAGAGTTAAAATTGATAGCACTCAACAACAAAATGTATGGTTCTACAGGGTGTGGGTGAGGGGATGGTGGCAAAGGTGAGAAGAGAAGAGAACCTTAACTGGAGAGGTTATGTGGGGACATGAAGTCTAATCCATAAGAAGTGAAGCATTTTATTCTTTAATGGATAGGTACAAAATCTAAACTCCTTGTTGAATCTTAGTACCACTGGGCCTAATAGAAGAAGCTATAAAGTGCAGGTTGCTCTGAGTTTATAC
Organism: Phascolarctos cinereus; assembly: GCF_003287225.1. Lineage (NCBI taxonomy): Eukaryota > Metazoa > Chordata > Mammalia > Diprotodontia > Phascolarctidae > Phascolarctos > Phascolarctos cinereus. Next base: position 453,941,296 of record NW_027555847.1, on the reverse strand, counting down.
ACGAGTGACATATGTGAAGACTTCTCGGAAAAGAGTGACAGAAGTATTTTGGTGTCAAAACTTTATAGTCAGGTACCCTTGGGTGCACTAGGACCTCCTGATGCTGTTTCTGAATAACCAGTTACTTAATGCTCAATTTTTTCCAAGTGCTGTGTTTTGCAGAGACTTTCTTCTAAGATGAATGGTGGAGCTAGCAAAAAGAAATGAGCATTTCAAAAGAAAAGGCAAGCTTTGGGAGAGAAATGATAAGTTCAGTAATTTGATAACACGGAAATTCAGGTAGAGCTGTCCAGCAGGCAACGTGGTTCTGAAGTTCAAGAGAAAGGCCAGAGCTAAAGGATATGGATTGGGAAGTTATCTACATAGAATAATACTTGAAATTGTGGGAGTAGACAGGTTGTCCAAGAGGGGGAAAGAAGTGTAAAGAGAAAAGGATGGGACAGCTGGGTTGCACAGTGGTTAGAGCACCTGCCCTGAAATCAGGGCAACCTGAGTTCAAATCTGACCTCAGACACTTACTAGCTGTGTGACCTGGGCAAGTTAACTTAACATACACACACTCATGTACACACACAAACACAGAGAGAGAGAGAGAGAGAGAGAGAGAGAGAGAGAGAGAGAGAGAGAGAGAGACTTAATTAAAGATAGATTTGAGATCCGGAATGAAACATTTATTTTTGGACATGACCAGTATGGGAATTTATTTTTCTAGACTATATATGTTTGCTGCAGTTATTTTTTAATATTGTTTATTTGGGAAGGGGCAGTAGGAGAGAGAGATGATAAATTTTATTTTATATGAGGAAAAAAAAAAGCCAGTTCCATACTGTATCATCCCTACTTTAGGAAGCAGTAAGGCAGGATAGGCTTTCCTTTCCCTTCATCCCAAGTGTATTCACTGAACCAAAATTCCCTTTTGCCATTTTTACTCATATTCAGCTCCCAATTAGAATTCTAATGCTCTGGGTATAGCTTATTTCAACTAGTTGTCAGAAAGAAAGTGGTCTAGAATTTACCTTAAAAATCCAGAATATTCACATTTTAAAGGATGTTTATTATCACAAAGTAATTTTAATTTATAAAATTTTATCCACTGTAACAAAATGGGGTGAACACCTTCTGGAATATAGGTGGAGATATTTTGGGCTTAGGATGTCATAAAGTTGGACCTACCCAGCAGAATCTCTCTAGGGGACAGCTCCCTAAAGTGGTCTTATTTTTCTTTCCTTCCTCTCCTTATGAACCCACAGATAACTCTTAGAAATATGGATATTCTGACACTTCTGGGGAGAGGGTATAGGGAAGAGAAGTGATTACACACATGACATAGACAGTAAGTGTGACAGGGTGTCTGTTGGGGAGAGCAGGAGAGGGAGTCATGAAGGCTGGCAGAGTGTTGCCAGTTTTTTTGAGAGTTTGGAGACAATATAAGTTTCAGATATTGAATTTATTTCATTTTTACCATTTTAACTAACCTGTTGAGGAGGGAATGGGAATGAGATTATTAATAGAATATGTAAAGAGATAAGCAAAAAGAAATTCACACTTTCAGAAAAGGTGCTATTGTGATCTTAGAAATGAGGTACAAATGAGGAGTGGCTGCCGAGATGTCCGTCAATCTACGATACTTCAGTGAGGCACAGATACCATTCAGGCACATCTTGTCCTTTTCCTGCCATAAACACTAGATACCTCTTTCTAGTTTTTTAACATTTCTTGGTACCAGTGCACTCTTTTTTATTAGTCAATAGAATAGGATCTTCTACGTGCCTTTAACAAAACTATAAAAATAATCAAAATATAAGCTAAGCTAAGGTAATTTCAGGGTTTTGCATATCATTAATTAAAAAGGGTCAAGTATTAAAGTGTTATGGATGAAGAAGTGAGTAACATGCCACGTGACAAATGAATTTCATGGAATTTCAATTTGTGATTCTCTTATCAAGAAGTGATTTGTACTAAAATACAATATCAGAACCTATTATTTTGGGGACGTTAAGTTCTAAGCGATACATTCAGTACCCAAATGTGCATAGCTTAATCAGTGTTTATGATTACTGAAAAGGGACTTTCTTCAAATATTTAGATCTACAGCTACAATTTTAAAGGAAGAATAAAGCAAAAGACTGTTACATGTCTTTCTGAAACCATTAGTCTGAGTCGGTGTTTCATAGTTGATAGAGTTATAGTTTTCAATGTACTGTCCACTTGATTGTGAATCATTCATTAAGATGATATGCAATGTGTTCTTGGAAGTTCAATTATTATTTTCTGTCTTTGTCTTTTTTATATTATTTGCAGCTTAAAAAGCTGTTATTCTATCATAACATATACATGGAACCCGAAAAATGTTTGTCAAACCAGGGGAAAAAAATAAAACCTTAAGTAATTTCCTCCAATCATAATATAATATTATTTTAATTTATTCTTTATAGTATCTAGATGGCACAGTGGATAGAGTGCCAGGCCTGAATTTAGGAAGACTCATCTTCCTGAATTCAAATCTGACCTCAAACATTTACTAGCTATGTGACCCTGGGCAAGTCACTTAACCCTGTTTGCCTGAGTTTCATCATCTGTAAAATGAGCTGGAGAAGGAAATTGCAAAACTATTCTGGTATCTTTGACCAACAAAACCCTAAATGGGGTCACAACAAAAGGATTTTTTCCGTGCTTTTCCATTCTGTCTCAGTTAAACATTACAACTCCGGGAGTTCCGTAGGGAACGTGTTATCTCCAAGTCTCAGAAGAGGAGCCTGAGACGCAGAGACTTTTGCCTGACTTTTAGAAAGTCTGGGACTCAATCTGTGTCCTCTGATTTTGAATTCTATATCATGTTGTTATTGTTGTTGTTCAGTCATTTTCAGTTGTGTCTGACACTTTGTGACCCCATTTAGGGTTTTCTTGGCAAAGATAGTAGAGTGGTTTGCCATTTCCTTCTCCAGCTCATTTTACAGATGAGAAAACTGAGGCAAACAGGGTGAAGTGATTTGCCCAGGATCACACTGCTAGGAAGTGTCTGAGGCCAGATTTGAACTCAGAAAAATGAGTCTTCCTGATTCCAGCCAGGAACCCTAACCACTGTACCTAGCTGCCCATCTTTTTCCCTTACCTATCTGTATTTTTGCATATTCCCCTTTCTCACCACTAAAATCCTTGGCACTGTTGAAGGGTCCAATAGATGTGGTTTTATTAATGGATATAATATCAAAGATGGGCTACCGTTTGCTTTGCCCTTAGGCCTTAAGGACCTCTAGGCCATTCTAACTGACTTGTAGCTGAAACCTATTTTATGTGTTGTCTCCCTCATTAGAATGTGAACTCCGTGAGGGCCAGAACTATTTTCCTTTTCCATTTGTGTCCCCAGCACTTAGCTCAGTGCTTTGCACATAGTAAGCACTTAATAAATGTTTATTCATATACTCATGTTACATATACTCATATACTTCTATTTACCAGTGTTCTTGAACTCTAAAATGTAATTGAATCCCTAGTATTCATTATACAGTACTCTAAAACAGGAATTTCTCACCTCTTTAAACTCATAAAATGTACAAATGAGTGTCAAAATTAAATAGATTATCAATATAGTTTCATGTACTCTGAGAAGAAACCAAGGTGGTAAAAAAAAAAGGAAAATAATTTCCATGATAACTTTATTATATATTTAAAAGGAATAGCAAGTTGCATATAATAGATTTGCAGTTTCATGTGAGATCATCTTTTTATTATTCTACTATATTATGGATATGCTTGTTTATTTCATAAATTTAAAAAAAATTTAATCTTGGCATATGTCAATATAGATCTTTTGATATTTTTGGCTACCAATTCGCCCAAGGGCCACCATGGCTGCCGTGTCTCCTTTCTTGCTATACAGCTATGCTATTTCCTTTCCTAATCAAACATCATTATGTGCCCAGGAAAGTCTCAAGTGACCCCTCAAATACTGTTAAAATTAGACCTCTTGAGAACTTAGAACTTTCTATCTAAGTATAGGCAAAAGGAAAAATCCTCTTAAAACTTTGCATTGTGTTTCTACATTGTTAGATTTATGAGAATTGTGTCCCACATAAGAAGAAACAGTCAATGTTAGCTTGGGGATGGAACCACAGGCCTTTCCCTCTATTTCTTGGAGATTAACAGACATTTCAGAATCCCTAGGAATGTGTTCAAATCCACTTGGGACCTTTCAAATTAGTGTTTTGTTTTATTTTTTTCAATGGTAGGAAAATTGTCCAGAATTCTGTGATATATAAAGTGACTTTTTTGTGGTGGATGTATTGTGGGGAGAGACTAGAGAAATTTAAAAGTGCAAGGAAAAAGGCAGCTTGGTGTCATAGACAAGAAGTCTTTCATTGAAGTCAGGAAGACGTGGGTTCAAGTCCACCCTCTGAAACATACCAGCTATGTGACCTTGAAAAAATCATTTAACTTTTCCTGAAGCAACAACATAAGACTCTAAGTTACAGATACATTTTCATCCCAAGAATTCCTCTGCACTGATGAAATCTCAGGTTCCTAATTTCTCCTCCCAAAATCAGCTTTTTTAAAAAGTCTTTAGCATAAATACAATAATTTTTTGCAATAAAGATTAGTGTCAGGGAAATCAAGCAAAATTTATTCATATAAAATAATGGTAATCTTAAAGTAAATTTTTTTGTGAACTCTGGATCTATGAATCTGTAGTCATGACATGCTAAGAACAAGATTTTAAAATCCCAAAGCCTCATGAAGCTATTTGCAATTCCCTATGGTACATTCTATATCTCTGTCCTTTTGTATATAACTTTTGTATATAACTATAATCAGATCAACGTCTTTGTGAGGAAAAACAAAAATTTAGATAATTGCATCACAAATAGGTAAATGACATCACCATAAAATAAACATAAACTTTTAATATGAGGGCACTGCTTTAGATCATAATATGGGTACTGAATTAATTGGGGCAGCAAGGTATCAGAGTGCCTGAGGTGAGGAAGACCTGAATTCAAATCTAGCCTCAGACATTTACTAGCTGTGTGTTCCTGGGCAAGTCATTTAATCTCAATCTGCCTTAGTTTCCTCATCTGTAAAATGAGGATAATAATAGCATATTACTCCCATACTCTACTTCCCATACTTGTTGAGAGGTTCAAATGAGATAACAATTGTGAAGAACTTAGCCCAATGCCTTGGACACAGTAAGACCTATACAAGAGTTAGGATTGTTATTATTATATGAAAGATTTGTGCCCTTTTTTGAAGTATTGGTAGGGTGTTAATCATGTAAATAAAAAGATGTAAATAGAAATCTTTTGTGTTTTAAGTAGAAACATTTAAAGATATTTGCTTAAATAATTGATAAGACTATATTACTGAGAAGCAGTTACTCTTGTTTGTCCCCTCACCACTATTTGTGGACAAAGTAGCTCTTAATAACAACTACACTCTTAGCCAAAAGACTAATGTTGTTCAAATTGAAAAGTAACACTGGATGGCACTTGGATTTGCTGATTGAGCATTTGCTCTATTGGGGTGGGGGTTGGGGTGGAGTGATAGCTTTGCAGGGTAGGGTGGGCTTCATGAGTAATAATAAACTGGATTGTAGAGTTGTAGAATCTGAGTTTGAAAGGACTTCAAAAACCATTCTACAACAAACCCGACAAGAGGTCCTTAACCAGCTTTTGCCCAAAGACCTGGAAGGAGGGGAAAGCCGCTATCCACCAAGGCAACCAGAACTAATTTTAGCAGAACTCTAATTCAGAGGAATGGGCAGCTAAGTGGCACAATGTGAATAGAGTGCCAGACCCAGAATCAGAAAGACTTGAGTTCAAATTTGACTTCATATATTTATTATATATATATTATATGACCCTGGGCAAGTCACTTAACCTTGTTTGCCTTAGTTTTCTCATCTGTAAAATGAGCTGGAGAAGGAAATGGTACAATTAAAACAACCAAACAAAAACGAAAACAAAATGATCTCAAAGCCCTTTACCATCCCGCTGGCCCTCCTCAGGTCATTCTACAGTTTATCAATGGCCTTACTAAAATGTGATGCCCACAAGTGAACTTAATGCTTCAGAAATGGCCTGATAAGGCATAGCACAATGACACTTTGCTCACCTTTTCCATAATCCTAAACACTGTCCCTCTCTTAATACATCTTAAATTGCATCTTTTCCTTTTTACCTTTATATCACACTCTCAACTCATGAGCCCACAGTCCTTGAAAACTCTTAGATTTTTTTTCTGCAGGTTAATGCTATATATCCATGCCTCCCCCACTTTGCATTTGTGATTCCAGCTTCCAAACTCATATAAAACTTTACATATATCTCTATTAAATCTCATCTTGTTAGACTCATCTCAATAATCTAATCTGCCAAGCCTTTTTTTAATAGATTCCATCACCAGACACCTTAAATATCACTTCTAATTTTATGTCATCTGAAAATTTGATAAGCATTGTATCTGTGTATGCATAGCATATTTAATTAGGGTACACTCCCAGATATGTTTTTTAAGGTGAATGTTTATTGAATACTCAATCATAAAGGACATTTTTTCCATCAAACTAAAGAAACTAAAACTTAATGAAACTTATTTTTAATTAACTTCTAAACTTTACTTTTAAAGGGTAAAAACTGGCAGAGGGTTGCTTTTAATCATAAACAGCCCTCTATTTTAAAATAACAATCTTTTTAGGCTTATCATGTGGACTAAAATAAAAAATCTTTCCAATTGGACCCTTCTCCCCTTGCTCTGAACTTTACCATAAAAGACCAATAAAAGAAATAGCGACATCCTTTAAAATTTGTCTTCCCTGACCATATTAACCAGAGTCCCAGGGCCACATTTTATGAGCTAAGCCTGGGATGGGGGGAGGGCAATAATCAGGGTTGAAATAAGGGGAAAAAAATCTCTGCTTTTTCCTTACCCTGGATGCAGCTATCTGGAGTACTTAGGGCTTAACAAAAAGAGGTGCTGTGAATGGGAAAAAGGACGACAGATCTGACTCCAACAGAAGCTAGGCTCCACCAAGCAAAAACAGCCCTCTAGCTAGTCAACCCAGTGGGTAGAACACAGGACCCTGAGCAGTCACAGTGGTACCTACTGTACAGTGTTGTTGGGAGGACCAAATGAATTGACATATGTTAAGTGCTTTGCAAATCTTAAAGCACTATAAAAATGCTAGCTATTGAGGACTGCGGCTGTGGGGAAATGAACGGGAAGCAGAGGAAGGAGGAAAGAGTACTAGCAACATGGACTGCAGAAATCCAGCGTCCCCAGAAACTGGGAAAGCAACTTCCACCCCTGGCAACCTCCACTACATTAACATATTACTGGGCACACCCACCACACCCTTGTCTCAGGCCTAAGATTAAAACAGCACCACCCAAGTCCAGCCTTGGGACCCTCCACTAGAGACTGAGCTAAGTTTGAAAAATTAATGGCTGTTTTTGGGGCCCTGCCATTATCAAATTAGTATCAAATCCGCACAATGATACTATACAATGATAGTCCACATAGCACATCTATACAAATAATATGATAGATATTGACATTGTAAAATAATTTGCTAAACCCTATATAAGGTATAGCTACAATATTCTGATCTGTGTCTAGTAACAGTCCATCCATCAACCGATAAACATTTATTATTAAGCACCTACTATGTGCCAGGCACTGTGCTAAGCCCTTCGTATATAAAAAAGAGGCAAAAGAGTCTTTGCCCTCAAGAAGCTTAAAATTTAATGGGGGACATATGCCACACACACACACACACACACACACACACACACACACACACATGCACACACACACACAAAGCAAACTGTATACTGGATGAATAGGAAATTATAGAGGGAAGACAATAGAATTAGTCAAATAAGGAAAGGGAGTATATATCATGAGCTACTCTTGATAAAGCCATTCAAGTTACTTGTGATCAATGTTTCCTTTTTTAGGTGTCCTTTAATGATATTTCTCGCATTTTTCCAGGAATCAAAGCCTGGTCTCTCTCTATGGTTAAGAAGCTCCATTTTCTTCTCTCTTTTTGAAAATTGGGATCACATTTTTTGGTCCTGGAGCACATCTCTATTTTTTTCAGTATCTTTTAGAACCTACTAAATGAATCTTAGTGATCATACTTGTCAGTTTTTAGTACCCTAGAATGTAGTCCAACTCTGCCTGGAGATTTGCATTGATCCAGATCAGCTCGGCTCTATAGCGTTGTTGTTCAGTGATGTTCAACTCTTTATGACCCCATTTGGGGTTTTGTGGGCAAAGTTACTGGAGTGGTTTGCCATTTCCATCTCCAGCTAATTTTACAGATGAAGAAACTGAAGCAAACACAGTTAAATGACTGGCCCAGGGTCACACAGCTAGTAAGTGTCTGAGGCTAGATTTGAACTCAGATAGATGAGTTTTCCTGACTCCAGGCCTGGCACTCTATCCATTGCCATACCTAGCTGCCCTGTTATGGTGTACTGTCTCCCTACTTATCTTCCAAAACATAGTATGCTAGAAAGAGCACTGATTTCAGAATCACAGGACCTGGGTTAAAATCTGACTCTGATTTTTAGTGTCTATGTGACCTTGGACAAGTCACTTAACTTTATCTCATCTCTGAAATAAAAGGGTTGAACTAGGCAACTTCTACTAAATATAAATCACTGATATCGTGACCTTGGGTTCTAACTGCCTATTAACCACGTTTGTTCTGTCCTTAGAATTGAATAGCTCCTCCTCTTTGTGATATTATGTAGCAATTATTCCAGAGATTATATTATAAAGTAATAAACTAATGTTTCCTTATTCAATGATTAGTATGAAATTATTAAGCATGAGAAGCTAGGAATAAAGAAATATTTGGGGGAGAATTTATTTTAATTTAACGCTCATTTGTTGCTCTTTCTTAAAACTGGATTTAGGGTGTGTGTGTGTGTGTGTGTGTGTGTGTGTGTGTGTGTGTGTTACAACTAAAGACCAAAAGCTAATGTTCACAGCAGGAAGAACAATTAGTAAATTAAATGAATGTGCCTTTGTGTACCCCCTGTTTTGGAAGTTACTTGTTTAATTAAAGCCTTCAGCCTTGATCAGAATCATTACCACATGAAACTATTTGATGATACTGACTTGACTCTGAAATGTAATACTCATGTAATACAAACAGCTTTTATGTACTAATGACCTAAACTCAAGGCACAACTTAATTAAATAAACAATTAGTTTTGGGAATAAAAATATAAACAGAAACATAATTCAAGAATACCATAATCATCCTTCCATGCTGTGTTAATTAACCAGCATTTGGTCTTTAATTATATATATATATATATATATATATATATATATATATATATATATATATATATATACCTTTTAACTTACTATTTCATAGTTACCCTAATCCTCAGATGCAAAAGTAATTTATTAGAACATATTTTCATAGTACTCAATAAAACTCTATGAGACATATAGCTAGGCTTGAATTTAGAAGACCTTTAAGTGGTGATTAGGTTAAATAGCCACTTTTTCCTATGAGGAGAAGCAAAGAATGTCGAAATTTGCATTTGGACAGGGTTGTCCTAATACTTTCCTCTATACTGCATGCCTGTCTTCGCTTGACACTCATTCCAATCTGTAATCTCATTTTTGGATGATTTGGGTTTGGCTAGCTCCTCATTTACTAATTCAGAGTCTGGCTTCATGCTTGGACTTCTTTGGTTACTTCATTCACCCTTGACCTTGATCTCTCACCCCTCTTAAGAAGGTTTCCATCCCAAGCTCTTGGTGCTCAACTCTGATCTCTTACATAAACTAGCATGTGTTGAGTGCCCATTGGGCTCTTGGCAAAATGGAAAAAGGGTAAATTATGACAATTTCATTTTAACTCACATCCCTCTAACCTGTAATCAGTTACATTACCAGTGCCTTCCAAAACCACATATGAGATCTATAAGCTGCTGTGGCCTTTCTATAGCTGGAACGCTAAATTTTTTTTAAAACCAACCTAAAGATCAGAGTGAGCCTCATCTGTGGCCTTATTTATCTCAAACTATATATTTATTTCTCTGGCTAAAGGTTGTGTAGCATACAGAGTCTGATATAATTGCTTGACAGGCTCACTTTGAAAAATGGCATGCATTCAGTGGTAGGGATTCTCTACTTTTAACCATCTACACCAAGTCTACTTTTGGTCATGAATTGGTTTTTGAGGAAATGTGGAAATGAAGCCGATGATTGATTAGTGCTGTGATGTCTTTCCTCTCCAGAAACTGCATCTTTGGGAGCCCGAGTCTGTGAGGATGATCTAACAGAGCAGCATTTGAGACCAACTGCAGGTAATGCATTGCCTTTTGCCAGTTCATGTTTTGTACAACCCTTGCGGTGGAGCAGAGGTTGTTTTTCTGGTGTTCTTCCAGAATAGCTTCAAGTTGTATTAAATGAGAATTTTTTAAAAGGTAATGATTGTATTACCTGGCACTGATCAAATCACTCATATGAATATATGAAAATTAAAATGAAATACATAGTATATGACTGTAACATCTTTTTAAAAGAAATAATGAAATGCTATTTTCTGCCTTAGCTGTAGATTTAGCATATTGTCGTTTATGTTACAGTTATCAGTGTTCCTTCTAAATTGCCAGCTCCATAAGGACAGGTAGGGGATCATCATTGTGTCCCTGTTTCTGTTTCTTAAGCACAGAGAATTAGCCAAAATGTGTTGAATTGGCTAGGGATTGGACTTGTGATTGTTATTGATGTAAGGGAGCCCTGGATGAAGAAACTCCCAGTACAATGCAGATCAGTACCTTCTTTGCAACTGAGTGTCTTTAGACTTTAAGTTCATATACTTTATGGTGTTTAGAGTATTGAGAGGTTAAGTTACTTGTCACCCTGTCACACAGGTGTCAGAGGTAGGATTTGAACTCAGAGCTACCTGGCTCCAAGGCTGTCTCTTTTCCCACTACACATCCACCATACTGCCATACCACCATTATACACCACTGCCTTTCTTTGTTGAGTCATTGCATTGAATAACTCTATTTATCAGATCTAGATAGAGCATGGTCAAAAAAGTGTCATTGAACCAGATCATTTGTCTAATTTTGTCTAATTTAGTACAATTTGCCTAATTGTATCAAACACAAAGAGGATCATAGGATCATAGACTTAGAATTATAAAGGACCTTCAAGTCCATTGAGCCCAGCTTCCTAATAGAGGCCAAGTGACTTGCCCAAGATCACTTAGCTAGTAAATGTCTGAGGCAGGTTTTGACCCAAAGTCTTCCTTGTGTCCTATCTATTATACCATGCTGCCTAAGCAGTTTGAATTTTTTTAATATTAAATTAGTTACTTTTTTAGGTATTATGTTTATATACTTAAAGTTTCTCTGTGTCTAAATATATTTTGATGGATTATTAGCATTCTCTTCTTCTTAAAATTATTTAGTATTTACTTGTGTGCATGCTTTATATTCTCAGTAATTTGTAAACTCCTTGTAGGCAAAAGCCATTTTGTTTCTGTCCTTGTATCCCCAAAGCCTAGCACTATGCCTTGCACATAGTAGGGACTTGATAAATGTTTGTTGAGTTGAATTGGATTTATTTCAGAAATAATAGCTAGCTGGGCAATATTGCAGATTATGATATGATTGTCAGCAAATTATTTGTAATTTTTGCCATAGCGTAGCCAAATAAATCACCTGAAAGCTTATTCATCCTCAGCAATGTTTGTTTCTCCTATATTGACATAGTTTTATTTTTCAGATTTATAAAATGAGAATAATAATGATATGGTATGGAAAATGATTAGAAAAAGGGAATTTGTAACTATAAAAGTACATTTGAAATGCAGCATGCTGTAGCAATAACAGCAATGGATTTGCAATCAGAGGACCTAGGTTCTTGTCCTTCCTGATCATGCCATTTACTTAGCTGTATGACTTTTTGGACAAAATACTTAATTTTTTCATTTATAAAGTAAGAAGATAGAAACAAATGATCTTCCCAATCCTTTCCAGCTCTTAAAATGATTCCATTATTTTTGTGGATAAAGCCATGTCCTGAATATAAAGTCAAGGACTGGCTTTCCTAAAAGATTTTGGATATGAAGTTAATCTAAACATTTGCATTAGGGTGTGTAGTATTCATAGTGCTATTTTCCCCTTTGTGCCTGTCTATACGGAACTAGAGAGGGTGTTATATATAAGCAGGCCTATCCAGAGGTTTCTTAGGAAAACCTGATTGTTAGTGACTCATTAACAAGGACCCAGAAGGCTTTTGTCAAGAAAACAATATGGAAGAAGCAGTTTGAACAAGAGGGAACAAAAGTTAGAATCACGTTATGGTACTATCTGCCAAAATGTTTCTTTGCTCATGGGTAGACATCTTATACCTTCTCAGTCTTAGATGAGTCTACTTGCAAAATTGTTTCTTAACCTCCTTCAAAGGTCTGAAAACAAAAAAATTGTAAATAATCTCCCCTCCTAACCAAAGAGTTACTTCAGTGTAAGGTAAAATTAAATGGAAATAGGTCCTGGATTTACATATTAATAGTGCCTTGTAATCCTGTTTCACTTTTAAGTTTAAGAAGGAAGTAGGTGGCAGAGTAGGAAGAAAACTGCACTTGGCACAATGAACTAGACTAAAAAGCTGGATTATCTGACATTCCATCAACCAGACATCTCCACTAATCAGCCCTTCCACACTTTTACACAAGTAAATGAGCTGATACCAGAGATTTGTCTTTAAAAGCCGTCTGGAAAATATACATCAACCCACTGTTCTATACCTCCTACATTTAAGCATAAAACTATAGCAAATAACTTTCACATACCATTTGACAGTTCTACAAAGTACTTTCACATTCATTATCTAATTTTCTCATGGGTAACTGAAGTTCATAATGATGACCCTGGGACATTGCCAAATCCTGAAAAGATGCCCAGGATTGCTTTGGAGTTCAGTATCTTAGTGTGATATATTTAAAAAAAAAAGGTTTTTGGTATTGATAATCCATCAATGGCAGAAAGGTATCTCTCTATTAACTAGAACAACCTATTCATTCCTAACCATGTTAGATATCAGAGAATTTACTTATATTGAATTAATCCCTTTTTTGGAGAACTGTAAAAACTCTTTTCTCCCATTTTCCTCAGAAAAGACCTCAGTGGTATGAGTTACTGTTCCCTGCTTCCTCTTCAAATGTACACACCATGGGCTTTAAAAAATTCACAGTGCTTTTCTTGGGAGACTCGGGATTAATGCTGCCCAAACCCAGTTGTATATTAGAGCAATAGGAGGCAAGCTGTCACAGTCAGCTGAGGCTCAGATCCGAGGCTTATCATCAAAGAGGGAAGACAGCCTAAATGCCCAGGAAGAAAAGGAAAAAAAAGTCCAAAGTACCACTCCTGGCTTGCATAAATGGCTATGAATTACAAGGCAATGAAGAGTAGTTATTCATCCATCGTTGGTTTTAAATTAGAAAACTTGAATAAGCCATGCCCAAACTTTTCTTTTAAAGTTAGCAATGAATAAGTTGAGTGTACTATAGATTAGAATACTTTTTGTATTTTAATTTCATAAGCTTTGTTGACTTAGTGATTTTCTTTTACTTCTCTCATTATAAAAACCTTCAGATTTTGTTTTTGCTATTTTAACCTAAAGATTTTTCTATTGTCCATCATTTATTGATGAAGTATTAATGAAACTTAATAACTTTTTAATTTAGGTATAGCATATGAATATGTTTGGTATTTTTAAAAAGATACCTTTGATAGTTTTTGTAAATAAAACTGTAAAATGAGACATATGTAGGGATTTCAAGTATATTCCCAAATTCTGTGTACATATGTTATGCATGCTTATTAATTCAACTCAATTTCGGAAGCAGTAAGCATTCACTATGTATTTGACATAGGATGCAAAGATGAAATGAGATCCTGCCTTGCCCCTCAAAAAAGTATAATAAAAATATATTGATAGATTTATTAGCAAAAACAAGAGCTACTTTGGTAGGGGATTTTCTCTTTTTGGTATTTGTTGGCTAGAGGAATATAAGTGAGCCACTTCTAATTTGCAAATAGGTAACATTCCCAAATGTTTTTGTGTTTACTAATAAGTTTATCAATACATTTTAATTAATCATACTTTTTTGAGGGGCAAAGCATATATATTTTAATTATACATATAAAACATATTTATATATTTGGTGTTTATTGGCTATATATATATTTATATGGTTTTTGTTGTTCAGGGGGAAAATGTGTGTGAATGTATGTGAATATATGAATATATATGTGTGTATGTATCAGTATATATGTATGTGTGTGTACAAGGGGCCCCAAAAGTCCGAGTTTCATCTTTGCAATGCAATGATAATAGTCTTTATGAGATGTATGTTGCTGGTCCGATTTTTTTTGCACGATTAAAAATTTGCCCTGTTTTATGGCCCCAAAGAGCCTACCTGCAATAAACAGCTCTCACCTTCCAAACCATAAAACAAGCCTGCCTTGCTTGAACTTTAGAGCTAATTGCCTAGCTACATCAAAGGAAGTACCAGAGGACTGGGAAAAAATCACAGAAGGGGTGATGAGGGTTGTGGTGGGGGGGCAACTTCACCTCCAAAGGTTATGTGTTTGTGGCTTGGAAGAGTTCTGCAAAGTTATGGCCTCAGAACTGCTGTTTGCGATTAAGTTGATGGGGAAAGTCTATCCCACAATCTCTCCCTGCTGCTGACACAGAGTCTTTGTTCGCATTCAGATTTCTCAAACTGTTGCCAGGGTCAGGCTGAGGTCAGACACCACGATGATGTATAGGAGAACATGTCTGGGAATTTCTCTCACACTTAAAGCACATACCAGGAAAACAGGAGAGCACCCTGAAAAAAAAGATGTCCTGATGAGACCCAGATTACACTGTAGCTTTTTTGTTTTAGTAGCTTCATAATTTTCTTTTTCTTCTGGTGACACACAATGTTTTATTAATGTGTGCTGTGATAGCCCTTACAATTTTATGTCCCCTTAAGATAAGGACACTCAGTAGCCCTTTGACACTTTATTTTCCACCCCTGGGGAAAAGGTCCAGTAAATCTACCCAAAGAAGGCCCGTGTCCATTCCAGAGGATGAGTCAAGAAGTAATTGCCATAGGCTGTCTTATGCCCTAGGGCCTGACACTGGATATGAGCCTCACGTGGGTGCACTTGGCATTAACATAACCCAATCCAGTCATGATCACAGCTACACAGCATCCCGAACTGTGCTCCCCTGCCACCCTTACAAATACAGCCTCCCTTCCAGCTGTGAAAAGGGACCCTACCGTGTTTGATTAGCAATCATCACTGAGGGGGAAAAACAGGCTAAAGCAGCGAAGTGTTTCCCTCCCCACCTCTCCCTCGAAGCCCCCCCGCTTCTCATGGGTAATTTCCGTATATGCGATTGCCTACTAGGGCTGTTTACCTCTGACTGCGGTCCTTTTGGCCACCCAAACTGGGGCCTACACCTCTTTTTGTGTATACAGACTGAACCATAAACATGCACCATTACTTGATCTGTGGCATATTCTCAAAAAAGGGCTTGCAGCTGTAACGAACAAACTGTTTAATTTAAAATTCACTAAATGATTTTTTTTTTTTGCATGTAACTTTTAGATGTGCTCCTGGAGGCTGCAGGGACCTCCTCCATTGTTGTTCTGCTTACTCAGGGGCAGGGCATGGTTGGCAAGTGAGGCACTAAGTAGCAATTTTTTTGTGCTCAGCTGCTACATGTGACAGAGGATATTTCATTCTGTTGTCAGAATGTTATTAATAAAACATGGGGTGTGGAGAGGGCCACGATTTCCCCTTTCAATCACTATAGCATTTGCAATGAAAATTTTATGCAGTGTGTAATTTTCAGTTAATGCTTGACACTTAAAATGTCGGTAGCCAGGCATTTTGTATGGTTACTGAAGGGTTAATTGTATCATGTTCTCTGCATAAAAGCTGTGCTTATCAAAAGCAAATAAGAGGAGTGTATGCAAATGTGTGTCTGTGACCTTTTGCCTTTCCAGGGTTAATTTATATGGTCATTAAAGATTTTATGAAATTGAGCAGCCTGGTGCTTCAAATCCCATTTTACCTTCTTCTCCTAATTTATGTAATTCCTACCTGAATGGGGAAATATGATTTTTATTTTTCGTGCTGCAATGAAAACAGCATGCCATGCTGTGGGGAGTTGCAAGTCTGGTTATCTGGCATTACTCAGATTGCTAAAAATTCATTAAAATGTGACATCAGCACAGTGAGAGACAAATGATCACAGGATGAAAGAGAACAGTGGGTCTTTCACGGATTAGTGCTACACAGCCCCAGCATAGAAGCTAACTGCATAAACAGATTAATCCACCAGCAGCAGCATAGCTAAGATTTACAGAATAATTAAATAGGGTTGAGTTACTGTGAAGATTTCCATGTAATCTAGCTGGTGTGAACACATAAGTGAGGTGTGGATGATGCCGTTCTCTCTAAAGCAATGTACCACTTTACCTCCCTTTTGAAGAAGAGCTCCCCCTGTAGAAGGGAATTCCCAACTCTTCAGAACAACTAACAGTTTTTGTCCATCATCAAATACAGGGGGACATTTTTATATTGCTGGTGATAAGGGAAAGGGGATTATACCCACATTATGGGATAAGGATGCCTAGGTTGTGCCAGTTTGTAATTGTTGACTTTCAAAGACTTGACTTTCAAAGGTTCTCCTACTACAGTCAGAGAATGTTATGTCTGAAGGATTAAAGGTCCTACCTTATATGGCTTTAAATTATAAGGTTATGTATGTTTCATGTTTTGTTTCATTTGCCTCTCTGTGGGCTTAAAAAAATTACAGATCACTTCTATCAATGAATACAAAATGAATTACTTTAGATATGGATTCACATTAGCAATTTCATAAGGCCTCACTAAAGAAATGCTATAACTTCTTGGTTGAATATGAATTCTTACAAATGATCCAAAATTAACATAAAACCTTTAAATGTGTCCCTCTTGTTTGGTAGAATACTCTGGCTCTTGAATGATGTCAATTGGTCCCTGAGGTATTGGCATTTTTTTCTTTCTTTTCTTAACAGAAGAACAAGGTGAAGAGCCAGAAGCAGCCATTAAACCTACACCTGTGGTTGCCGAGGATGATAAAGACGCAAGTGAGAAAGACAGCACTGAAGGCAAAAAAGCTAGTCACGATCCTGGTAAGACGCTAGAATTTTTCAGACCCCACCCCCAGCATCATCCCTTCTCTCCCTCCCCTTTTCTTTAAGACTTATTAAAAGCTCTTTCATTTCAAACTGTCTGGACATCTCTACTACAATTCATTGCGTGTGCGTTTTGCATGTGATTTCTATCAGTAGCCTCTCATTGACCTATTTTTAATCATAACCATCTGACAGAATAGATGCGGATAAGTTGAAGAATATTACAGGACGACCAGTGAGATTATTTTTTAATCAAATCAGTTTGTGTGCTTGTAATTTTTTAAGCATCTTTCATTAATCTTAGCTGTAGTTGTGATTCCTCTGATGGCATATTAATTTTTCATAAGCATAGGATTAGATACCACTTGAATTTTTGTCCTACAATCATATACCCCTCCACCCTCATAACCCTAAGAATATGTTTTTTTTCCCTTTTCTGTCTGACAACTTACACTCAAGAATTTGCCCTTTTCGGGGGCATTTATTTGAGGCATTTCAAACAAAATACATGAAATCCAGTGGAAAAAGTTTACAGATGATTCAGCCTAAGTAAAAGGAAATATCATTGAAAACGGATTAGGAGTGAGGTAATTTTGATCTCCTTGAATAGACAAATCCCAGTAATGAAAGCTACTGTCTTTGAAAACAAACCCTTCATGTCATGACATTTACTGGTGCACAAACAAACCCCGGGCCAGAATCTGCCTTAGATACCTAAGGCTTTTTCTCTGTTTGATTTGGCAAATATATAACTTCATCCATGCTTTTTTATGTATGAGATGGAGATCTATGGTTGCAATGAATATTACATTGGCTACTTTGGGTGTACACTATACCTAGTTACATTATGTTAGCTTCATTGAAGCTGAAGAAGGGCTGAAATGGATGTAAGCCTATTACTCTTAGGTAATCATTTCTCTTTTCCTTGTATGCCAGTGACAACTGCATAGAAAGAAGCTTGTATTCACTATAATGACATTTAGTTGTACAGAAAATATCATTCTACCTGCAAGTTAACTTAAGTCCAAATTACCCCATATTTGTAACTCAGCCTTCAGTTTAGGGAAGGGCTTCAAAAATTGCTTGATGGACCTTCCCCATAAGCCAAAGTTATTTCAGGAGGCAATGAGGAAAGCTTCTTTTAAATTTACTTCTAGACATAGTATGTAGTTCTATTAGATCTTGTTGGCTTCAATTTAAGAATACCAGTAAAACAAAAACTATTTGGTGAACTACCAAATGTGACACACTAGTAGTCTTACTTATTATTAGCACATTATTGGCAGAGGCTCTGAAGCACCTAATGGTGAGATAATGTTAAGGGCAATATATTAGTGTTTCTTGAAAAAGGTAGCCATTATTTTTCTAATATCAATGCAACCATTGCACTGGAAACATACTCCCTAAGTCATCACAAGCCCATCATTAAGGAGATTGTAAGGGAACAGAAGATTTAGAGAAAGAAGTAAACTGGACCCTGAGAAATTAAATTAAGACCATACAAGTAACATAAGTTGCACAAGTAGGAGTTGAACTCAGGCCTTCTGAACCCTGAAAAGGAGATCTGCTTGAATTCTGATGTTTATTACCCATAGAAGACACAGAAGATCTTGCTTAGCCTTTTTCCTGTATCATCAAAGGATACTTATTGAGTGGCTACATAACACTACAATAGTTTACATTATTTTGGACTCTATAAATCTTCCAGTGGTTTAAAGGAGAAAACTGGTTTGGATCCAATTTTGAAGAAAGGAGTTTTCTAGGAATCCAGTGCCTATATTCACCACTGAGGATAAAAGTGTATTTGGATACAATGATATAGACAGAATCTATACTCATAAGTATTATTAAGTGCTCTGTGGGAGGAATGGTGTCTTAGGGCCCTGAAGAGTATCCATGGTTCTCTCTCTGTGGCTATTTTTACTATAGAAGAGTAATTTATGAAGTTCAGAGAATAGAGCCCATTGTATGCTCTTCACATACCTGCAGGGCTAGAAGTAGATTCAAAATAAAAATCAGCTAAGAGCAATTCCTGATACGAAAAATAATTGTTCTTGGCACCTGACAACTACCCACAAGAGGGGCTCTTGTTTCAACTCTTAAACTGCACTTGTGGCAAAGTTTTCTGCTTTCTAAATCAAGTCTTTGTGGATAGAAAATTCTTACCATGGAATGAATTTTTACTTCGCAAATATTTCTAATAAGTGCATAACCATGTATGTATAATTGTATGTCAATCAGGAATTTTTTTTTAGTCCAGTGTTCTAAGTCTTTCCAAAGAGAAACTAAAAAAGTAATCTCAACCTCAGCAAGTTAACAGGAAAATAATACTTTGCCTCTTTCATGCAGAATTTGTTAAACAGGAAAGATTAACATATGTTTAGTAACAGTATGTTTGTGTAACGTCTTGTGCTGTGTTCTTTACTTTATCTAAGGGACTAGAGCTTCCAAAACCAGACTTGGCAATATGCAAGTTATATTTGTTGAATATTCATTCATAATAGAAAAGCCTCCTAATGCCTCATTTATATTGTCATTTAAATCTAGTGCCACTTTAGATTAATTATAATCCAAATTACAGCTCTATGCAGTGCAAGAATTAATATGGAGTTTATCCAGATTAATACATTTGCATTGAAAATGTAATATGTCTCTGCCATGGCTAAGGGGACCAGTTTTTAATAAGGTAGTAAACATGAGGAAAGATGGAAATTAACCTTCATTATTGCAATTAAAATTATCCTTTCATTCTAGTCTAATTAGAATACTGTACCAGTAATAATAATTTTAGAATTATTTGGAGTAGAATAACATCCTCTGTTATATCTAAAGTCTTAAATTATGTAAACTTTATCAAATACATTGATTCATAAATAATAACCTAGTGTTTGGGTTTATTTTTTTCCAAGGTTTGTTTTGTTAGTACATGTGGTTTATTGGATTTTCCTCACTTGTTATGAACATAAACCATTTTAGACCTGTATTTTAGGAGAATTATTAGACAGAATCTGAATTGTAATGAATTATGGCATTTTCACATTAGTAATCTTGTACAAGTTAAATAATCTCATAACTGACAGATAATCATTTACTGGTCTGTTTTACAGTGCTTATTTATAATTAGGCTTAGCTTTTTAAAAAAAATCATAAACACATTGGAACTGCATGCTTTTTCCTAGAATCATGATGTTTTAAAATGTAAGATTGCCCTATCTTGGAATATTCCCTAGGATACCAGAGTGGTCTATTAAGTAAAAAGCTATATAACTAAATTGTGCACAGTGACAAAATTCTATCAGTGTCTTCCCAAATCTCAGAGGTCATAGGATCATAGGACCTGTAGTTAGAAGGGACATTACAGCTGTCCTAGTCCAGCTGCCTTGACTTAGTTTTTGTATTATTGGCATAAAATATGTAAGGGTCACAGTTACCCAGCAAAAGAACCCAGAGGGAAATGCCAAGACCCTTCTACAATTTCTTAATCACGTTCTAACCACTGCATGCTCTTTTAGCAAGCAGAATGTGAATTCTTTGCAAAGTCAAATGACGAAGTAATATTTTTTTAAAATGTGATCTTTGAAGATAACACCGATAACCTCCTATCAATATAACACGCACTTCCAGTAGCTTCCCCCACACACACACCGAGTTGTGGCCATACATTAAACCACCCTATTGTGCATTATTCCATATTCTCCCTTCTGACCATTATGACTGTCCAAGAGTAAGGGTACAATCTGTAGTTATTATGTAAGTTTTTCATGATATGAAGCTAACTTGTCTATGTGAGGAATCTGTCTCTCACGATCGCAATGATTTAACCAACAGAGCTAACTGACCCAGTCAATGTCAAGGGTGATTTTTATGCATAGCAAGGGAATTAAATATAGCTTAAAGGATATTGCATCAGAGTTATGTTATGTTTAATTTATATTTTATATTACATGAAATTTTAACAAATAATAAAGTAATTGTTTTCATATGTTCTAAATAAATGGATTAAAATATGAACATCTTTGAATATGTATGATATCAATTGTGAAACACAGATTTGCTATTAATCCTTGAAATATATAACAATTGCTTTAGCCATTGGTGATCATTATTACAAAGAAACTAATAGAGTTATTATATAGCTGCATAATGTAGCAGAAGGAGCACTCAATTTGTAGGCAGAAATCCTGCTTCTAGAACTAACTGCTGTGTGATCTTCAGCATTAAATATATCTGAACATATCTTCATCTGTAAAAGGGCATAATGAGAATAAAATACCTACCTCACAGGGTTGTTGTTGAAGTCAGTAATACGTTTAATATGCTTTATTATTATATTTAAAATGCTTTATTACCCTAAAATGCCACAGAAATGTAAGCCATTGCCAGCATTATTATTATTGAAAAGAATAGATAAGTAACAGTGGTGATGATGATGATGGTGATGATGAAGGTGATGCCAATAATATTATAATAATGCAAAACTGTGCCTCTGGAGCTCAAGTCAAGTTTACATTTTTTGTAATAGACATAGATTCAACCAAAAGATTCATTCTGGTTCTAACTCTTCATAGAGTACACAAGCAACAAAGTCATATAGAGTCTCTCCCAGCTCTTACAGAGTGTTTCCCAGGCACAAGGAATGGGTGGGCCCAATCTAATATTTTGGTCATGTGCAGTTCTGCTGTATGCTCAGCTGAAATGATGCGGGAATAGAGCATGACGGTGAAGGAAAAACATTGTTACTTCTTAATGGGATGATCTTTAAAATAAAGGAATTTTGAGACACACAAGAAGAGTTAATGATAGAGCTCTGATAGCAGGAAGTAAAGGTGATGGAGAGATGAATAATAACAAATCCACTTGTCTGAGTCTTTCAAAGTAGCATATTCATAAATATTGTCTATCATTTGGTTTCTATAACCTTTTTTTCGGTAAGGCTCTTAAAACAACAATGCAAGCTACATTCTGCTAGGAGAAAGAATAGCATAGTCACTGTTGTCATAAGTAATAATTACAAGATGAGGGTTCATATTTGTGTTATATCTCTTAATGGCAAATGTTTAGGGGAAAAAACTTTATTGATACAGTAAAACTTTGTAGTAATCTCATTCAAATAGAAATTTGATAAATTGGTTGCAAAACAAAGAAAATCTCTAAAATTCCTCAGGATATTTAATATCCTAATAACTACAACAACTATTTTGAAGAAAAATTAGGGGTTGTAATACTAGAGATGCAAATCAGTATAGTTTGTCAGAAAGTGGACTTTGATTCGATGTAAATCAGTAACCAAAAGAAAAATACTTATTGTTCACCAATTTTCACTATTCCCATTTCATATATTTATGTTACTTTTGGTCTTCTCATTTCCTTTTAACTAAACATAGCTTTCTGAATTTGAAATTTCTATTTCATGTGGTATAAAACATATCCTTTTCCCCATCAAAGAAAAAAATGCATTTTCTTTGTTCATCTTTACTTTGTTTCCATAACATCCCTGACCTTATTTTTAAATTAAAACTAGGTTATTGTGCAATGAGGTGCAATTTGTTCATTTATATGAACCGTGTGTGGATTGAAAAAAATCAAGATAAATCTTCATGCACAGCATACAATCAGATTACCCCTGGACCATATATTTACGTTGGGTCTGATAGCAATCAATGGTTTAGCTTCATTGCATTTCAAGATGTATTTGCACCCAGTTGTCCAGTGATAGTGTCCTCACCCTGGAAATAATTTAGTTGCAAATTGACTGGAAGATGGTGAAAATTGAAAGTTAAAATTAGAAATACTCATAATAAACAGCAGAAAAAAGGTCAGATGATGCCGCACTATGATGAGATTGGAATGGTTGGTAAATGAGGTTTTGTGTTTGTCGTGAGATGTATGTGACATGCCTACCCAATGCTGTTGTAATATCCAGCCTAGCAGAAGAGATTATCTGGCAAATTGACGGTGGAAAGAATTTTCTGTTGGACTGGGAAATTAGACTTGCACTCTTTCCTTTGATGTGTCCAAGCCTTGTCCACATTGCATAGCTCATCTAGGCATAATTTAAAATACAGTATTTAACACTGAATACTAGAATCATCTTCAGAAAACAATTATATTCTTGGGATCTGGGCTACAATAATATGTGTAAAACACACAAAGTAAACACTGGAAGCCAAAGCAAATTGCTAATCTCAGCAGATATGTAATGTATGGTTAATTTTTAAATCCTACATTTCACCACTTAAAAAATGCTTTAGCTTTGCAGTTGTGACTAGTCAGCGCTTCTCAGAATATTGCAATCATTTCAGTGCCATGGCATTTTAGAAAAGAGGAAGGTAATTAAGCATTAGTAAATTAATTATTTTGTGAAGTAAGGATTTATGAGTGAAAAGTTGATTTGTTTTAATGCAATATAGAAATTCTGACTGGGATGCTGGTGAGAGCATGTTATTGATTAATCTTTCAAGGCAACCTAAGGTTATCTAAACATGAGACAGGAGTACATTTTTAAATGTATTTATAGAGTCCACTTAGCTAGTGGACAAAAAGGAAGTGTGATCTTGCATTTTCAGAACAGCATTTTACATTTAGAAGAATTTGTCTGCTTTTGATGGGAAATAACAGAGAGAGAGGGGGGAGAGAGAGAGAGAAAGAAGAGAGACAGACAGACAGAACTGATCATCACAAACTATTTGTAAAAGTGTATTTTTAGGCTTTAATATTGTTGGTCTTCTTTATGTTGTTGATAAATTGTGTTTTAGCAATAGGAATAATCACACCAGAAAAGGAGCTGAAAGCCAATGTGGCAATAGGGACACAGCAGCTCCTGCAGGCAAAAGAAGAGGATGGTGCAGCCAAAAGATCAAAATCCACTGAGGACAATAAGTTTTGTCATGAGCAGGTAAATAAAGTAATTCCCACTGCCTTGCAAATTTTTTTGTTATTTATGTGGTATAAAACATACTTTTTGCCATAAAAGAAAAAAATGCATTTTCTTTGTTTTGTTCTGGGGTAGTATTAGAGAACAAAAAGTATCATGATGTTGAAATGTATGTAAACATTGTGATTGGCAAAATACAAGTCATAATTGATTATTGGTGTTACTTCTAACATTGTTGAGTCGTTAAAATACATCAACTAATAGCTGTCATGTCTATTTTCCAGTTCTATCAGTGTCCTTATTGTAACTACAATAGTAGGGACCCAAATCGTATCCAGATGCATGTCCTGTCACAGCATTCAATGCAGCCTGTCATCTGCTGTCCCCTCTGCCAGGACATCCTCAGCAACAAAATGCATCTCCAGCTTCATTTGACCCATTTGCACAGTGTATCTCCTGATTGTGTGGAAAAGCTGCTTATGACAGTAAGAATACAAAATATTGATGCATGTTTGACAGAACTTATCTAAAGGTATCACTATGGAATTTATATTTATTTGTACTTAAAAGCTGATTTCTTGTGATTTGTTGAAAACTACTATAGATTGTGCTTAAAAGTTCAGAGTCAGGATCAGTTAGTTCTCTCTTACTCTAGGATGAAAAAATAAACATGATATAAGACATAATCCATTCATTAGCATGTACTTGGTGGTCTTTTGTATTTATCTTTACATCTACAGTATTTAATCAAATGACTAATCTGGGCCCTATGATTTGCAAAATTTCTTTGCTTTCATTATGAGACCAATATTTTTTTTAAAAGAAGCTCTCCAAAACCAGAACAGAAAAAAAAGAGATTAATACAGTATTTCTATAGCATTGATTGAAATATGAAAAAGAAGGTACTGATTTGTTATTAAAATTTTTGTTTAGAAAATCATGAAGTAGAAGTATGCTTCCAAAACAACAATATAATTTGGCTCATTTGTAAGCAGTGCTATTTCCTTGATGAATTTACTATTTGTCTCTTTGATTCCTAAAGGTTCCTGTCCCTGATGTGATGATGCCCAACAGTATGCTACTGCCAACAGCCACCACTGAGAAATCAGAGTGTGATACACCTGCAACCATTATAACTGAAGGATCTGGGAAATATTCAGGTAGGCAAGTCTCTTCCTAAGAACTGCATAATCTGGAAAAAGGGACCCCTCCATTTTTTTCCCCTTTAAATGGACTAATATTATTGTTAACAGAGAAAAGAAGTAGAGGAGAAAAAAATTAAAAAGTAAAATAAAGAAGTAGGGGAGAAAAGAAAGGTATTATTTAGGGCCATGTTTTCTGAAATATTTCTAGAGTGCTATTGTACCCAAAAGTGTGAAAGAAGACTTGCTTTTGCTCTTGGTGGACTCAGCTTTCAGCATGTCAAGATGACTTTATACTTGTTTGTATTGATATAATTTTGATGTGTATCCAAAGAACTATGGCGTGGCTCAAATGAGATAATAGATGTACAATGTTTTATGAATTGTAAAGCACTCGATAAATAACAGTTACCATTCTTATTATCCAAGTCATTGCATATGCCTTCATTCCAACAATTATTTTTGATCATCCATTGTGCCAGGCTCTCAGTTTTCTGAAGAAAATACAAAAATGAATCAGAAATGGCCTTTGCCTTTGAGCAGCTTATAATCTAGTCAAGGAGATAAATCAAACAGAAAGTAATATAAAACTGCCTAAAAAGTCCCAAAAGATGGGGATTGCACAGTCTTGTTGTCAAATGTAGGTAGGTTTTTAAAATATCTACATTGTCCCCAGAAAATATAAATGTGTGTGTGTGCGTGTGTGTGTGTGTGTGTGTGTGTGTGTGTGTGTGTGTGTGTGTGACTTTTCACCCAGTACACTTTTCTCTGAAAGACCTTTCTTTGTTTCTTTTACCCAGGTGAAAGTCCTTTAGATGATAAAAACATCCCAGGCCTTGAGGAATCAAAGACTGGAATGGAAATTAAGGTTGAGGAACAGAAGCCACCTAAGGAGTCCACAGATATGCCAGAATGGAATAAGAATGGCAGCAAGGATGTCAAGGTCACTGACTCACTGCAAGATCAATTAAATGAACAGCAGAAAAGGCAACAGCTCTCTGTTTCAGATCGCCATGTTTATAAGTACCGATGTAACCATTGTAGCTTGGCTTTTAAGACTATGCAGAAGCTTCAGATCCATTCCCAGTATCACGCTATCCGGGCAGCAACTATGTGTAGCCTCTGCCAGCGTAGCTTCCGTACATTCCAGGCTCTAAAAAAACACTTGGAAGCAGGCCACCCAGAACTAAATGAAGGTGAACTTCAACAATTGTATGCATCTTTACCTGTTAATGGTGAACTATGGGCAGAAAATGAAAATATGGCACAGGAAGATCATGCCCTAGAACAGGAGATAGAGAGAGAATATGAGATGGACCAGGAGGGAAAAGCAAGCCCTGTAGGAAGTGATAGTAGCTCTATTCCAGATGACATGGGCTCAGAACCAAAGCGGACCTTACCTTTTAGAAAAGGGCCAAATTTTACTATGGAAAAATTTCTAGATCCATCCCGCCCATATAAATGTACAGTGTGTAAAGAGTCTTTCACACAAAAGAACATTCTCTTGGTCCATTATAATTCAGTTTCCCATTTACATAAACTAAAAAAAGTTTTGCAGGAAGCATCAAGTCCTGTTCCCCAAGAAACCAACAGTAGCACAGATAATAAACCCTACAAGTGCAGCATTTGTAATGTTGCCTATAGCCAAAGTTCTACATTGGAAATCCACATGAGGTCTGTGCTTCACCAGACAAAGGCAAGGGCTGCCAAGTTAGAGCCAAGTGGTAACATAAGTGGTGGAAATAGTATTGCAGCAAATGTTAATAGTCCTGGACAAGGGATGTTAGAGTCAATGAGCTTACCAGCAGTTAATAGCAAAGATACCCATTTAGATGCCAAAGAACTAAATAAAAAGCAAGCTTCTGAATTAATCTCTGCTCAACCTCCACATCACCCACCCCAGTCACCAGCACAACTTCAGATGCAATTACAGCATGAGTTACAACAGCAAGCTGCATTCTTTCAGCCTCAGTTTTTAAACCCAGCATTTCTGCCTCATTTCCCAATGACGCCAGAAGCGCTGCTGCAATTCCAACAGCCTCAGTTCCTTTTTCCATTCTACATCCCTGGGACAGAGTTCAGCTTGAGTCCAGATCTGGGCTTGCCAGGCTCGGCCACATTTGGTATGCCAGGAATGGCAGGGATGGCGGGTTCCCTGCTTGAAGACTTGAAGCAGCAGATTCAAACTCAGCATCACGTAGGCCAAACCCAACTCCAGATATTACAGCAACAAGCACAACAATACCAAGCTGCCCAGCCCCAAATTCAGTCTCAAAAGCAGCAGCAGCAGCAGCAGCAGCAGCAGCAGCAGCAGCAGCAACAACAACAACAACAACAACAACAGGCGACGAAGTTGCTAAAACAAGAGCAAAACAGTATTGGAAATGTGGACTGCCCACTAATGAAGGATTTGCCATCCTATAAGGATACAGAAGAGATTTCTGAGAAGCCAGAAAAGCCAAAGCAAGAATTTACAAATGAAAATGAAGGACTCAAGGAAAACAAAGACATGAAGAAACAAAAACCCTTAGAACCAACCATCCCTCCACCCCGGATAGCTTCAGGGGCAAGAGGAAATGCTGCGAAAGCCTTGTTAGAAAACTTTGGTTTTGAATTAGTCATCCAATATAACGAAAATAGGCAGAAAGTCCAGAAGAAGAACAAAGCTGGAGAAGGGGAGAATACTGATAAACTGGAATGTGGGACATGTGGTAAATTATTTTCCAATGTTCTTATTTTAAAGAGTCATCAAGAACACGTACATGGCCAGTTTTTTCCCTATGGAGCGCTAGAAAAATTCGCTCGTCAGTACAGAGAGGCCTATGACAAGCTTTATCCCATTTCACCCCCTTCTCCAGAGACTCCACCTCCACCACCCCCACCACCTCCTTTGCCTCCAGCCCCTTCCCAGTCTTCTTCTGTTGGTTCTGGAAAAATCCAGAACACGCCTCCTACTCCCCTGCAGGCCCCCACCTACACCTCCACCCCCTCCTCCTCCTCCTCCCCCTCCACCACCCCCTCCTCCACCTTCTGCTCCCCCTCAAGTCCAGCTGCCTGTTTCTCTAGACCTTCCCCTTTTTCCTCCCATTATGATGCAACCAGTCCAGCATCCTGCACTACCTCCTCAGCTTGCTCTTCAACTGCCACAAATGGACACACTTTCTGCAGATCTCACTCAACTTTGCCAACAGCAGCTTGGATTAGATCCAAATTTCTTACGTCATTCTCAGTTCAAGCGCCCACGGACAAGAATCACAGATGATCAATTAAAAATCTTGCGGGCTTATTTTGATATAAACAATTCTCCAAGCGAAGAACAGATCCAAGAAATGGCAGAAAAATCTGGTCTCTCCCAAAAAGTTATCAAACACTGGTTTCGGAATACACTTTTTAAGGAACGGCAAAGAAATAAGGATTCACCATACAATTTCAGTAACCCTCCCATAACTGTATTGGAAGATATCAGAATTGATCCCCAGCCTACCACTTTAGAACATTACAAATCAGATGCATCTTTCAGTAAAAGGTCTTCTAGGACTAGGTTTACTGACTACCAGCTTAGAGTATTACAAGACTTTTTTGACACAAATGCTTATCCAAAAGATGATGAAATTGAGCAGCTTTCTACTGTCCTCAACTTACCAACTCGAGTGATTGTTGTGTGGTTCCAGAATGCCCGTCAGAAAGCTCGCAAGAGTTATGAGAATCAAGCAGAAACTAAAGATAATGAAAAGAGAGAACTCACAAATGAGCGGTATATAAGAACGAGCAACATGCAATACCAGTGTAAAAAGTGCAGTGTGGTTTTCCCCAGAATTTTTGACTTGATTACCCATCAGAAAAAACAGTGTTATAAAGATGAAGATGATGATGCCCAAGATGAAAGCCAAACCGAAGATTCTATGGATGCCACAGATCAAATGGTATATAAACATTGCACGGTATCTGGCCCAACAGACACTGCCAAAAACTCAGCTGTCACTGCAGCAAGTTCTGGTTCTGGGTCTAGTACTCCCCTAATCCCTTCCCCTAAACCAGAGCCTGAAAAAACTTCTCCTAAACCTGAATACCCCACAGAAAAGCCAAAGCAGAGTGACACCTCCCCTCCTTCTCAAAGCACCAAGCCCATCCTTCCCGTAGCAACACCATCCTCAGATCCACAGCCTTCTGCCTCTCAATCACAGCCACCAAAACAATCCCAACTTATTGGAAGACCCCCCTCTGCCTCACAAACAACACCTGTCCCTTCTAGCCCACTACCGATCTCAATGACTTCTCTCCAGAACAGTCTACCTCCACAGTTGCTACAATACCAATGTGATCAGTGTACAGTTGCCTTTCCAACTCTGGAACTTTGGCAGGAACACCAGCACATGCATTTCCTAGCAGCTCAAAACCAATTTCTCCATTCTCAGTTTTTAGAAAGGCCCATGGATATGCCCTATATGATATTTGACCCCAACAACCCACTGATGACAGGACAGCTACTTACTGGTCCTTTAGCTCAGATGCCACCACAGACAGGCTCATCCCACACGGCAGCCCCTGCAACTTTTTCTGCTTCACTGAAGAGGAAAATGGATGATAAAGAAGATAATAATTGTAGTGAAAAGGAGGGAGGAAATAGTGGTGAGGATCAACATCGTGACAAACGTTTGAGGACCACAATCACCCCTGAGCAGCTGGAAATACTGTATGAAAAATACCTATTGGATTCCAATCCAACCAGAAAAATGCTGGATCATATTGCACGTGAGGTTGGACTGAAAAAGAGGGTGGTACAAGTCTGGTTTCAAAACACTAGAGCTCGAGAAAGGAAAGGCCAGTTCCGTGCAGTAGGGCCCGCCCAGTCTCACAAACGATGCCCCTTTTGCCGAGCCCTGTTCAAAGCAAAGTCAGCTTTAGAAAGTCACATTCGCTCTCGTCACTGGAATGAAGGAAAACAGGCAGGTTACAGTTTGCCACCAAGCCCCTTGATTTCAACAGAAGATGGAGGAGAAAGTCCACAGAAGTATATATTTTTTGATTATCCACCTTTGTCATTAACTAAAATTGATCTCTCCAGTGAAAATGAATTGGCTTCTACCGTTTCAACGCCTGTTAGTAAAACAGCGGAGCTGTCCCCCAAAAACCTTTTAAGCCCTTCTTCTTTCAAAGCAGAATGCACTGAAGACATAGAGAATCTAAATGCTCCTCCTGCAGAAGCTGGGTATGAACAAAATAAAACTGACTTTGATGAGACTTCATCAATTAATACAGCTATCAGTGATGCCACCACAGGAGATGAAGGGAATAATGAAATGGAAAGCACCACTGGAAGTACTGGAGATGTAAAACCTGCATTATCCCCAAAAGAGCCCAAAACACTTGAAACTTTGCCAAAAACAGCAACCACACCTACGACAGAGGGTTGTGATGACAAATTTCTCTTTTCCCTTACAAGCCCCTCAATCCATTTCAATGACAAAGATGGCGACCATGACCAAAGTTTTTATATCACTGATGACCCTGATGATAATGCTGACCGGAGTGAAACATCAAGCATAGCTGATCCTAGTTCACCTAATCCATTTGGATCCAGTAACCCTTTTAAATCCAAAAGCAGTGATCGACCAGGTCACAAGCGTTTCCGAACCCAAATGAGTAACCTTCAACTCAAGGTTCTCAAGGCTTGCTTTAGTGACTACCGAACTCCAACCATGCAGGAATGTGAAATGCTAGGGAATGAGATTGGCCTGCCTAAACGAGTTGTCCAAGTGTGGTTTCAGAATGCTCGGGCAAAAGAAAAGAAATTTAAAATTAACATAGGGAAGCCATTCATGATCAATCAAAGTGGAACTGATGGCACCAAGCCAGAATGTTCTCTATGTGGGGTGAAGTACTCTGCCCGTTTGTCCATCAGAGATCATATTTTTTCCAAACAACACATTTCAAAAGTGAGAGAAACTGTTGGAAGTCAGCTAGACCGGGAGAAAGATTACTTAGCTCCTACAACTGTTCGACAGCTGATGGCACAGCAAGAACTGGATCGTATAAAGAAGGCAACAGATGTTCTTGGCTTAAGTGTACAGCAACCAGGCATGATGGATAGTAGTCCACTTCATGGTATCAGTCTGCCAGGAGCTTACCCAGGACTACCTGGCCTTCCTCCAGTTCTTTTACCCGGAATGAACGGTCCATCTTCCTTGCCGGGATTTCCACAAAATTCAAACTGTAAGTCATTAACAGTAATAAGACAATTTAATTGATTCATTATTAGCATGCAGACAATCATGTGTAATTAAGAATGATGTGTATTCCAATTTCTTTCATTTTTAATAGGGAGACATTAAATTTTGTAAAAATATATTTAATGATTATAATAAATAACTAGGCTATATAATTCAACCAAGTAACATGCGATATTGTACTATAATAAGGATTCTATTTAATCAAAAACCCAGAAACATATTAATTTATTTGTACAGCTATATTTTATGTCAATTTTATGTAACAATTCAGTAGTGATGTTAATAACATTATTTTACATAAGGTGTAGCTTATTTGGTGTATTTATTAGAAAAATTCATAAATAGTATCTATAATCTAAATGTATATTCTTACAAAATTTAAATGAGAGGTTTTTTTTTTTTCTCTAAGTGCCAGGGAGTTCAAAAGTTAAGAGTCCCAGAGAAATCCACTCATAATATACATACTGGGAAAGTCTGTGTTTTTAAAAAATATCCATGGGATGTTTTAACATTGCTATAAGACATTTAATTTTTTTTCAGTATGTACCTTCAAAAATCACAATATTGGTATCCATTAATATTCATCTGCGTCTAATTTTTTTCAAGTAAAGATTCAGAATTGGGATACAGTGGAAAGAAAACTAGATTTGAATCAGAAGGCCTGAGTTTGAACACTGGCTCTATTATATATTAGCCTTGTGACTTTGGTTATCACTTAACTGGTCCTCGGTTTCTCTGTCTGTAAGATAAGATGGGTTTACTAGATTATCTTTTAGGTCCCTTTCAGCTCTATCTAGACCCCATTAACAAATGCAAGATTCTACAAAATTATAAAACTGGGGAAAGTTGTAGGGAAAGCTGTAGGTGTCTGAATCTACAGGTATGCATTTGATAAAAGATAGTAACTTGCAGTGACTTGTTCTGTTTTGGCATATCTGCAGAGATATTGAACATCATTACATAGGAATTATTGACTATCCTTTGCCAGGTAGTGATGCAATGATAGATAAAAATCTGATAGAAATTAGATAGAATCCATTAGTAACAAATATTAGTCCTCTATCAATTTACTTTTCTAGAAAATAATTATTTTCAAAATTAGCAATGTGAGTGTCTTTTTTAAATTAATATTTAAAGATATTTTCCCCAAAGAAACTACTCAGGTAGCTAGAGTACATGTTTTCAAAATTCATCAATACATTTCCCTCTAAGTTTGCTGAGTCACAAATTTTAGTCTGAGTTCTTCATTTCCTATCCAGATCTCAACATTTATAACTATATTCTCCCACAAAAATAAGTTTCCAATTAATTTCTAAAGGATATTATAGTAATGTAGAACTTTTATACAGTTTAAATATTAATTTTACTGACCTGAAAATAATATCCAGTGGCATTACTGCTAATTTTAGAAAGCCAGTACTTTCCAATTGAGATTGAATCTAAATGTACAAAATGACATCAGTATTCAAAGGTATTATCAGTAAAGGTTAATTTTTTAAGAACCCACTTTTATTTTAGTGACTAGAATATTTCTGGTGAAAAGAGTTTGTAACTTGAAATCCGAATTGTATTTAAAGTTTCTACCTTTGTGATATCCGAAGGTGTGATTATAAAATGAGATTGCTTTTTGCTTATAGAATCTCATTACTTTATAAAATCACATATTCATATATCATTGAGACAAATGCTTTAAATGTTTAAAAATGCCATTTGCAGAAAAAGACTGTGATCAACTGTACATACGTACATACACACATACATACATACAGATGCCTTAGTTGAGCCAAATAGAATTAAAGTAACTGTGCCTTTAATATACAGATCTGGCTTGATCGATGAGGACCATGCTGTTGCCTCCCTAAGTGGTGGTCAAAGCATCTTGTTTTTTTCTATTCATTGGGTCAGAAGGGCTTTCTTTCCTACAATGGATTCTTTGGCTGACTGCCCTCCTGTTTTTGTCAAACTGTTACTAGCACCCAGAGTGCCCATAAAAAAGAGAAGTGTTTGAAATACCATAAACACACTAACTTGTTTTCTCATTTGGCTATATACAAATACTATTTATATTCCCCCAAAACATCAGAGACCTGTTTATGAAGATCAGAGGAAGATGTCATTTGCCTAAATTGCTCCTCAGCTAGGAACATCTTTAAATGCACTGTGCACTGGATAACTCAGAGCTGTCTTATCTGTTGCCTTATTAAATCGTGGACCAAAGCAGACCAGAGAGTGTTGTAAAGGTAAAAGGTCCGTAAACATTGTTAACTACTGGAATTTGTAATTTCCCCTGAATCAGTCCTTTGTTCGTGATAGATTTTAAACATTAGCACAGTAGTATAATCAGTGGGATACCAACTGAGTGCCAGTGGCAGACCATCTCTCTACCCTTTCAGATCACATCTTTTTTTAGGTTAATTGACCTGTGTTGATTCAAGTTGAATATTTAACTGGTTAGTGAAATCTTATTTCTAGATTCTTCTATCTCAGTACACTGAATGGCACTTACAACCTTTGTTTTAAAAGAATTGTTCACATGGCACCTAAGTGAAATGAAGAGAAAGTATCTCATAAGAAAATATCCAAGGTTTTCCAATATATTGATAACTTGCTACAAACATCCCCTATAGGATGGAATTTAGTACAAGGCAGGTCCATATTAGACCCCCTTTCTGAGATTTAGTTACCAAAAGGATATACTGCTAAGATGTTTTGAAATGCTAAGGCAGACCAAGGCTCAGATCTCAAGCCTATCATTATAGATATGCTCCAGGGTAGGAGTTGTATGAGCAAAGTAAAAAGACTAAATCTATAAACCACCCATGGAAATCAGTTTTTTTCCCAGGAATATTAACATACCTTATTATTCTACAGATGAAATTTCCATTCTTATAGGCTATCAGGTATAGTCCATTTTCAGCTCCCTTACATGGCCCTTTTAATCAGCTTCCCTACCAATTACTCTAACTGAAAGCTGTTCTCAGTTACTAGGGAGACCCTTTCATCAACAGTTTATTTGATGTGTGCCTCAGAGTTACTGTTGCTCCCACTTTTCCCCATGAAATTTAGATATTATTTTTCCAGTATTTTCCATTTCACATTCTACTTCTGTTTTTAGTCAGCCAGACTCCTCTATTATGATCATGTGCTAAAGGGGAAGCTGGCAATAAATATATATATATATATATATATATATATATGCCTATATAAACCAAAATAATTAGAAAAATTCTAGTTTACTTTTCATCATTTGGGCTCTTGGTTTACTTTGGCATTCTGCTCAAGGTAGACAGGGAAAGTTTTCATTTTCTACTTTTAACCCATTCATTTTCTCATTTTCAAGTGGGGTGTGCTTTTCAAATGTTCCATTGATCCATGGGAATACTTCTGACTCCAAATTTTTAAAAATGGAATCTGAAAACATTTCTATTCTTATAATTTTTTTTTCATACCTCACTTTGTGGTTGCTTTACTTAATGGAAACACTTTAATTATTTTAGCACAACTGTCTTTGGTCCCATGTAAGTGATGATTACTTGACTTGGAAAAATGAATTTTCCTCTTTGGGAGATCTTGGTAAAAGAAATTTGGAAAAATACAGATATATGTATATATATAAATACAGTGGTGAGGCAGGTGTTTTCTCTGAAAGCATTACTTTCTGGAATTGACAGATGTTTCTGAAAAACTAATGGTGGTATGATGTTATTCCCAGAAATACTGTTTTCTCTGAGTGGAGTTTCTAGGAATTGAGGTGGAGGTTGGGGTGGGAGTAGACTGTAATGTTTAGTATTACTACTCCATATAGGCATGGAAAATTTGACCTACATTTAGTTTGAAGTTGTCACCAATTCTACTACATTAAAGTCACATTTCAGTTTTTCTTCTCTGATTTCCTAATTTTATATTATGAAACTGTTCCATTGAACTACTGGCTACAGTATTCCTTATGGAGTTTCATCTTTTACTAATAAATCTAGTGTAATACATGTTGACTTGACAGTCTCTGTTGTTCCATATTTGTCTTTTTTCCTGAAATTTTACTTATAGTATACAACTGATAACTTAGCTTGCTTAGTCTAGCAATTGTCTACCTGCATCAGTCTCTCTCTTCCCCTTCAAAAAAAAAAAGTCTGGTAGTATTTCAACACAGTGTCAAGTAACTTTTAAGATTCATACTGTAGTCTTCTAAAAAGCTTCCATTACTCTATAATGTGCCATTGAGATGAGACTTCTAGTCCTCATTTGGGAGAAAAACATGAGTCAACAACCATGATCTCTTTTGTTTACTTTATACTTTGCTGTTATCTCTCATATATCCATTTCTTTAAATTTTCTCTCATCCTAACTCCTCAAGTCAGTGAGCTAGGTGAAAATTAATTTTATAGCTTCAGTTTGAGCAGGAGGGGGAAAAAAAGCAGCACTAAACTGTTCTTCAAAATTAAGTGCGCGGTTATCAAATTTGAAGGCTGTTGTACTAAAGCTAAGGCTGGCCTTATGAAAGGGCAGAGTAGGAAATTCTCTAAATAATGTGATTTCCAGGATTCCAAAAAGTACCTATACCCCAGTATGTCTTCTCCATCAGCCTCACTGATGCCTAAAATTCCACTATTAGAAACTGGTTTCTTTGGTTTAGCACTTTGCTGTTAAAACTCAGAATTTCCTCACCCCCTCAACTTACTAAGTTTAATTAGCCAAGGACTCCTTAGGGAATGCATTTATCTGATCCTTTGCTAAAACAGGTTTTATAGGGAAGGAGGAAGGACAGAGAGAGAGTATTGGGTGCAATGGTACAAGGAAGTAGTAGAAGGAAGAGTGCGAAAGGTACAGAAAGGGGAGGCTACCTTATGAATACCACAGTGTAAACTCTCCTAAGTCCTGATTTTTGCCTAGGACCAGTTCCGTCTAGATCTTAATATCTAAATGGGCATATCAAATGCAATTGGGGTGTAAGGTAATCATACCCATTTCATTCTCCCCCATACCACTGCACAAAGTCCACAATTTTCCATTCTATTTCTTTCCTGTTGAGGATACCAATTCTTTTCTTAAAAAAAAAATATGGATGTTTCCCTGTTATTTTCTTTCTTTCTTTCGGCTAGGCAATGGGATTAAGTGACTTGCCCAGGGCCACACAGCTAGTAAGTGTTATATGTCTGAGGCTGGATTTGAACTCAGGTCCTCCTGAATCCAAGGCTGGTGCTCCATCCACTGCACCACCTAGCTGCCCCTCCCTGTTATTTTCTCACTGAAATGCAGTACTGTTTTCAGTATTTCCTTAATATTTAAATCAAGTACTTATAACCCAGATAGGCAGTGTGGTCTAGTGGGTATGCTATTTAGAAAAAAAGCCAGGAAATGTGGACTCCATTTCTGTTTTGGATCTACTATGGCATCATCCAATGAACCATCTCTTTCAACTTGCTTAAGCTTTCTGGGATTGCATTGTCTCATCTTTTAAAAATATCTATCCCTGCCTACCAATAGGGATTTGAAGGAATGTATATATAACACAACTGGTGCCCTCTGTGGTTATGCAAAAGCGTGGAAATATAAACAATGTCAGAGAAGAACTGTGTATGTCAAAGTCGGAAAGAGGAGCAGCCAGTAACAAAATAGGTTAACTTAAGGTAATGCAGTAATGATAAGGATCAAGTAAAAAGTGATGTTGAGGATGTCAAAATACCTTAATTGCTAAGTCTACAAAATGCTTCCTCATTTAGGTAAATCAGAATCCAGTGGCAGAATCATCACATGTTTTGTGTCTGTTTTTTTTTTCCCTTCTCCTAGCTAGTATCTTCTGATGGTACATTTTAACTTCTTAGAATTTTCTTGGCCATTCAAATAGAGGGGAGCCTGTGACCAGCACTAAATGGTCGCTCTGTTAAATCTCCTAACTATTACTCTGCATCCTAATTGCCTTATTCCTAAGTAATGCTAAGCATCTGGATATTGATGATTTAAACTTCACTCTTACCCACTTGATTAGCTCTTCCATGAAACAAATACAGTCAAACTTCTATCACTGTCCCAATGGTTATCATCTCATCCAAGGAGAGCTTTCCTGTTTTCTTGTTGCCATCACTCAAGCCTTTCAATCTTCTCATTCCTCTACCAAGTTTATTTGCTTCTGAAAACACCATCTACGATAAAAGCACAGACTCTTGCAATTGCTTTTTTCTACGCTTTTTCTTTTGCCATCCTTTAGTTTCTTGGCTAAACTACCCAGCTCATAAAAATTGCTTTGTAATAGATTGTTACCGACCACTACATTATACTGGATACTTGAAATATAGCAGAGATCTCTTCCATTATTGCAGGAGGCATACTCCTTCCCTACATGCATCTGCCAAATAGGCCCACTGAACACTTAGGTTCCTCTTCTCTAATGAGGAGGGAATCTTTTCTGCCTGTTACAAACACAGAAGAAGCATGTTCTCATGGTGATGTCCTTTAGTGTTAATGTGTTCAATTCCTATCAAGAACTCTGTTAACCTAGTTGTCACTGATAGTAAAGGATAGCTTAGTCTGAACACTTAAAGATGAAATAATTCCCAACTATGTTCTGGCCTAGTAATGAATAGCTGTGTCTTTAGTGCTTTGTGTTTTTCAATGTCTTCAATGGTCATTTACTATTGCTGTTTAATTAGCTAATCACCTTCTTTATTCTGTGTAAATATATATTTCCCACTTGAGTTTGGGCAGATATATTTCATTTTATTTGATAGCTGATT